>NW_015090768.1:1460429-1544348 GCF_001431845.1 Calidris pugnax | reverse complement strand
TGTTTCATTTTTTTTTTTTTTTTTTCCTTTTTTTTTTTTTTTTTTTTTTTTTTTTTTTTTTTTTTTTTTTTTTTTTTTTTTTTTTTTGGAAGAGTGATTGCTACGTCTGGCTATTTCTTTGTTGTAGCTGTTTTCTCATCGCTCACATTCTTTTGCTGTGTGCAGGGCTTCATTCTCTGTGTTTCCTTTAGCTGATGGACCACAAATGAACTTTGTTCCTTATTGCCAAAATCCTGGGGCAACTATTTTAGGTGAAACAATGGGGAAACTGTGTCCAGGTGGCCACAGAGCACCAGCAAGTGCAGGGTTTTGGCCTCTGTCTCTCACACATCTGTACCTCTTGGCACTCAGGGAGGAGGTAGAAGGATGGGCCCCTAATTGAATAATTAAATGCTTTGTGTAGACCTCATTGTGTGGACTGATCTGTATTCACTGAAAATCGTGTGCTGTTTTGTTTTACTAGCTGGATGAGGTGTTAAATCTTTATCTTTTTTTGCATGAAAATGTCCATGAAATTTTCCTTTGATTCAGGGTAGTTAAAAAAAAAAAATCTATTAAGTTTGAACTTGTGGTTTAAACTGCGAGGGCGGATTTCATAGCTAATTAGGATTCTTATTATTGATAAATGAACAGTGTAGAAGCATAAGAGGTTCGAGACCTCTTAAGGAACCTGAAGGTGCATAAGTCCATGGGACCTGATGAAATCCATCCACGGGTCCTGAGGGAGCTGGCGGATGAAGTTGCTAAACCACTTTCCATCGTATTTGAGAAATTGTGGCAGTCTGGTGAAGTTCCTGCAGACTGGAAAAAGGGGAACATAACCCCAATATTCAAAAAAGGAAAAAAAGAAGACCCAGGGAACTATAGACCAGTTAGTCTCACCTCTGTGCCTGGCAAGATTATGGAGCAGATCCTCCTGGAATCTCTGCTAAGGCACATGGAAAACAAGGAGGTGATTGGAGACAGCCAACATGGCTTCACCAAGGGCAAATCGTGCCTGACAAATTTGGTGGCCTTTTATGATACTGGCACAGACTTGGTAGACAAGGGCAGAGCAACAGATGTTGTCTACCTGGACTTGTGCAAAGCATTTGATACTGTCCTGCATGACATCCTGGTCTCAAAATTGGAAACTAATGGATTCGATGGATGGACCACTGGGTGGATAAGGAGCTGGCTGGATGGCTGCACCCAAAGGGTTGTGGTCAATGGCTTAGTGTCCAGTTGGCAGCTAGTGATGAGTGGTACAAATCAGGGGTCTGTACTGGGACCAGTGCTGTTCAGCATCTTTGTTGGAGACATGGACAGTGGGGTAGAGGGCACCTCTTGCAAGTTTGCTGATGACACCAAACTCGGTGTTGCGGTCGACATGCTGGAGGGAAGGGATGCCATCCAGAGGGACCTGGACAGGCTGGAGAGGTGGGCTCGTGCAAATCACATGAAGTTTAACCAAGCCACGTGCAGGATCCTGCACCTGGGAAGTAGCAATCCCATGCACAAATACAGGTTGGGTGGAGAATGGCTGGAGAACAGCCCTGAGGAGAAGGACTTGGGGGTGTTGGTGGATGAGAAGCTCAACGTGAGCCGGCACCATCTATACCAGCATTGTGCAGGTTGAAGAGTTCATATCTCATGTTTGGATGCTCAGAGCTCATATCTCGTATTTGGATGCTCAGCTGTGTTCTTCCTGCCACGTGTTGGCTGGGGAGACCCATTGCCCTGCCACCCTGTCCCCTGGGGCTGGGGACACAGCCGTGCTCCCCCCGACATCAGCCCAGACGTTTCAGAATCGATTTGAGTCTCAGTGTGATTAAAACCCGTGCGATGGGTTGCTTACAGGGAGACAAAGAGCTGGAGAGAGGCTGACTCCGGGAAGAGCTCTGCCACACGCAGTGTTTTAAAATGAGCTAAATTTAAGAATGAAGTGTGAAGCTCAACGTCTGCTCATGTGGTGCTTTGAAGATACGTTAAGCCCTGAGTAGTACTATGACTCTGGAAAATGGATTTGGATATTTCCTTTCTGTAGGTTGAATACTCTCCGCAATTCAGTTTTCTGCTGTACAGTATTTATCTTCCCTAATTCCTTTCCTTACGAGATGGCACTATTTTTAAATGAGGCTTTTATTCTCCTAATTAGCCATGTAATAATTGCTTTTCTGTTTCTCTGTTTTGTCGATACATTTGAAGGCATCTCCTTCAAGTTTTGTTTCTGCCCTGGCTTCCCTACAACTTCCAGAATCACAGCCAAAGTTTCACAGGTTTCACCAATGAAGAATTCTCCTTGAAAATAAGCCAGTTAAAATTTACCTGTGCAGAAGGTATCACTCACCCACAAGATTATCCTAATTAGCCCAGGCCTTTTTATGCTTAACACCACTTACAACAAGTAGCCTTCAACACTTCACTGATTTATTTTAACTTATTTGTTTGTTGGTTTTGTTGGTTTTTGTTTAATTCAGGATGAGGACCTCAGCCAATGGTTTTAGTGCTGCTGTGTATTTTCTCTCATTTCCAGTGTTGTGGATCCACTCCATCCAGTGTTGTGGATCACTCATAGCAGGCAGTGCCCAGAGCGGCCACAATGAAGAAGAACAAGAGGGAATGGCTTCAAGCTGCAACAGGGTACATTTAGACTGGACATTAGGAAACAATCTTTCACAGAAAGGGTGGTCAGACACTGGAATAGGCTGCCCAGGGAGGTGGTTGAGTCACCATCCCTGGACGTGTTTAAGAGCTGTTTAGCTGTGGTGTTGGGGGTATGGTGTAGGGGAGAACTTTGTAGAGTAGGGTTGATGGTTGGACTCGGTGATCCCAAGGGTCTTTTCCAACCTGTATGATTCTATGAAGCTGCTCAGCAGAGCAACGGGGTTGGAATGGAAAAAGGAGAACCCCAAACAAGAGAAGTACTAATGATATCCTTAAAGCCCCAGAAATGTTTGTCCATGCATGGACTTCAGGTGCTTGAGAGGTAGGTGAAGGTGTCAGAGCAGAAGGGTGCTGGAAAAGCAGAATCACAGAATGGTGGGGGTGGGAAGGGACCTCTGGAGATCATCTCTGCCAACCTCCTGCCAGAGCAGGTCACCCAGAGCAGGTTGCACAGGATCATGTCCAGGTAGGTTTGAATGTCTCCAGAGATGGAGACTCCACCACCTCCCTGGCCAGTCTGTTCCAGGGCTCTACCACCCTCACAGGAAAGAAGTTCCTCCTCATGTTGAGATGGAATTTCCCATGTTCCAGCTTGTGCCCGTTGCCCCTTGTCCTGTCACAGGCTCCACTGAGAAGAGTTTGACCCCATCCTCTTGCCACCCGCCCTTTAGCTATTGCTCAGCATCGATGAGATCAAGAAGGTTAGAAACAGCATGAGCTGGTGTGCCTTGTGCCCCATGGAGGGTGCTGTGAGGACAAGGAGATTTTGCATATTGAGGAGTTTGCTACAGGGAGAACGGATCTCCCTTTGGGAAAAATTAAGGCAGCTATTAATAGATCTCTTTTCTCTTTTTTCTTTTTTTTTTTTCTACTTGGGTTTGGTATGAACTTGTAACAACGATAGAGTGCTTTGCAAAAATTGCTTTGCAAACTTTGGCTGCATTCTTGACCTATCCTTTCTGCTGCTTTCTTCCGCTGCAGCTTGTGAACAACGTATGTGACAAAAGCTGTTAAAATAAGAAGGAAATTTATGAATAAGCTTCTTAACTTTGCTGTGAGCAATGTTTTTTCTTCCTCACTGAGTTTGTCACTTGTCTGAGCACCCCTGATTTCACATTAGCAATACTATGGCTGTCTGCTGGGGTATTTAAGGCAGTGCTCTGGAGCTGAGCCCACAGCTGTGGCTCGGGCACTGCCAAGGGAGAGATGTGCTTTGCTGGGGAAATGTCTCAGGAATCAATCAAACCATAAAAGAATCCTCCTCTTTAACAAAAAGGAGGAGAAAGGCGTGGAATGGGTTGGTTCTTCTGCCTTTTGTGCTGCCCTCCTGCCATCAGGAGGAGTGTTTTCCCCAGCCCAGCTGGTTCATCAGCAATGGACTTTCCTTTCTCTGTGCCCTCAGCACCCATTGAGGTGTCCTGATCTGGGTGTGATGGAGCAAACAGGCTCGTTGCTGTTTGGGTACATTTTATTTCATGTCTCCGTTCATGGTCCAGGCAGCACCGATCTCTCTGGTCCTCCATTAGCCCCAGCCACCAGTATTGCCTTGGAAGAAGCCAATGGCTCATGGAAAGACCAGTTAGGTAGCAATTGCTCAGAGATCCTTTCTCCACCTGTACTTGCGAGGTAACTAGCTGTCTTCATGAACAGATGTGCCCCGTGGGTGTGTTCTGCCCAGGAATCACTGGAAGCAGCTGGAGCCTTCTTGGGAAAAACCATGTTTGGTGAAACAGAGCCCAAAATCTTGAGATGCAGATTGTACCCAGCACCCATCCCCCAGAGGGTACAGGGGATGCATCAATCCCCATGGTCTGTTTCTTCAGGCAGATATTTATTTTTTCTCACTCTGAAAAATATCTCTTGAAATGTAGGGGCTGTTTCTGCTTTGGAAATCTGGAGTGAGCTGAGGTGGATTTAAGAGACGGGCAGAAGTAGTGCTTAACAATGGGGTTTAGTGGTAGTTTTTGTCAGTGTTGGGTTGATGGTTTGACTTGATGAGCTGAAAGGTCCCTTCCAACCCCAGCAACTCAGTGGTTCTGTGGTTCCACACACAGGATAACCCATGGCTGTTGGGGGAAGGTTTCTCTTGCCCAATTACTGCATTGCAGGGGGGTGTGTGTGTGTCAGAGCAGTGATATTGTAGGTGTGTTCTTATAATGTGCATGTACCTTGGAGAGAAAATGCTCTAAAAGGTAGGTATTAGGAGAAGTCTTGGTTGCCTTATGTTAACGAAGTCCTTAGCCTCACTGATAACATTCCAATAATAAAACAAAATAACATTTAAAGAGCAGAATTGGGACAGGATTTTAAGGTCAGGTGTTGGGCCGTTTTCTGTCTCCTTGCTGACAGAT
Source organism: Calidris pugnax (assembly GCF_001431845.1). Lineage (NCBI taxonomy): Eukaryota > Metazoa > Chordata > Aves > Charadriiformes > Scolopacidae > Calidris > Calidris pugnax. The sequence goes on along the minus strand of NW_015090768.1, from coordinate 1,539,351 downwards.
CCTTGGCATTTTATTTGAGAAGAAATTGGATGTTCCCTCTGCCTTGGGCAGGAATAGGTGTATATCTGGAGGAGAAGTCTATGAAAGCTTCTGGGTTTGAAATTTCAGATACCAAACACAAAAAAAGCCACGCTGCGATGCTGTTGTGAAATCAGCCCCCAGTCCAGGGCCGGTGAGGATGCTGGGCAGAGTGAAATAGCCCAGAACATCATCCATGGGAGGGCATTGCTCCTCTTTGGGTCCTTGGCAAAGGTGGGTGGGCGGCACAGACTCCGGAGAGCCATCACAACCTGGAAATATGAAAAAAGGTGACACTTGTGTAAGAAGGTTAGGGAACATTAGGAAACAATCTTTCACAGAAAGGGTGGTCAGACACTGGAATAGGCTGCCCAGGGAGGTGGTTGAGTCACCGTCCCTGGATGTGTTTAGGAGGCATTTAGATGTGGTGTTGGGGGATATGGTGCAGGGGAGAACTTTGTAGAGTAGGGTTGATGGTTGGACTCGATGATCCCAAGGGTCTCTTCCAACCTGAATGATTCTCTCATTCTATGGTTCTATGAAGGTGTTCACCAGGAGCTGGTCCTCAGCACGGTTTGGTCACCGCTGCTTGGCAGGAGGAGCTCCGAGTTACCAAAAATAGCGTGAATTCAGAAAGACTGCGTTGTTTTAAAACCGCAGAGCAGCTAGGCAACAAAAAAGTACCCGGTCCACGCTAGGCTTCAGCTGTTTGTTTGATGCTCCAGCCAAAAAACGGCTTCGTTAGGCAAAATGAAATGCTGTGGGCGGCTAATCCCAAACCCACTAGGGATCCTGAGCAAAATGGCAGCACGAGGCAGACACAGCAGTGTGGGAGCATCTGTTGCCATGCCAACCCCTTAATTTAAAGCTATCGCCGAGCAGATGCTATCGCATCATAAATATAGGTTTACCTTGTAGTAATGATGCCGTCCTAGACACCGGGTTTGCCCGTCTGTAGGAATGCTGGGGCCCTGCAGAATGTGGAATAAATCAAAGTACTGCCATTAGCTGTGTTTATCTTTCGTGAAAGAAGAATAAGCCTTCCTTGGACTTCCTGCTTTGCAGGAGAATATAGTGAGTTTCAGTTTTTTTCCTCAAACATACCTTTGCTCGTTGCTCTCCTGGGTGCAGCCCCCTCCCCACAGCAGAGAGCTTGGTGTCCCCCATCTCTGCTCTGGCACTCGGCTCCTTGGTAGCATCCATGGCCTTCTTTTGGTCTGTAAGATTTTTCTGTGGGTCGAGCTGACAGCCTGCTTGCCATGTGTATTTGCCAGCCAGAACTGCAAATAGACAACCCGATGGCGTGAGAGGTAGAGGGTGGGAAAAGGCCCAGAGCTCCTGCTGGCAGGGGCTTGGGGAGCTCCAGGAATGTTCTTGAGAAACCAGTGGTGTTTATTCTGGCTTCAGTCTTACTGTTTTTCAGTCTGAGATGGTATTTTGGATGCGAAAAGGTGCAGGGATGCTTTTTAGATTAAAAGAAATGACCAAATCCCAATCTCCATCTTGAGGTGAATGGCCCTGACGGTGAAGGACTGTGGCTAATTAAAGATTGAACCTGCAGCTGAATCTCTAGAGAGGTGGGGGTCCAGTCTCTTCTCCCAAGGAACAGGTGATGAGACAAGAGGAAACGACCTCACCAGAGGCCATTTAGGATGGATATTAGGAGAAATTTCTTCACTGAAAGGGTTGTCAAGCCTCAGAATGGGCTGCCCAGGGCAGTGGTGGAGTCGCCATCCCTGGGGGTATTTAAATGGAGCTCTGTTTCCCATCCCCTGCCTTTGGTGAAATAGTCTTCCAGCTCCTTCTAGGAAGGATATAAGGGTTTGGATTTATACCATGTCCCTGCTACTGCAGTTCGATTTGTCTAATTCACAGAAACTGGTTATGTCTTAGGGTTTTACATCAATATTCTTGGATAATAATGATTTTATTTTTTTTCCCCTGTTGCATGTCCAAAGATTTAAGATGCTATCTGGGTACTTGTCGCCTCTTCTGCTAATGTGCTTTTTTTTCATTCCTGCAGTGCAGCGAGTGCTGCCCTTCTTACCAGGTACCCCATAGAAACCCCCCTGTAGCAGCTGTCTGAAACTTGGCGAAAAGTGTTCGGCTGGAGCGTTGTGTTTTTCTGCGGAGGACAAAGCAGAGATGCCCAGAAAGTTCATCCCCTCCAGGGCACCAGTTCATGACTGGTGCTGCTCGTTTCTGGAGTGTGGGCAAGGGGTAGAGGGTTCCCAAGGTGTAACTGGGATGAGTCATAGCTGGAACCGGTATAGAAAATTGCAGTATTTGTGTATTTGGGGAAAGTGTATATATACAGAATGTGCTCTGGGGTGAATAACGCAGTCGGTGTCTCTGAAACAATCTGAGGGATGGATATAGCCCGCCTGAAGCACTGTTTTCACCCGTATCCCAAATATAACCAGGAAAACATTCTTCAGCTTCTGGGTGCTCGTGGTGGAGCAAGGGTTCAAATGAAGTGAGGTGAGAAATGAATCGAGGCTTCACCCCAAAATTGAAGCTGTGTCACAAACACTGCTGTCATGCCCACACCTTCTTCATGGCTCACTGGCAGGGTTTAGGATATAGAGATTTTTTGCACAAGGCATGTGAAAAACATCAAAGGCACTAATTGCAGGACCGTAAATAACTTTCTAAATGCAATTCTTACAGGGACGCTTGGGGAAAAAAAAATAATTAAAAGGCCAAATCCTTTTGCAGGAACAATGCCATGAACTCTGTTTTGGTGAATTTTTCTGCCAGTGAATTCAGCAGCGAGGCTGTCCATGGAAAGGGAATAAGTTTAACTGAATTAGTGAGTACCGTAAAGCATTTTAATTTCTCCCTCTTTATTTCCCCTTTGTGCTTGTGTGAGAGGTTTTTTATCAGAGTTAGGTTGATGGTTGGACTAGATGATCTTAAAGGTCTCTTCCAACCCAGACAATTCTCTGTGATTCTGTATGGGTATCAATGACTCTGGTCAGCTGAAAATGAGTTCCTCACTTCCCGTTTTCTGATGTTAGTTTGGGTCGATACCCGCCTGTTCTAGTTTATACGTCTGGCTGCTCCGCGTGTGTGTTAACGAGCTGTTGTTATGCCCCCATACAAATATGGTTTTCTTCTTCTCCAAGTTGCTTTCGCGGTCCACAGATGGAGCCATGCATAAAAATATTGTGGCAAAAACGTTGCCCAACTGCGACAATGAGACTTGGATGAAACCTACATGGTCTTATTTAGGAAAAGCTAACGAATATGTCAATTTTTACCGTGGGCAGTGGGTGAGCAGCAGTACAGCTTCTGAGACGGGGCATGCAGCGTGGCTCTGCACTAGGAATGCTGTAGTAATTAATGATTTATTAATAATCTGCAAATGATACAGGCCCTGGAAGCCCAGAACCCTTCCCACAGACCCTGTCTCACTGGCAGGTGCTGGAAATCAGCTGTTTTAGCCAGAAATGTGCTGTTTTGTCAAGGAAATTTATCCCTCAGTGCGACATGTTCCAGATTTTTGGGGTTGCTGGTTCAAAAGCTGTATTTTTAAAAATTCTATGGAATATTAAAGTACCAAAAGGTATTCTTTAAGAAACATTCAAAATGCTGGGTTGGCTATGGAGAGCGGCTCCTCTGCCAGCCGTAGCCACTCGTTCCTTTGATAATCATTATGGTTTGCCCTGAATTAGCCACTTAGCAGAAAATTGCTTTCGTCTTTACAAGTCCCACAGCCTTAAAGAGAGGGACAAAAGGCACTCATTTTTTAAAAAACCACGTTGCTCAGAAGTGTGTGAGTCCAGGTGCCAAAGCAGCTCGGGGGCTTTTGGCAGCTGAAACGGGGTTAGAAACACAAGCCAACAGGTTTCCAAAGTGTAAAAATCTGTGCGCGTTCAAAAAGGTGAAGAGGAGGGTGGGGTGGGAGAAGCTCTCCTTGTTTTGGCAAGATCCATCTCTGGGCTACCTGCCTTGGCTGGCTCATCGGACCAGATCTGTGTTAACTGTGATTTATTTGCTTTTTTTTAATTTGCATCTGGTTTACGCTTATCTGTATGATCCCCATGAAGTTCTCCTCATATACCATGGTGGGACCTTGTACTCTCTTTGTTGGGAAGGCAAATAACGCTGCCTGAATAATACACAGACACAGGGGCAGCACATTGAAGGCAGAGCTGAGAGGGGCCAGCTGCACCTGCACCTCTGTTGCAAATACCTGCTTGCAAATTTACCGTGCTCCATTCTAGATGTCTTTGAGCTCTTTTGCCCCAATGGTTTCCCCAGGAACCATCCCAGAGTTTCCCCTTGGGCAGCTGGAGAAGGGGAAGAACATGGCGTGAGTCCAGCTCATGTGGTGGGCTGTGGGTTAGGAGAAGACACTAAGAAAAAGTTGTTTTCTTTGGGATATGTCATTCCCAGTCTTCTACCTAAATGCTTGATGCTTTCTCTAACTTTTTGTTCTACTATAAAACTTGTTCGGTGTTTTGTAGGGGAAAAAGGGAGAGTGTGGTTCTGCCAGCCCTATGGATTCTTATGCTGTTAGGGAAAACTGCACTTTTAGAAGACTCCAGGGTCTGAATTTGTGACAATATTTCCTTTACAGCCGGCCCTGGGGTGCGGGTTCCAAGGTCTTGGTGTTTCTGAGCTCGTTGGGTGCGGGGACGAGGAAGAGTGAGACCCATGCACTTGGCCCAAGTTGCCAACAGGGTTATTTCATACCATGACCAGCAGTTTGGTGTTTCCCTCATCATGTCTAAATTTGTCCTGTAGCAAGGCTGACCTGTAACATATACTTAAACAATATTTTTTTTTAGAGTCTGTTTCTCAAATTCAGAGTAGCATCCATTCCAAGGGCTCTAAGGCACTGTGACGTGTGTTACCACATATGTTACTAAGATTGCTAAACCTTTACTTTCACCTTCCTTGAGCTTCAGACCAGCTGGCATTTCTGTCTTCACAGCTGCTTCCCCATTTTCGTCCCCCATGCTTTCCCTTCACTCCCTTATTTTAGCCATTTCAAGTGCTTTGTCCACTAAGGCTCCTCTAAGGAGGAGGAAATGATTTGTCTGCCAGTAACACAGGGTGGATCAAGGCAAACCCACCATGATTTACCTATTGGACTCCATGGACATCCCACGTAAGAGCATCTCTCAGCAGGTATTGCTCTGAGATGAAATATAATGCTAAAACAAGAAAGGAAAAGAGGAGCAGGAACACAGTAACTCCTTATAAGATGGATTTTTCCTTTTTTCTTTCATGGCTAGGGTAAGATTTGCAGAAGGGATATTTTTTTCCCTTCTTAAGGATATTGCTGAGCTATCTTGTTAGTAGCCACCCCCTTTGCTGTTATCTGCCGGAGCAGGTTTCCTCAGATGCTGCTGGAGGAGCTCAGGAGAGCTCCTTGTGCCACTCCAGGGTGTTTTCTGGTGGCTGAATTTTGATGGATGCTGGTGGGACAGCCCTGCAGAGTGAGCCATGGGCAGGGGCTCAGCAGGCTACGGGCAGGACCTCGCTGCATGAGGTCCTTCCAGCAGATCATGTCGTCTTCCATCTCCCCATTCCCCACAAATCCCATGTGCAGAAGAGGTGGGAGCTCAGGGGGAGTGTGACCGATGGTCATCAAGAGCATCCTTTCACTTCCCTTTTCCTTCTGCAGACCTGGGTGCTTTTGCATTTAGGAGCAAAGCAAAGAGAGGTACGCGTGTTGGGGACATCCAGACCTGCCCAGGAATGATGCTGTGTCACCATTCACCCAGCAGACCACCTGGGACCTGTGTCTGTCCCACCAAAAACCTGAGACTCTGCTCCATGGGGCTGCAGCCCCTCTTCTAGCCTCTGCTGACCAGGAATAAATCTGTGCTCTGCAGCCGTGTTCAGGTGCCAACTTGTTCCAAGCAGCAGATAAAACTCCTCTTATTCACCCAGAAATAAATACACCAAATGTGGTTTTTTCCCCCTAATGCTATTGCCAATAGTGTCCCTGCCCATGGTAGGGTTTTGGAACTTGATGATCTTTAAGGTCCCTTCCAACTCTAACCGTTCTATGATTCTACGAAATGTATATATTTATACTGCTGTCATATTTCATTTTGTCAGCTGTTTTAAAAAAAAACGAAGGATTTAAAAATCCTTGCAGCCAGCAGAGGTAAGGGGAGGAGGGAGCGTTTAAAAATTCAGCTCATTTAGAGTAATTTTTAATCTCTTCTCCTAATTATTTAATCACTGAAACAGCACTGAGGACGTGTCATAAATAATGCCACGCATCTGTCTGTTTCCCCCAGTAGCTGCTGTCTTCCCGGCCGAGGCACAATACAGCTCCTTCATCTTGGATTCTAATTGATCTGGATTCATATTACCCAGTAACACCAGAGCAATCTGGAAAGGCAACCAAAGGTAACTTCATTTTTTTATTTGCTTTAACAAACCATATTTTATCAGGAGACATGTACTCATGGGCCATCACAGACACATACGCGCTCTTGGTGCCTTTGGTGGTGGCACCACTCACCTCAACATAGGCTGTTCTCTCCAGCACTCCCGCTACAAATTAAGAAAATAATCTTTCAATGGAATAAAATGAAGCAGAATTGGAGAATAGTAGTGTATGAGACGGAAATTTGCTGTTTGTTTAGCAGACACGTGGGTGCACGCACACAAGATGCTCACATCCTACGGTGCTTTCTGGCTGCAAAGGGCTTTCAATGCCTTCCTGATTCCCCCCAGTGCCTTTGGAAGAGGGATGAGCCCTTGTTTTCTACCCTTTCCAGGTTTAGCAGAATGGGGTTAGAAAGGGAATGGAAAATATGGTTGGTTCTGGAGAACGAGCTGAAGTCGGTCATTATAGCCAGTCAGATCTTAGAGCCCCTTCCAGCCCCTCCAGGGGCTCCAGGAAAGCTGGGGAGGGACTCTGGATGAGGGAGGGGAGCCCTAGGAGGAGGGGGAAGGGTTGGACCCTGCAAGAGGGGAGATGGAGCTGAGATGTGGGGAAGAACTTGTTTGGTGGGAGGGTGGGGAGAGCCTGGCCCAGGTTGTCCCGAGACAACCCCATCCCTGGAGGGGTTGAAGGGCAGGTTGGAGGGGGCTTGGAGCAACCTGGTGTGGTGGGAGGTGTCCCTGCCCAGGGCAGGGGGTGACACTGGGGGGGCTTTAAGGTCCCTTCCTACCCAAACCATTCTGTGATTCTATGTAAACGGCTCCTCCCTCAGACAGAGGAGACATTACCAAATGAGTAATGAGGTGGTGGAGTCTCCTTCTCTGGAGACATTCCAAACCCACCTGGAAACGTTCCTGTGCAACCTGCTCTGGGTGGACCTGCTCTAGCAGGGGGTTGGAGGAGATGATCTCCAGAGGTCCCTTCCAACCCCATATCATTCTGTGATTCTGTGATTATGTGAAATAGTCTATGGTGGAAAAGCGATGAGAAGATGCACATGAAGCTGTCCCTCTCTCCCAGGGTGCCTGTCTCCAAGCTCTCAGCAAGGACCTGGGGAGCAATCATTTTTTTTCTCTCCTGGTGCTCTGGGAGGTGCTCTGACACCCAGGGATCTGCTTTCCAGGAACACAATTTAGTCTGAGGAAAGGCCAGCTCATTGGATGAACGGGAAGAGCACCTGGCTCAGATCCAATCTTTATTTTTTTATGTCATAATTCCCTTATAAAATGCGGTGGCCATCCCGAGTTAAGGATGCACATCCATTTTGTCACTTCAGGCTGTGGTGTGCTTCAACGCATGTATTTTGGGGGAATTTATTCCATATCTCAAATCAGTGGTTGGAGACTGAGGTCGCCCAGAAGGAAAGGAAAAGGCCACTGTGAGGAACTGCCCTGCCAAAGGGGGAAACTCTGTTTTTTCTTTATTAATCGTGCCTTTCTGAAAATCAATTAGCTGGCAGAGGCAACCCAGCAAGTGTCTCGGTAGCTATGGAGACGGACTGGAGAACTGGGGGAGAAAAGTACAGTTTATTCATGAAAAGCCCAAGTTTTGTGTTCTAGTATTTTTAACTGTTTAGAGAGAATTAGAAACTGTTTTAATCCAGAAATGCTTATTGCCTGCTACAAAATAGTGCAGGCAATAAGTGGGGGGACCGAGCTGTATATTTCCTGCCTTGGCTCCCCCAGTACATGCAGGTAAAAAGATGAATATTAAAGCAACTTCAGGGGTGTCCTTGTGTCCTTGGGGTTCATGGGAGTCCTCAGCCTCCTGCTTTGGTGCTGCTTTTGGTGCAAACCAGCTGGGATTTATCTATGAAACACACCAAGTACTTCCCCTTCCTATTAAAATAATAATTTTGTGCTGAAAGCCATATGAGGAAAGCTGATGATTTAAGCATGGAGTATGATAATTAGTGCCAGGCTGGTGGTGTGGTTCATGAGGACCCCTTGTAGCCCCGGAGGTGTTTGCTGCCTGTGACCTCCTGCTTTGATGGGGCTGATGGGAAGGTTTTGCAGATTTCCTTCAGATTAACTGTTTCTTCCCATTTTCTAGCCATTAGACTGGGATCTAGAAGATCACACCATGCTGATGCTCTAGGGTCAGCTGGAGATACTTTATTCAGGTTGTCATTAAGAAAACTGGAAGTAGTGTTCCCTGACATGATGCTGTGCCATTTTTTTAAGTGGAGGAGAAGTGTTCTACGCCATAGAGTCATGGAATCAAAGAATCATCTGGGTTGGAAGGGCCCTTTCAGATCATGGAGTCCAACCACCAACCCAGCACTTCCCAAACCCCCACTGCCCCATGTCCCTCAGCACCACCTCTGCCTGGCTTTGAAATCCCTCCAGGGATGGGGACTCCACCACTGCCCCGGGCAGCCTCTGCCAATATATTCCATGTACGCCCCTGGTGTGGGTACACATGTTTCAGTATTGCAGGGCTGCCCAAACCTGCTTCTCAACATGGGACATTGAGGGGTTCCTCAGGGAAAGATTGTTTTTCCTTCTGGCAGCAGCGCTGCAGCCTCAGTACTGAAGGTCCATGCTCCATCTTAGCAACATTCCCATAGGCATCCACATCAGAAGAGATCGCGCCTCCTTTGGCCAGGGACTGCAGTTTGAACATCTCACTTTTTCCAAAAGGAAGTTGATCTAATATCTGAGACAACGTTTTGTTTTGAACAGGGCAAAAATCTTTGCAAAATCTGCCATGCAAAAAGACATTTGAAAGCAAGCTGCTTCACTTTGAAAATTCCCTTGTAGAGAACTTCAAAATTTTGCTTTTAAAGGGATGGATTTTACTTTCTTTGATAGATTGATAATAATTCATTGCATAGCACAGGGTCTTGGTCCTTTGGGTGATCTGTCTGTGGTGCAGCTGTGAACCATAGAATGGTTTGGGTTGGAAGGGACCTTAAAGACCATCCAGTACCACCCCTTGCCCTGGGCAGGGACACCTCCCACCACACCAGGTTGCTCCAAGCCCCCTCCAACCTGCCCTTGAACCCCTCCAGGGATGGGGCAGCCACAGGGATGAGAAGGTGTCTTGGAAGATATCAAAGACAAAAGGTGTGGTTGGGTTGCACTTTGAAAGGACCTTGGTATGAGGTCAACCTGGTGTGGTGGGAGGTGTCCCTGCCCAGGGCAGGGGGTGGCACTGTGGGGGCTTTAAGGTCCCTTCCAACCCAAACCATTCTGCAATCCTATGCGTGATGGTGCAACTGGCTGCAGTAAGGGATGCTTGAATTGTATGGTCTGTGGGGTGGAGGAGGCTGCAGCTGCTGGCTTCTAAATCAGTAGGGAGGGCACTGGTGGGACATGCTGGACCCATAGATTTCTCATACACTTCCCCATGGCTCAAAGCCTGAGCTACAACAGCAGATCCAGGAGATCTGAAGGTGCTTGGACTCTCCCAACTACCCCATGCACACACCAGTGGCTCCAGCAACCCAACACCCTCTGTGCCATGGAAGGATGAAGCAGAGAGGTGATGCCCAAGGGTCCTGGACCCACCAGGGCTGCTTCTGTGCGAGTAGGAGGTCACATGGAGCAGATGGAGTCCCTGCCTCTGAGCAGCAGATGTAAAAAAATCCAGTAAATACAATGAAGTTCAAGCTGCTGCCTGACTGGAGCTGTAGCAAAGTGGTGGTGGTAAAGGTGACATCTCAGGGTCCCCTAATTATTCAGCTGGTGATTTCCGCATCCAATCCCAGCGCTTTGCAAGGAAAAGCACTCTTTTTTTTTTTCTCGCCGCTCGCTTGCTGCGTTTTAACCTGGCCATGGAAAAAAAAAAATAAATCAAGATATCTCATTCACACTTCCACCTCTTCACCAGCCAGAGCCGCGGCAGGAGCCAGCACAAGTGACAATCTCGTTGCGAAAGCAGGAAAGCCCCAGCGTGGAGTTCATTTTGCAGATCCAGGTCCCGAATCTATTCCCAGCCGCACAGCAGTGTCAATCAGGAATAACAGCCTCATGGTGGTGCAACGCAGCCCCCAGAGATTATTTCTTTTTTTTTCAGCAGCGAGCAAGGTCAAAACTTAACGCTGTATTTGTCTCTGCGGAGCTGGAAACGGCAGATTTTTCCCTGTGAAAAGCAGCGATCCGGACCCCCAGGAAGCAGTTCCATGTGCGTGTCCAAGAGGATGGCCAGAGACTCATTCCCCAGCAGGTGATCTCCCAATTTTACTCCTGAGGACCACCTTAAAAATTTAAATTTTGACTGGCGTGTGCTGCAATACCTCTCTTCGAGGGAGACTTCTCATTTTAATTGGTACCAATGAAAAAATAAAAAAGGGAAAGACATCCAGCCCCCTGAGGGTTGCAGTGTGGCCCTGCCTCACCTCCCACTGGGATCACTGGGAAACGTGGCTGCTCGGAGACAAACCTTTGGGATTGCTCAGCTCCAGAAATATCCCTGAGCTCCCCAGGGCAACAGTCTACGTGGTGTTGAAAGAAAACTCTCCTGATCGCTGTGTTTCTTTTTTCCCCCCAATTTTGTACAGCCCCCTTTGCTGTTTCTGATGGCAGAGGAGGCCAGCACTGAGGTGGTGGGGTGGCCTGGTGTTGGCCCTTGGTCCTCTGCTGGCTTCAGCTCCCTCCAGTGCCCAGTGTCCCTGTCCCTCCATCCCTTTCCCACCGGCTCCGGGCCGCTCCAGCTCTGCTCCCGCTGCTCCAGGAGGGAGCCTGAAAATACTTGTGGGTGTCTGGGGGAGGACAAGTTGCCACAGAGTGACAAACCTATGACATTTTGTATAAAATCTGCAATTTCATACTTTTTTTTTTTTTTTTAAAGAAAAGCCTTTAATGAGCACATTCATGCGAAATACTGTGCTGTTTCCCTGTTAACCCATTATTAAGATTTCTCCTCTGTCGTTTCCAGCATCATTTTCTGCCTCGGCTTCTGCCCCATCTGCTCTTGGCACGATGCTTTGTCCTATGACATGGAGCTGCATTTGGGTCTGGGGACCCACACATTTGGGAAAAGACATGAGAAGAGACAAAATCTCTCCATGTCAGAGGCAATTAACACTTTTTAATCATCCTGGAGAAGAGAAGGCTCCGGGGAGACCTTCCAGTCCCTAAAGAAGAGGGGCTCCAGGAAAGCTGGGGAGGGACTCTGGATGAGGGAGGGGAGCCCTAGGAGGAGGGGGAAGGGTTGGACCCTGCAAGAGGGGAGATGGAGCTGAGCTGTGGGGAAGAACTTGTTTGGTGGGAGGGTGGTGAGAGCCTGGCCCAGGTTGCCCCGAGAAGCTGTGGCTGCCCCATCCCTGGAGGGGTTCAAGGGCAGGTTGGAGGGGGCTTGGAGCAACCTGGTGTGGTGGGAGGTGTCCCTGCCCAGGGCAGGGGGGGGCACTGGGGGGGCTTTAAGGTCCCTTCCCACCCAAACCATTCTGTGATTCTGTGATATTTTTAACCTAAAACCTGAGATAGATCGGAGTTTTCTAAACAACCCCATCTGAATAATTGGCTCTACCAAAATTTTACCTTAAATACTGCCCCACCAGCCCCCTTGGCTTTCCTTCACCAGGGGATTCAGAGCATTTTGACTCATGTCTTTGTGCAGCTGCAGGTGGGGCTTTCAGGCAGAGCGTATGAATGTCCCTGTAGTGAAACCAGTTTAGTCACAGGAAGAGCAGAATCCTTTGGAAAGTGCAGCAGGAGAGCAGCCCTTGGGGCTCAGTGGGTTTGGTCCCCAGATCCCCTGCGATGAGGTCCACAGCTGGGTGAGCTTTGTTCAGAGAGCTGGGCAGGCAGAGATGCAATGTGCTTTGCTCAACCTTCCGCAAGGAGGAGAAATTAAATTATTTCAATTAATCAAGCAGACATCACCCTGCTTCATCAGCGGACTAGTAGGTGGTAGCGCTATAAATTAATGAATAGTACGTTAACATGAACTGCTCAAAAAGTTCTTCCTCTGTAGTAGTGAAGTTTGGTAGATAATAATGTAACTATGAGGCTGAAGTTATCCCCTCTCACATAAGGAGACACTGTTTTTCCTGCGAAAAACAACGAGCGGGAAATCACAGAATGGTTTGGGTGGGAAGGGACCTTAAAGCCCCCCCAGTGCCACCCCCTGCCCTGGGCAGGGACACCTCCCACCACACCAGGTTGCTCCAAGCCCCCTCCAACCTGCCCTTGAACCCCTCCAGGGATGGGGCAGCCACAGCTTCTCTGGCCAACCTGGGCCAGGCTCTCACCACCCTCTCACCAAACACGTTCTTCCCCACATCTCATCTAAACAACCTGGAAATAGGTTTGCAATCAAAGTTGTTGGAGAGTGAGCAAACCCCAATGAACCCTTGGCCAGGTGCACCATGGGTGGACATGAGCTGGTCCCACCAGCATCATGACAGCCTGGTTATCTGCTCCAAGGTTGGATGTGAGGCTGAACGAAATATTGGGATGTGACTGGACTTGGCTGGGCTCTGCCCAGGCTTCACTCCAGGGCAAACAGCAGCAAAACCTTATTATTTCCCTTATTAGTGGAGACTTTGGGTGTCACTGACATGAATTAGGAAACCTCCAGTGGTGAAAAGGACTTTTTTAGCCTAGTTGTGCCATCTTTGACAAGCAGTCAAGGCATCCAGGAGCCCCAAGGAGAATGTGTGCATCTAGGGTAGCGTGGTGAAGATTCTAGTACTGCTTAAAATAGTACAAAAAGCTGTTTCTGAGTGTTTTTGTCAGGCACATCGCCACACCTGGCAGTTTTGGGTCTTTATTATAGTCAATTCCATTTTGTTTGCCCCTGGTAAATCAGAGTTTCCCTTTGCTGCTGCAAACAAACCCAAACCAGCCGCTTTTCTGGTGCCATCGAGGAATCCCGAGGGATGACACCGGGGAGCGGTGGCTGCTCCCTGTAGGTCCACAGTACATTCCCACTGTAGAAACACGTTATTTCTCTATAATCCATCTCTGAGGTACATTTACAGAACAAACCGGACAGTTTCAAGTATTTTCAGAAGCAAGCACACACATTTTAAATTCAGCGCTGATATATTTTGAGATAGCAGAAGAGTTTTAGTGCTCTAATAAATTGCAGTTTATTGTGCTTCTCAATCAGCTGGTGGGGTATCGGTTGCGTTGGGCATCAGTGCAGGGGTGGTGGTTTACAGTACAATGAAACTGGGCTACACGGGGGACACTGTAATTGGAGCTTCAATTCAATAAAAATATCTCTAGAAAGAAGTAATCTTGTTTACTTCAACAGGAGCAAACGGACGACTAATTAAAATTAGACATTCTCGATTACTTCCTAAATGGATCTGATGGCTTCGTTAATCTGAAGTGACGGGGCAGCTCTGTCTTTGTCAGCATGTTAAATATTCGACACTGTGCTCTGGACGTGGTGCAAGAGGGGGGATGGTGGCTGCTGCCCAGCGTGGTCCACCTTCCCCAACATGTTTTGAGTGGAGTTTGGTTGGACAGTGGTCTCTCCTTGTGCATTCTCCAGTTGAGAGCCCATGCCTAGGAAATCCCGGAGATGACAAGTATTGTGTCTAATTAAGTGCCTTTTCACAGAATCAGAGAACCATAGAACAGTTTGGGTTGGAAGAGATCTTAAAGACCATCAACCAGAGAACCATAGAACGGTTTGGGTTGGAAGGGATCTTAAAGACCATCCAGTTCCAACCCCCTGCCCTGGGCAGGGACATCTCCCACCAGACCAGGTTGCTTTTCATGTAGGAAAAGCTGGAAGTTGGAAGAACCTCTTGATCCATCACCCCACAGCTATGGGGCACCATCAGTCCTCTCTTCAGTCAGCTCCTGCTTTGTCATGTGGTATTTAATTACCTGTCCCAGCATTTTGGTGTCACAGAGATCTATCTGGGAATTAAAAGTGGGACCAGAATCTGTAGCAGAAGAACCCTCCCAACTCCTCAAGGAGCCCTGTGGCACAGTAGTATTCTTTGTTTTGTCCCAGCTTGATGAAAAACTTGTTTAAGGTCTTCACACAAAAGCAATTAGGGATTTGGAATAAACTTACTCTCTTTAAAAACAGGCTTTGAGTCCTGGAAAATTACAGAGGAGGAGAGAGCATCCATGGACAATGATTTTGGGCACGTATCTGAGGCAGGGACCTATCTCACCCACGTGCTGAGTTGATAAAATCATCTCCTAAAATCCCCCCTAAAAGTCCTGCCCGTTTTGTGGTTCTGTGAATAAACTGCAGTGGGCTGATAGCAACCTCGAGAAGGGAAGAAGAAGAGGGGAAAAACCCCTCTCAGGTGTAAATACTCTGTGCTAAAAGCAATTAAATGCTGATTTTGTCCCAGAAAACCAAATCCTCATGAGACAAATGCTTCAGGCTTCAGTCTGGCAGCTCTTGCCTGGTCCCACTCCACTGGATGATCTCTGAGATCCCTTCCAACCCAGACCATTCTGTGACTCTGTGAGTAGTGTTTGCTACAAAGTCATGGATTATTGGACAGTGATTTTGCTCATGTTTCCACTTTTATGTGAGGCTTCAATTGGTTTGGGGGAGAGCAGGAGCTCTGGCCATTACTGGCTAATGTTTGCCTTTGGTTTCTTATGTTTGTTTTTTTATTCTTCAAACTCAGATAAAATTCCATTTTTCTCTGACTGTCTCTTAATGTTTTATCTCGGTGTGGCAGCCAAAGAGCTGTTGTGTGGGTACAGGGCTGGTGTTGGTTTATTACAAAAAAAAAAAAAAAAAAATGCCTTTTTATGATCTTTGTAGCCATCTGATTTTTTTCTATGGAAAAATTATTGGTATCTCCCGGCAAGGAGAATGATGAAACTCCTGACTTTTTGATGAAATATTGCACTTTGTGATTACAAAAATGTTTTGAAAAAAAAAAAAAAAAAAAAGATGCCTTTTTATGATCTTTGTAGCCATCTGATTTTTTTCTATGGAAAAATTATTGGTATCTCCCGGCAAGGAGAATGATGAAACTCCTGACTTTTTGATGAAATATTGCACTTTGTGATTACAAAAATGTTTTGAATTGGAGAATGTTGTGTGAAAGTGTTAAGTATTTGAACACTTTGTTTTTCCTGAATGCCCCTCTGGCTCCTGCTGTGGGGCACGACTCTGTAGCTGGTTTTTAACTTAGACTTACGTGATGGGAAGCTTTTACCTCTTGGTGAGGCTTAGGATGTAGGAGGAGAACTCTGTAGCTGGTTTTTAACTTAGACTTACATGACGGGAAGCTTTTACCTCTTGGTGAGGCTCAGGATGTAGGAGGAGTTGGCATGTTCTCCTGTTGAAACACCTCATTACGGGCTCAGGAGAGAGTGAGAGCAGTGGTTATCCCATCCCATCCCGGGGATGCAGTTGGTGTTGGCATGTTCTCCTGTTGAAACACCTCATTACGGGCTCAGGAGAGAGTGAGAGCAGTGGTTATCCCATCCCATCCCGGGGATGCAGTTGGTCATGGGGAAGAACGCAGATAAATGTGAAAATCGTCATCTCACTTGGCAAAGCAGAACCTTGCCTTTGCCAGGTTGAAGAGCTGGTAAGAAAAGAAGCCAAAGATGTTGTTTCCAGTCTTTTGCTTGGTGACAAATGTCTAAGTCAGGGTACACGGCATCGTTGCAGAGGTGTCGTGTTTGTAGACATCCCCTTTGCAGAACTGCTCCTGCCATCCCTGTATGTGGTAGCACCCATCTTCAGCTCTTTTTCAGGACCTGCCTTCCCTATCTGTTATTTTATACTTCTCTGCATTGTATTTCACCTACCATTTTGTTATTAACAGTCTAGAAACAACAGACTGCAAATGAGATGCCTATTAAATGCAGCTCTTTTAATCACAAGGTGCTTCCCCAGCTGTCCCAGGGTCTTTCGTTATTTTATACTTCTCTGCATTGTATTTCACCTACCATTTTGTTATTAACAGTCTAGAAACAACAGACTGCAAATGAGATGCCTATTAAATGCAGCTCTTTTAATCACAAGGTGCTTCCCCAGCTGTTCCAGGGTCTTTCCTTCATATAAAATGCTCTGGAGGTGACTGGTTTGGTTTTTCCCATGTAGTGTGTGATCTCTGAATGAGTTATTCTTCTGTCCCTCTTTCTTTGGGGCTTTCTGGTTGGCTCCTCCAAGGGGTTCTCTGGCCAGAGCCAGCCCCAGTCCCTGCCCCACTTCCACCCCACAGCCTCAGCCCCCTCTCACCTGCACAGGGTTGCACCTGGACATGGTGAAAAGTACTGATTTTGCCTATAATCTGTTAAACACATCCTCTCCTCAGCCTTTTCAGCAGCTGATGTAAACCACATGTGGCATCTGCACATGACAGCTGGAGACGATGGCTCTCAGACAACGCACTCCATTCAGATGCTCTTTGGATATCAAAATTGCTCCCTGTGCTCTGTCTACTGTCAGCGTAATAGTTCTGGTGTCATAACTAAATGCTGACATCTGTTTTTTTGTAAAGGGCGTTGAAAAGGATGCAGATAATAAGTCCCTGAATTGTTTGATTATCCCCCTAGAGGGACGGGTCTCAGCCTGCAGAGCACCTCTGAGCTGCCTGTCTGCTGGAGACCCTGGAAACACAGAATCACAGAATGATATGGGGTTGGAAGGGACCTCTGGAGATCATCTCCTCCAACCCCTGCCAGAGCAGGTCCACCCAGAGCAGGTCCCACAGGAACGTGTCCAGGTGGGTTTGGAAAGTCTCCAGAGAAGGAGACTCCACCACCCCCTTGGGCAGCCTCTTCCAGAGCTCTGCCACTCTCAAAGTAAAGAAGTTCCTCCTCATGTTTACATGTAACTTCTTACATTCAAGTTTGTGCCCGTTTCCTCTTGTCCTGTCCCTGGGCACCACTGAAAAAAGACTGGCCCCATCTTCCTGACATCCACCCTTGAAGTATTTATAGGCGTTGATCAGATCCCCCCTCAACCTTCTCTTCTCCAGACTAAAAAGACCCAAGTCCCTCAGCCTCTCCTCGTAAGAGAGATGCTCCAGGCCCCTCATCATCTTTGTGGTCTTCTGCTGTACCCTCTTCAGCAGTTCCCTGGGGAAGTTCTTGAACTGGGGCGCTCAGAACATCCCTCCACCTGCTGGTCACGCTTTTCTTGATGCCCCCCAGGATGCCATTGGCCTTCTTGGCCACAAGGGTACATTCCTGGCTCATGGTCATCCTTTTGTCCACCAGGACTCCCAGGTCTTTCTCCTCAGAGCTGCTGTCCTGCAGGTCCCCCCCACCCTGTCCTGGTGCAGGGGGTTATTCCTTCCCAGGTGCAGCACCTTGCACTTGCCCTAGTTGAAGTTCATCAGGTTTCTCTCTGCCCAACTCTCCAGCCTGACCAGGTCTTGCTGGATGGTGGCACAGCCTTCTGGTGTGTCAACCACCCCTCCCAGCTTTTATCGTCACCCAGCAGCGGCTTTTAATCCTGAGGGAGAGCATTTTGATCTGGGCTTTAGCCCCAAGAGAAGCATCACCTGTGTTTTAGGTTTCTTCTAGTCCTACAAAGGCTTTCATTTCCCCTACAGGTTTATAAAAATATAAGTAGGTGGGCTTCTGCCCGACTGGCAATAATTACCTGTGCCTGGTCTTCTTTTCCACAGCAGGTCTGTGCCAGAGGAATTGTTTTCCTCCCCATAGACCCCACTGCTGGATGCAAAGCACATTTGCAGGCACTCAAATGTGCAAATTCTCTCCTCTACGCTTACTTTTAATGCCGCGAGTTCAAGTAATTCCTAGCACAAATTTAGGAGATCTCGCTCTGACCTCTTAGAGAATGGAGCTCTTCGAATAGCATAAGCTGCTGTGTTTGCTGACTTTGACGTGTTCTTAATGCTCAGCAATGCTGGGTTTTTTTGAGGAACATGTATAATCCACCCATACTTCACCGCTAAGGGAAATAAAAACACAAGGAGCGAGGATGACGACTTCTGATGATGGTTTTCATGGGATGCCGTGCTCCGACTCGCTGGTCCCTCATGGGACCAATCTGTATTCTCTACCTCTTCCCACAGAGGTAAGGAAGGAGCCATGTGGACCAGTAAGGTGTTGGCTCACACACTGCGACGTCTCAAAGGGGGAAGATGCTGGGCTCCAAGGTTTCTAGCTGACCTGTTTTGTAATTCCGCCGCATCACAAATTTATAAGCAAATAGGATTTTTACTCTCAGAAACTCCAAGCGGAGAGGATCTGACAGCATCGCGGGAAATATTTTACCAAATCCGTGTAGTCCTGAAATATTAATGCTGGGATGAGTACAGAGGACGGTCTGGCTGCTGTACCACGAGCAGTGCTGGGGATCTCAGCCAACGTGTCACTCCTGCTGTGGATTTTGCTGGGAAATCTGGGAGGTGATGACAATTATTCTCTCACTTAATGACCCAGCCCCACCCAGGAAGGGGAATCAGGGAAAAACAAGAAAACCTGAGGGTTGAAATATAAGCAGATTTAATAGAATAAGACTAGATAATTAACATTAATAACCCTAAAGAACCAGTATTGATCCCGATATGGATATCAAACCCCCCCAGGACCGTCCCCAGCCCATTCCCCAGCAGAAGCCGTGCCCTCCCCGCAGGGACAGCCAGTGTGGGACCCTGAGAGAGAGAGAGAGAGAGAGAGAACTCCTCAGCAAACTGTCTAATTTCTCTGGACGGTGCCATAATTTCTCTGGACGGTGCCATTCATGGTATGAAATAACCCTGTTGGCAGCTTGGGGCAAGTGCCCGGGTCTCGCTCCTCCTCGTCCCCACACTTGACGACCTCAAAAACAGAGACCTTGAAACCCACACCCCAGAGCTGGCTGTAAAGTAAATATTTTCACAAATTCAGACACCAGAGTGTTCCAAAGGTGCAGTTTTTCCAAACACTAGAAAGGACCTGACTGAAAAACAAAGTTAGTGGAAGAGTGATCAAACCAGGACGTTGTGTTGGGTCTTTGAGCTGGGTACAACAGGCGTGGGCAGTGCAGAGCGTGCAGGACCCTGGTCTCCACCAACGGGACATTGCTTAGAGCAGGAGAACGTACCCCAGACCCCATGTTCTCTGCCCATCACCCTGGCAGCCAGGCTTGAGTGGAGGAGATGTGAAGTGGAAATTCAGTGGAGAAGTGGAAGAAGCATTATTTGCATCCCGGGTGGTGGTGTGTTGTCCTTTACACAAATATCCAGATGCAATATGCAAATCTGCTCTTTACAGGAGGACCCAGACTGCAGACAGGGTTGCCTTTGTGCATTAAATTGCCCTATCAGTGCTAACAATGCTGCCCCCGTTTCTGTGGTCTCCTCCTCCCTCCCTGGCTCACAGCTCGGCACCAAAGAGGCTCCCAGGCACTTGGGGGATTAAAAGGATGATTAAAAAAATAAGAACAAAACCAGATCCGGCGGTCTTTTAAAAGGGGATTTATTTGTAATCAGAGAAAGAGGAAAATGAGGTCCCAACCTGCTGCGCTGCAAAGCGGGAGAGTCACTTTAAGGGGCTTGAGCTGGACCCTGGTTTGTTTATGATCTTCACCATCTGTAATTAAATATGAGTTAACAGGGCAGAAGGCATCTGCCTGCTTACACTGCACTGAAATACGGTACCCAGCTTTCAGCAAATAAAGCTGAAGTGCCTGTATTTTATTATTTCTCGTGTTTGTTTGTCTTCCCAGCTGTGCGAGGCGCTGCGGGAGCATCCCGTGTGTCCCGAGACACACCAGGGACAGGCCTTGGGATAAGCCCTGTACAACAGCAAAAAATTGCTAGCTTTAATTTTTCTTAATTTTTGTCCATTATAATTTTTACCTGCCTTGATAAAAATACTAGAAAATAACCAAAACCTTGATTTGGAATATGGAAACATCCTTGCCTCTTCGTACCGTAACTTTTAGGCTGTCTCATGCTTGTCCTCCTTGCCTTTGTACAAGAGGAGCTGCTTTTTATCCTATGTTTGGTGTTTTGGTTGGAAAATGATTTCTGAAGGGAATAATCACATAACACATCTACTGTTTTTCTCACAAGTCTGTGAAGCAAGTGAAGGCAGAATATTTTTTTCCTCTGAGCGTGTCATTGTCGCAAGTGAAGCCTGAGCCCACAGGCTGTCCCACAGCACAAGAGGGGAGTGCTGAAGGCCTTGGATTGCAATTAATTTGTGTATAGTAGGACTACATAAACAGGTGTAATTAGAGCACAAAAGTCAATCCTTTTGTCTGGAGTGCCCAGATTATGAGCCAATTCTTACTGAGCTCAGACACTTGCCCAGAAGCTGGCGGGTGCAAAATTCAAAAATACGCAAAAAAGCAAGAGGCAAGGACCTGGCACAAGTTTTTTCCCGGCCATCTTGATACGTAAACACTTCTGAGTTGGGACTTCATCAATCTCAGTGCAGTTTCATGGTAGTTCTCATCTCTAAGTGGAGTCTTTGGGGAAAAACATTTGGAAGAGTCAAAACTCTCTCTGAGTTGTGGGGGGTTCAGCCTGGAGAAGAGAAGGCTCCGGGGAGACCTTCCAGCCCCTTCCAGTCCCTCAAGAAGGGGGGCTCCAGGAAAGCTGGGGAGGGACTCTGGATGAGGGAGGGGAGCCCTAGGAGGAGGGGGAAGGGTTGGACCCTGCAAGAGGGGAGATGGAGCTGAGCTGTGGGGAAGAACTTGTTTGGTGGGAGGGTGGTGAGAGCCTGGCCCAGGTTGCCCCGAGAAGCTGTGGCTGCCCCATCCCTGGAGGGGTTCAAGGGCAGGTTGGAGGGGGCTTGGAGCAACCTGGTGTGGTGGGAGGTGTCCCTGCCCAGGGCAGGGGGTGGCACTGGGGGGGCTTGAAGGTTCCTTCCCACCCAAACCATTCTGTGAGTCTATATTTGATAATGGTATCCACATCTTCCTCTTCTCTTTTTCTTACTTTTCTGCATGAAGAAGTTCAAGGGTTCTGTGTACCCAGAAAATTACCTTTGTTTTACTCCTTTTGTATTGGGAGATGCCATGGGGCCACCCCACAGCCTGGGGATGGGGAAAACAACCTTTTCCCTGAAAAACAGATGTTTGGAGCTGCAGAGACCATCTCCGTAGCAGCAGGTTGGGTGAGAGTAAATCGCTTAACAGGCCCTTGCTAATATCTATAAATCATGTGAAGAGTCCAAAAATTTCACTTATCTCATATATTGTAGCTTGTCACAAATGCTGTAATACATCATTACGGTGTCTGAATAGCATAAAATAACTCAACAAAGAACGGGAGGCAGGACACATCTGGCATGTCTAGACTGGGAAAATAGGTTATGTTTGAAAATGTGAGCTCTTCCCCAGAGTCACTCATGACCAGTTAACATATTTTTGAAAGTATTAAATTGCATTTGCATTAGGAGAAAAAAATCATGTTTAAATTGCTATTAACTAACACATTTTCAAGTGTGGCCTATTTTTCCTCATTTAGAAGTGGCTGTTATCAGCTGAGCTGTCACCAGCGTGAGAGGGGATGTAGGAAATGTGAAGAGGTAGGAAATGTTAAAGGAGGCTTTTTTATTGTCCCCAATATTTGGTGGGGGTTTATTTCAGCTTTCGGCTGCAGATTCCTATAACCTGTTTTGCTGGAACCAGTTTGTGCCTCCATTAAAGGAAGGGGTAATTAATTGGGGAACGTGGGGTTTCTTGGTAAGAGAATCACTAAGACATCTCGCTGAGCAGGTGAGTCTGGGAAGTCTCCGGTGGTGCATCTCTCTGTCCTTCACTGCACCTTGAAGATGATCAGAGGGCTGGAGCTTCCCCTGGAAGCTCTCATGATGCTGCTGCTCAAGGCATCACCCCAAAAGCCTCACCAAGGTTGTCCCCCCCCGTGCAGCCATGCCATCCCATGCACTGGCATCCTCCAGATCCCGTGGGGTTCACACCAAGGAAATTTTTTTGACTTATTGGCTCTTTTCTGCCTCCTTCCCCAAAGCCCCGGCCATTCCTACCTCAGCTGTGAGCAAAACACAGCCCTCATTAAAACTCCTGAAAGTGTCAGCTCTCTCATCCCCTTAAACCACAAAATCCTCTTGGTTTTATTTTGTTTTCGTATCTTGCTACCTCCGTGGGCTCTTGCTGCTTTCTGGGGAGAAGATCACCCGAATCTTCCCTGCAGCAGCCCCCTGCTCGTCCCCCGGCAGCAGAGGAGCTTGGAAATTCAGTCCAACTATTAATAAACTCACAAAACTATCACCATGAGCAGCAGCTAAAAATACTTGCTGGATAGGCCGAGATTAATTAAGGCTCGCGCATCCGTTCTTAACTACTTTTCACCCTGATTTTGAAGCAGAGGAATTGAAAAAGGGTTATTTAATGTGCAATGGTCCCGAATGCAGCAGAGCTGGGATGCCCTGGGGTTTCTCCGCAGCATGGATGGGGTCAGGACAGCTTCAGCCCCTTGAAGAGATGAATTTGCTGGGTTTATTTGAGCAATGGGGCAAAGCATGAGGTCTGCAATCCTTCATCCTCCGACAGCTCCCACTCCCTCTTAAGATAACCAAAGGGGTTTTTCTCCTTTGCCTGATGAGGTCAAACTGAGCTACTGAACTCTTCACTGCTGATTTAGGTCATTCCCTTCCCAGATATCCCCTCTCTTGTTTCCAGAGCAATAATCAACCCTTTGGACAACTCCTAGGCATGAGATGCACATTGAAAGAAGAGACACTAGAGACAAAATCATGCCAGTGATGGCACCAGGCTGGTTCCCTGGGATGTCCCTGCCCTGTCCTCTTCCATTCTCTGCAGAGAAAGACCTTTCTGTGTGCCATCACATGTCACCAAGGTGGTGTGTGGAGGCTCCTTGCCCTCTGATTTCTGACTTCGGAGGCTCCTTGTTGGAGCTCAAGTTCCCTCAGCAGGTTGAGGATAATCTGCTCCAGGGGCAGTGGCTACACGTGAACCCCAAAGCCTCACTGACAGTCTTAGTCATAATTATTTGTTATCTAATGTGAGACATTAACATAAAAGTAATTAATGTAAAAGTACTTCTAATGGATAAAAACAGAAAAAAATGCAAAATAATAAAATATCACTATATACATCAAATAGTTATTAAAATCCACACTAGCAAAAAACATAGAATCACAGCATGGTTTGGGTTGGAAGGGACCTTAAAGCCCCCCCAGTGCCACCCCCTGCCCTGGGCAGGGACACCTCCCACCACACCAGGTTGCTCCAAGCCCCCTCCAACCTGCCCTTCAACCCCTCCAGGGATGGGGCAGCCACAGCTTCTCTGGCCAACCTGGGCCAGGCTCTCACCACCCTCCCACCAAACAAGTTCTTCCCCACATCCCAGCTCCATCTCCCCTCTTTCAGTGTCCAACCCTTCCCCCTCCTCCTAGGGCTCCCCTCCCTCATCCAGAGTCCCTCCCCAGCTCTCCTGGAGCCCCCCTTCTTGAGGAACTGGAAGGGGCTGGAAGGTCTCCCCGGAGCCTTCTCTTCTCCAGGCTGAACCCCCCAACTCTCTCAGCCCCCCCTCCCAGCAGAGGGGCTCCAGCCTTCCCAGCATCTCCGGGGCCTCCTCTGGCCCCATCCATGTCCTTCTTATGCTGCCTCCCAAAGCCCTTCTGGAGGGTTTTGCCTGCTCCCCCCACCTGCTGTGCTTCTGGAGGAGATCAGCATTGCATTCCCCAGTGCTCCTCCTGCTCTCCTCTGCTCAAAACCTGTAGCGAAGCCTGGAGCTGTGACAGCAGATGTGCACAATGCACTGCGCTTCCGAAATCCATTGCATGGAGATGTTGGCAGCCAAAGACATCCATTCCCTAGTTATTGAGAGATTTAAATATTGTTGAAAATCCCGAGGAAATCAATAGACAAGTTTAATGACTTCTCCTTGAAGAATGGCTTGAGCTATAGCAACTATTGACTGGGAGGTAGCACCAATAAATGGATGAAAACTGGCACCCTGTGCACCTTCTGCCATTCTGTTTGGAGATGTTGGTGGGATGCAACTGCTATTGGTCATGGGAACAACATGGGTTTCATCACAGCTTCCTACACATCCAACTATCCCCAGCTGGCTGCAAGCATCTGGCCCTGGTGGGTGATGTCCTACCTCCAGCAAAGCTCCCACGAGTTTTATCTCCAGCTTTGGGGCAGGCGGTGCTGGGGCTGATGCCTGGGGTCTGCTGAGCATGCGGGTAACACCTCTTGGGAACAGCAAGGAAAGGCTTTGCTCTGGGTTTTGTCACAAACATCAGCAAACATCAGCCTGGGAGGTACAAGCAAAAAGCTGCAGCCTCCTCTGGGCCAGCGCCGTCGAGGGATGGAGCTTGTGGCCCCAGCAGTCCCTTGTCCCCACATTTTGTGATGCTACTTCTCTGGGGAAAACACACAGAAATGTCTTTGCGTGTCCAGATTTGAAAATTCCTGTTGGCAGTAGGATGTCAAGTCTGCAAAATCCAATAACTATAGATTTCAGCTGTCTTCACTGAAATACCATTTTCCTGGATTCCAGATATTTGATTAAGTTTAATTTGATTTGATTCCTTTTATTATTGATTTGATTCTTTTGAGAGTCAGACAACGATCGTTGGAGAAGGAAAACAAATATTTTTGTAAGATTAATGTGAACTTGTTAGGCAAAATGCAAGTGAAGTCAGCCACAGTTCCTTTTTTAGCTCTTTTATTCCTTGTTCCGTGTTGTGACAGTGCTGTTCCTTCCGCTCAGCTAAGAATAGCCAAAAGTCTCCCCGGAGCAGGCTCAGGCATGTGCTTCCTGGGGCTTCATAAGAAGAGTCAACTCTGCAGGAGCGTGTGAAGGGGAAAAACACCTCCAGCACCTCATCTTTGCCTTGTTTTTACTGACCATGACTGCTTTTCTTCTCTGCTACCCTTTCCAGGTATAAAATAGCTGTGGACTTTAGCTGCAGTCCAGGGATGAGTTCAGGTTAAATCCAAAGCTTTCTGTAAGTGATGCAGAGATCCCTTGTGTCCCCACCATCAGAAGGACATGGAGCTGTTGGAGAATGGCCAGAGGAGGCCCCAAAGATGCTGGGAGGGCTGGAGCCCCTCTGCTGGGAGGACAGGCTGAGAGAGTTGGGGGGGTTCAGCCTGGAGAAGAGAAGGCTCCGGGGAGACCTTCCAGCCCCTTCCAGTTCCTAAAGAAGGGGGGCTCCAGGAAAGCTGGGGAGGGACTCTGGATGAGGGAGGGGAGCCCTAGGAGGAGGGGGAAGGGTTGGACACTGGATATCAGGCTGGATATTAGGAAAAATTTTTTCACTGAAAGGGTTATCAGGCATTGGAATGGGCTGCCCAGGGAGGTAGTTGAGGCACCATCCCTGGAGGTGTTCAAAAGACGGGTTGATGAAGTGCTGGGAGGTATGGTTTAGTGATGATGCTCCTTGTTTGTTGTGTGGGTGTCTATTTTTTGTCAGTTAGGTTAACGGTTGGACAAGATGATCTTTAAGGTCCCTTCCAACCTAGAAGATTCTGTGATTCTGTGATTCTGTGACACTGCAAGAGGGGAGATGGAGCTGAGATGTGGGGAAGAACTTGTTTGGTGGGAGGGTGGTGAGAGCCTGGCCCAGGTTGGCCAGAGAAGTTGCAGAGAGAGGGGCTTCAGTCAGGGTCATCTGCTTCTGTACGTTTGCCATGACTCTCCTTAAAGTTGGTGACAAGCCAATGGGGGTAACATGGCATTATTTTTTCTTAAGAGACAATGCATACATTTTATGCATACACTAATATATATAATACACAGGGATTTCTATCATACCTGGTTCCTCTGAGTACCTTTTCTATCAGGACCACATCGAGCAGCTTCGTTGGGAAGCTGTCCCCACGCTGCTGAGGTCTAGGTGGTGCATCTGACCAGGAGTCCCTGCACTGCAGCTCCTGAAGGGGTTTTGAATCCAGCAAGTGACACAGGGCCAGATAACTCCAGGCTGACATGATCAGAAAATTTTTCTCACTTATCCTTTTTTTTTCTTTTTTTTTTTTTCGGTATTCTGCCCTTAGCTTTGCAAAGAATTTTGCATTTGCTGCAATAGGATGAGGAGCAGGGTCCTTCTCACAGCTCCTGGTGAGGACTTCACCACAACCACGAGTGTTTCCACCCCACACATTTCAGACAGGTTGGAAAAGAGAAGCAGCAATTTCACTACAGGAAATTCAACTCCTCCTTGACACAACTATTAGATTGATTAGATGAAACAGTTTTGCATGAGTGTGGTGGCAGCAAATGGCAGCTTACGCAAGAGAGGTTAAAATAATCTAATAGGTAGGGTTTTTTTTTTTCTCCCCACAGCTATATTTTGACTGAACTCACAAGGATGTCATCTTCATGGACAATAACCCGCGCTGCTAAGTGCTGCGTGCTTATAGCCCTACCCACACTTCAGAGCCGAGCACCAGTTATGGGATGCCACCCTTTGTAAATTAATTAACCCTGAGTGCACAGCCATTTGCGACGGGAAACAATAGATAGCAGCAGCTATAAAACCAGTTTTATGCCTTCGTGAGTATTTGTGAACCAAAGAGAAGTCATTAATACTTATTTTCTGCCAGCTTTTAGAGCTCAGAATTATCTCATTAAGCGCCGAAGGAGAGATGAGCTCACAGTGAGAAACCTCAGCTCTACACTTGCAAATAATTGCTGAAAGCCAGGTGAATAGTCTTAATGCTTTCTAAGGTCTTAATATGCAGGACTTTGTTTCAAAGACATCTTTTCCCCTGAGTTGCCTTTATTGTAACCTGTCCTGTCTGTGGTTTTTGTTCTTTTTTAGGATATCAATTTTTATTTCCAGTCTTTACATTTTAATAATCGGTTTCATGCCTTTGGATATCTCTCTTCTGCTCCTGGCTGCCGGTGCTGCCGATGCCTGCTCTCCTCCTCCTGCCTGGCGTACGTGCTGAGACACATCAAAAATGTACCTCAAATCTCTGGCCCTCCTGCTAACCCTAAATCATCCCGGTTGATGCAGTTGTCATAGCTGTGCTGGCAACAATTAGAGGCGGCTCGATGAAGAATGTCACCAACGGTCGGAGCGTGGGAGCAGCAAACGCTGCAGCTCTTATTTGACCGTGATCTAATGATAGAATCATAGAATCTTCTGAGTTGGAAGGGACCTTTCAGATTATGGAGTCCAACCACCATCCCAGCATTGCCCAAACCCCCACTGACCCATCTCCCTCAGCACCACCTCTGCCCGGCTTTGAAATCCCTCCAGGGATGGGGACTCCACCACTGCCCTGGGCAGCCTCTGCCAGGGCTTCACAGCCCTTTTGGGGAAGAAATTGTTCCCAATCTCCATCCTAAACCTCCCCTGGCACAGTTTGAGGCCGTTTCCTCTTGTCCCTCAGGAGAAGACACCGACCCCCCCTGGCTACCCCCTCCTTTCAGGGAGTTGGAGAGAGCGAGAAGGTCTCCCCTCAGCCTCCTTTTCTCCAGGCTGAACACCCCCAGCTCCCTCAGCTGCTCCTCACAAGACTTGTGCTCCAGACCCCTCACCAGCTCCATTGCCCTTCTCTGATAGCTTCATAGAATCACAGCATGGTTTGGGTTGGAAGGGACCTTCAAGCCCATCCAGTCCCCCAGTCCTGGGCAGCGACACCTCCCACCAGACCAGGTTGCTCAAAGGCCCATCCAGCCTTTTCGTCTTTTGGGTGAAAATACTCCTTGGGTAAAACCCAACTTGTGTGTAACAGAGATGCCACCAAGGAACACCTTTGCTCTTTGCAGACCACCAGCAGCTTCTAGAGGTAAACATCACGAAAAGTTTCATGAGAAGCTTCTGGCTGTAGGTACCAGAGGTCCCCGCAGCTAGGCCACATCCTGCACATCGCCTGAGCATCTCCCTCTCTGGGCAGCTGGAAAATGAATCCTGCTGTGGATCCAGCCTCTCAGTGTCACTGACCCTCAGGAGGAGTGGACAGAGAGTTGCTGCCAATATTTTGCCTTGAAAACGCGTTCCTGCCACCCGTTCCGTAGCGGCTGAGGCTGTGGTGTTTGCCAGCGCCTGCAATGCAGACAGGGCCAGGGCAGCGCGGCTTCCTTCTCAAAAAAAAAGCAAACAAAAGCCAAGTTTAAGCAAAGTTGCAAGTTGGAGATTTTGCTGGATTATTTTTAAAGGTTCTTTCCTGAAACTTTCCCTCAGGAGTCGATTCTCATTAAATATTCACGGACTTTTCCAGCTGCCAGCCCTCCCTTCTCAGCCGCTGGGAGATGCTGGAAGGAAATCAGAGATGATGTTTGCTGCTGGGTTCCTCCCCCTCCACTGAGGGAGACCCAGCTCCGAGGGGGCTTTCCCAGCTGTTTCCCAGAGGATTTGGGAGGGATGCACCTCCCTGACCCCCAGGAGGCATCACCATCCTTTTCCTTCCCCAACCCAGCACGAGTCCCCCAAGAACCCCCTCGTCAGCGAAGAGCACGGCAGCTTTCTGCCGCCGGCCGCTCTCCCCCTGCTCCATAACGCCTCCTTAAATCAGCAAGTCCTTGACATAATTGGATCCCCGTACGTCGCTGAAGTTTGTAGCACAAATAAACATCTTCACCGCAGCTGTGGGGCTCACAAGATTTAAAAACGTGCTCGTCTCCGAAGAAAAACCATGGGAGAGCTTGTGCTCTGGCAGGTGATTCCTGCTGTAACAGTCTCTGGAACCAGGCATCCCTTTTTGCTGCTGATTAACTCCTTTTTTTTAAGCAACAAAAAGGTAAATTAAAACAAAGCTGGGCTGGTGTTTGTACGATGACAGAGCTGCCGGAAGGAGGGCTGGGGCTCAGTATTGCTGAGTCAGCATTTGCCCATCGAGGGTGATGGCTGGTGGCAAGTACTGGCCACTGCTGTGGCAGCCAGGAGCCTGTGGCCAGCAATGCTCAGCAGGGACTGACCCACAGCAGCCAAGAGAGTGACCGGTCACTCAAAGAGAGTGCAGAAGTAAAACAGGCAAATTGGGGAAGAAAGCCACAATTTTATTAATTAGCAGTTCGTCCGGAAAGATAGAACTTAGGAAATACTGTTTTCTCTTATTAATCCTGGCACAGCTGTTTGAGGGTTATCTGGACAAGGGGATAAGTGATTTTTTCCTGAAAGCAGGTTTTGTGTTTCATCATTTCTTTAAAGCATGTTATTTCAATTACCATTTACCTAATGAACTCTTCAAATTTAATTAGCATAATCGGTGCCAATTTTGCGAAGAAAGATTCATCCTGCTGTAATAAAAGTTTCGAGAAATTTGCCCGTACTCTGCAGAGGCCTGGGCTGGCAAACTGCTTCTGGGGGGGGTCCCCCAAATGACCAAGAGCTGGCTTTACACTGGCTGTTCCCTTCACATCCAAAGAACCCCCTCGTCAGCGAAGAGCACGGCAGCTTTCTGCCGCCGGCCGCTCTCCCCCTGCTCCATAACGCCTCCTTAAATCAGCAAGTCCTTGACATAATTGGATCCCCGTACGTCGCTGAAGTTTGTAGCACAAATAAACATCTTCACCGCAGCTGTGGGGCTCACAAGATTTAAAAACGTGCTCGTCTCCGAAGAAAAACCATGGGAGAGCTTGTGCTCTGGCAGGTGATTCCTGCTGTAACAGTCTCTGGAACCAGGCATCCCTTTTTGCTGCTGATTAACTCCTTTTTTTTAAGCAACAAAAAGGTAAATTAAAACAAAGCTGGGCTGGTGTTTGTACGATGACAGAGCTGCCGGAAGGAGGGCTGGGGCTCAGTATTGCTGAGTCAGCATTTGCCCATCGAGGGTGATGGCTGGTGGCAAGTACTGGCCACTGCTGTGGCAGCCAGGAGCCTGTGGCCAGCAATGCTCAGCAGGGACTGACCCACAGCAGCCAAGAGAGTGACCGGTCACTCAAAGAGAGTGCAGAAGTAAAACAGGCAAATTGGGGAAGAAAGCCACAATTTTATTAATTAGCAGTTCGTCCGGAAAGATAGAACTTAGGAAATACTGTTTTCTCTTATTAATCCTGGCACAGCTGTTTGAGGGTTATCTGGACAAGGGGATAAGTGATTTTTTCCTGAAAGCAGGTTTTGTGTTTCATCATTTCTTTAAAGCATGTTATTTCAATTACCATTTACCTAATGAACTCTTCAAATTTAATTAGCATAATCGGTGCCAATTTTGCGAAGAAAGATTCATCCTGCTGTAATAAAAGTTTCGAGAAATTTGCCCGTACTCTGCAGAGGCCTGGGCTGGCAAACTGCTTCTGGGGGGGGTCCCCCAAATGACCAAGAGCTGGCTTTACACTGGCTGTTCCCTTCACATCCAACGTCCAACCTGGCCTTGAACCCCTCCAGGGATGGGGCAGCCACAGCTTCTCCCCAGCTTTCCTGGAGCCCCCCTTCTTGAGGGACTGGAAGGGGCTGGAAGGTCTCCCTGGAGCCTTCTCTTCTCCAGGCTGAACCCCCCCAACTCTCTCAGCCCCCCATCCCAGCAGAGGGGCTCCAGCCCTCCCAGCATCTCTGGGGCCTCCTCTGGCCATTCTCCAACAGCTCCATGTCCTTCTACCGTTGGTGGCCCCAGAGCTGGAGGCAGCACTGGGGGGGTCTCCCCAGAGCAGAGCAGAGGGGCAGAATCCCCCCCCGGCCCTGCTGTCCACGCTGCTGGGGATGCAGCCCAGGGTGGGGGGGTTTCTGGGCTGCCAGCCCACGTTGCCGGGGCGTGTGGAGCTTCTCATCCACCAACACCCCCAGGTCCTTCTCCTCAGAGCTGCTCTCAGTCCATTCTCCACCCAGCTGGGATTTGTGCTTGTGATTCCACTGATGCAGGTTTCACTTGGCCTTGTTGAACTTCATGAGGTTGGCATGGACTCACCTCTCAAGCCTATCCAGGTCCCTCTGGATGGCTTCCCTTCCCTCCAGCATGTTGATTGCTCCACGTGTCAACCACTACCAGCCCAGAGAAGTTGCTTCATGGTGAGCAAAACCTCATATTGCTTTTGCTTAGTTGCTGGCACTGAAAATACAAATGAGAATGAGTTTGAAACATAAATATCTATGTGGAGAGTGTCCTTGTGACACTGTGATCGGACAAAGATGTGTGTCCACCCCTGTTTGACAGCCATGGATAGGTGACATGGTCTGGTCCTACTCTCTGTTGGGCTGTCCTGGAGTCAGGTGTGAAATGCAAATGCTCTTGTCTCCACCTGTGTCCTAATCATGAGAGCTTTCCTCACCAATTCAGCCAGCTGGGGAATTTGCAATGATTTAAATTTTGAACCCTTCCCTCCCTAAAAGTGGCATGTTATCTGCTCATAAAAATATGCCACTGAGGTTCTGGCCAAGGTACAGATGGAGAAATTAAATGTACGACAAACATCCTTTACATCTGGCATATAGGAGCTGATGAGTATTTCCAGCTGGGGTTGACATAAAAGATTTAGAAGCTGCCAGGTGAAGGTTTGCTCTGCAGGAGCAGTCAGTGAAGGCAGAAAAATCAGTTTTTTCAGCAGGAGATCGGGATGCAGTGGTTGGTCCCTTTGCAGGCCTGCCCTGCCCCTCACGGGTGCTCTGGGGGACCCAAAATGCATTTCCTAACATTTTTTCCCCCAAAAGTATTTTTTCCCCACAAGTATTGCAGAGTTTGCAGGAAGTTTTGCCAGATCTGATGCCCGGCTGCAGCTGCTCTGCGTGCAGCGAGGCTTTTCCGTGGTACACCTTTAACAAGAAAAGCTGTTCTGCAGCCAAAGCCTCACTTCAGAGCACCCTTATTTTGAATATTCCTCTTAAATGAATCTGACGGCATTAATTTTACTAATATAATACGAAGTGGAGGAGCATATGTTGCTGCAAAACAAGCTGCCTCCCAGAGGGCTGCCTGGAGGTGCTGCAGAGTGCGGCTTGCTCTGGTGTGCCCCCATCCACACGGCAACAACCTTCCTTCTCCATCGAATAAATCCTTCCTGCTATTTGCTTAAGCAGCCGTGGAGATGACACTCCATCTGCTAAAGAAATCGTGAGTGTAACAGACAGCACTGAAAGCCTTGGCTCTGGTGTCCCATGGGGAACGTGGGGTCAGGCACAGGAGGATGCTCCTTCGCCCTCAGGGGCCGGTGCAGCAGCATGTGGGGATAGTCACAGTCCATAATCGTGGGTCAGGTCTCTTCACAGAATCACAGAATAGGGTTGGCAGGGACCTCTGGAGATCATCTCCTCCAACCCCCTGCCAAAGCAGGTCCACCTAGAGAAGGTCGCCCAGGAACGTGTCCAGGTGGGGTTTGAATGTCTCCAGAGAAGGAGACTCCACCACCTCCCTGGGCAGCCTCTGCCAGGGCTCTGCCACCCTCAAAGTGAAGAAGTTCCTCCTCATGTTTAGGTGGAACTTCTTACATTCAAGTTTGTACCCATTTCCTCTTGTCCTATCCCTGGGCACCATTGAAAAAAGACTGGCCCCATCCTCCTGACATCCACCCTTTACGTATTTATAGGTGTTGATCAGATCCCCCCTCAACCTTCTCTTCTCCAGACTAAACAGACCCAACTCCCTCAGCCTCTCCTCATAAGAGAGATACTCCAGGCCCCTAATTGTCTTTGTAGTCCTAAAATGATGACTGGAGTTCATTTTAAAATAAAATCATCGTTGCTTGGGGTTTACTAGCCGTAGTTTTGACGTCTCCTGCTATTCAAGTCGTCTGTGGTTAAAATAGAATAAGCCCCTTGTGCCATAGGTTATAAAACAGAGGCTTGTAGCTTCCAAAACTGTCAGTAAAACTTAATATTCCAGGAACGTGGAAGATCTGTGGATGGAAATCAATATTTCATGTTCTTCCTTCAGTACACAGGCGCTGAGTTGTGGTGTTTGGGAGCAGGATAAGGGGCAGCAGCCTGGTCCTGCTCCTGTCTTGCCCTCCGCCGTGTTCCCACCCCAGCTCCGGGGCTCCCTCAGCAGTTTTTGGGGAGAACCCTGGATGGCAGGAGAGCGGCACATCCCCTCTGCCCGCCTTCCACTGGGCAGCCTGGACATAACGGAGATGAAAACCGTTTAAAAACAAGAAATGGTAACAAGTGTGGCCAGAGCTGAGTGTTGAAAGGGAGATTGTCTCTGCTCTTTACAAAATTAAATTCCTGGTGGAAGTCATTAGCAATATTGCTAATAATTTACTGTGCTGAAAAAATGGATGCCCAAGGGCCGATTCTCCTGTCCTTTGCAATGGTTTCACACCCTTCTCTGCCCTGTGGTGGCCATCCCTGTCTCCTGGCACTGATGCCAGCCCGGCGGTGCCAGGCTCCTGTGAGGACTTTGTCCCCTCTCTTTGGTGCCTGAAGCAGCGTGTTCTTCTGGGGAGAAGAGCTCCTTCGTGCAGATACCTGTACTTTCCCCCAAAACTCTTCAGCATCCTGAGTTCGGGGAGGGTGTGGGGAGGGAGAGCAGCCAGGCATCGCCTCCGACTTGCCCATCTCCATCTACTCCGTCCCACCCCAGGAACCGCTGCTGCTCATCTTCATGGGGTTTATCCACACACGGAGAATAAGCATGAAGCTCTGAATAGTTATAAGTGTTAAAAATGAAATTAGTAAGATGCTCATCCTCACCAGCAGACATCAGGACCTGCTGTTCCTGCCTGGTACCCTAATATATTTACTCCCTTTGCTTCCTCCATTGCCGGAGGTGGTTGCCTTGCCCTTCCTTCTGAGGGGTTTGCAGACGGGGAGCTGCTGGAGTCCAGCACACCGGGGACTGCACAGCCAGGAGCTGGAGAGTGAAACACCACCACAATACCACCAAAGAAATTCGAAAACTTTAAATTAACCTTCACATCCCAGACCTGAAGTGCTGCTTGGACCGAAGAAATGGGAGAGAGAGAGGAGGGAAGAGCAGGACCCTGCCCCCCAGCTCCCCAGGGAGGGGGGGGTCCCAGCATTTCTGCTTCCCCAGCATTTGTGTGCAGCTGCAGAGCCCTTGATGCCACCAGCCCTAGCTGCCACCAGCCCACGGGCATCACCCTGCTTCAGCCTGAGATGCTGGAAGCTGTAATCTCTGCATTTAAACCCACAGGAGGAACATTTAAAGCTTTTTTTTTTTTTTTTCTCAATGTAGGTAGTATTTAATTCCCCCTTCCTCACCTCCCCGTCTTGACTGCTGATAATTTATTTTTGTTTATTAGTACAAAAGGAAAAGGTAAATTGCCTTTAGGCCAGCCCTTCGTCTGGGGTCTCCCCGGGGAGCTGCTGGAGGTCCTGCCTGTGCCAGGGAGAATCCCACCTCCAGCCCCTGCCCGCGCCTCCAGTTTCTGTGGTAACAGCACGTCTCCACCGCTTCCACTTCAACATGCTAAAAAAAGTTATTAATAACAGCGGAATTTCTTTCGGAGGATTTTTTTTTTCCCCCACTGAAGGAAGCCGGGCTTAGAGTTAAATTGCCCAGGTGTTTTGCTGGGGGAGGCTGCGGACGCTTCCCTTGCTCCACCTGGTAATTGTTCTGATTCCTGGCATTGGGGTGCCGCCGGAGCACGGTGCCTGCAGGCTGTCAGTGAGGCTTTCCTGCTCTTCCTGGCAATATTTCGAGGTTCAGGGGCTCTGCTGGATTCTTAAAAATCACTGGAGCTGGCTGCAGAGACTTTGGATTCTGCTCTCCATGGCCTGTTGTTTGAACCGGTGTGAGAGAAAAGCAATAAAACTAGTTCGTTCATCCTAATAGCCCGTTATTGTGCTGGCTGGATGCAGCTAGAAAAGCTGAATTTTTCTTCTGTGGTCTGACTTTTATGTGATCTGGCTTTATTTCTGCTGTAAGTGGTTTATAATTGGCAATGGCCAGCTTTGCTGTGCCCATCACCTGAGGCTGAAGGCTTTCTTTGCAGACCTCGCTATGGGTTTGCTCTTCAGCTGTCTGCTCTCCCGTTTCTCTCATTTTAGGGAGAAAACTTGTCTTGGGAGTGCAGGAAAAGGAATTCCAGCTGGAAAGGGAATTACATCCATCAGGATCAGTTCGGTGAGGTTCGAAATCCCACTTTCTCCATTTTGAGAGAAATGGGAGCAGGTTCGGTGGCCGCAGCATGTCCCCACCAGCCAGGGGAAGTCAAAAAGAGGGTCTGGACCTTCCTCCCTGGTACCCCCTGATGGATGCCCCAGGAGTTCTGCTCGACCATCTGAAGGCAGCTCTACCATCTAAAGGCTGCTCAGCTGCACCCTTTGACTGCAGCTGCTGCTTATTTATTTATTTTTTTTCTAGTAAACTCCACCACAGAATAAATGGATCTTTTACTAATTTGCAATAAGGCTTTATAACTTCATTAACTGGAAGCCAAATTATGTTGGTTTCACTTGAAATCAACTGGAACAGATGAGGCTGCGGCATAAACCATTATAGATTCATCCTAAAAATTACTTTATTCCGAAAAATTAGATTGAGATCTCTCTAAATTCAGTGATGACCTAATCTAAACAAATGCACTGAATGCCTCATCCTGCTGCTTGTGGTCTCAGACGGCAAAAACCAGTATAAGCTCTAAAACTGGACTCTCCAGCTGGGAGCTGGGCATCCCGTAAAGCAGACGGTCTGACCTGAACCACCCTGCCACCATCAGAAGGACACGGAGCTGTTGGATGGGGCAAGAGGAGGCCCCAGAGATGCTGGGAGGGCTGGAGCCCCTCTGCTGGGAGGACAGGCTGAGAGAGTTGGGGGGGTTCAGCCTGGAGAAGAGAAGGCTCCGGGGAGACCTTCCAGCCCCTTCCAGTCCCTCAAGAAGGGGGGCTCCAGGAAAGCTGGGGAGGGACCCTGGATGAGGGAGGGGAGCCCTAGGAGGAGGGGGAAGGGTTGGCCACTGACAGAGGGGAGATGGAGCTGAGATGTGGGGAAGAACTTGTTTGGTGGGAGGGTGGTGAGAGCCTGGTCCAGGTTGGCCAGAGAAGCTGTGGCTGCCCCATCCCTGGAGGGGTTCAAGGGCAGGTTGGAGGGGGCTTGGAGCAACGTGGTGTGGTGGGAGGTGTCCCTGCCCAGGGCAGGGGGTGGCACTGGGGGGGCTTTGAGTTCCCTTCCCACCCAAACCATTCTGTGATTCTATGATAAGAAATACACAGAAATGGGGTGAGTCCATGTGCCTTATGTGCCAACCCCAGCGAGCCCCCATGGTGCTGCCCATGCCCTAGGAGCCCCCAGAGGGCATTCCTGCCTGAAAACACTGTGTGTAAATAAATGTGTCGAGTGATGAATGACCTGCAATGCTCCAACTATATTCCCTAACATAAAATCTCCTTTAAACCCTCAGGAGCAGCAGCAGCAGAGCCACAGGTACCTCTGCAGCCTCATGTTTTCTTCATGGATTTTGGGGTCCCGGATGGCCACAGGGACACGATGCATCCAGCTCTGGTGAATCCTTCTTTTGCACCATTTCACTATGAATAGTTGTGATTTCTCTAATTCCTGTTTCAGTGCTCTGTAGCACAGGGCTACCAGCTGATGGGCCAAGGAGGTCACAGGGGAGAAGAGCCATGGGCCAGCACTGCGTGGTGGCCATCTAGGGGGACATCCTCCTGTCCCCAGCCCCAGGATGCCCCTTCTGTCCCCAGCCCCAGCAGGGAAAATCAGTCTGTCCAAAGCCTTGGGGGTTTAACTGGAAAAGCCATTGGGTCCTTGCTCCGCAGTGAGAAAATCAGTACAGAAAACTGGAAAAATGGGGAGCACGGTTTTTTTCTTTGCCAACAAGGTCAGATCAGACTTGGTGTTTACTCCAACTTTCTCCCCATACCCAGACACCTCGCTTCGGGACACTGCCTCCCACAGCTGCCCTTGCTGGCAGAGGGAATTAGTTTTTAAGTGAAAATAACTTATGACTTCTATTGTTTCAGCCTTATGGCTTGAAAGGTCTAGTTTAAAATGCAATAGCTGTATTCCCATATTCTTTTTTTTTTTATATATTTTATTTTATTAAAGATTGTTAACTCAAAGTTCATACATCCTATTGTTAAACAATCTGTTTAAACTAAGTGCTAGACCCGACTGCTGCACTCCAACCCTCCAACACGGCAGTGGCCTTTAGAAGGTGCCAAGTTTGCTCAGGAGAAAAAGCTGGCAGAACTTTCCACCCAAAATGATCCACTGACTTCTTGGGACTATTATATATTCAGATTAAGGGAGGGAGGCCAAAGTCTGTCTATATAAATGTCATCTAAAGCCTGCTTAATGGAATTAACAGGAGTAAGTCTGTGGAACTCCATGGAAGTCAATTGAGTTGCTCCCACTTAATTGGCAAATTTGTCATCAAATACTTAATTTGCTCTATAGAGGAGTGGAAACATGTTATATATTCTGTATGCTAAAAATGGTCCACCTGTTGGTCTTTCATCATTAATAAAACTTAAAGAAGGAATTGTGTGCAGCCTGAAAAGCCCATAAATCCCATGAGAAGGTAGTTAAAAAGTATTAATTGGCGAAGAAGGTGCTGCAACGCTCATGGTGTGTGGGATGCTCCAGTCCTGCTATGGTGGAGCCTTGTGGATCCCCAGCCACTGGCTGGTTTGTGTGGGAATGGAGAGTGGGTCCAAAACCTGCCTGGTTCTGGCTTGTCCCCCTGGCAGAGGGACGCGGTTGGGAGCTGCCTGTGCACCCACCAGACCCCCTTCTCTCTCTCCATGCCAACATGAGACACCTACAAAGCTGGTGTCAAAGCGCGGAGAGCTCTGCCAACCCTTTGTGCTAAACAAGGTGTTTTGGGGGCTCTGAAGAAGGAGCTGTGGAGGGGTCCCCACCATCCTGTGGTTTGTGTGGGACCAGCCCAGGGGAAATCAGGCATCAGCCCAGAGAGCGGCTGGTTTGGGTTTGTTCCTTTATTGGTTTATTTGGTTTTGTGTTTTTACTCTTGCAAACAGCAGCATTGTGAAGGGGCTGGGGTCAATTTAAAGCTTTAATGCTCAGGTTGCTTTTCCTTATTGCAGGTTCAGTTCGGAAGAACGGAGGGGCAACGCTGCGTGTGTGGACATGGAGCAGAGATGGTTGAGGTGCCATGAACAAGTGGAAAGCAGTGAGAGACCTGCTGATGTTTTAAGTGAGAATCAGCTTTTATCTGTACAGACAGGGAAAGGTGGTGTTTGAGCCCGAGAAGCCAAGGGGTGGTGAAGCTGTGGGCTCTGATGGGGACGTCCCCGGCACAGCAAGGAGATCTGTGGTCCTCTGCCACCCTCCTCCCGAGCCTCCACACCACTGAAACCACAGCTCAAACCCTCCCATTGAAGAGGCTCTTCAACAAGACTGTGGGGCAGAGAAAACCAGGGCAAAAAAAAAAAAAAAGAGACATAATTAAAAATTAGGAGCTGGACTTCAGAAAAGAAGATTAAGGTATTAGACTAAAGCAAAAGCCACAGTGACTACATGACAGCACTTAATTTTCTTCCCCGGGGCAGACCGAATGCCTGACTTCTGGCCATTTGATGATGTTTTTGAGATTGCTGTGTGGGTTCGCTACAAAGCGTCTGCCTGCTTTCCCCTCTTCAGCCTGGCATTATCATCTCACAGTAATTACATTTTTCACAAAATGAGACAGGATAAATACGTGCTTTTTTTTTTGCAAACATCAATATTTCCATGGGGTTAAATTGGCGGTTCCCTGATGTCGAAGCAAGGACGTCAGTGTTTCTAAGCCTGACTTGTCAGCCTTCCCCTTGGCCAGATAATAATAGACTTATTGATCGTTATTCAGAAAAACAGAGTAAAGGAACTCTGTTTTTCTATGGAAAGCCAGAATTTGACCTGGTGGGTTGTGAGAGGAAGACTCTGTGCTCCCCCTCTTAGTCAATACACGTTAGGCACTAAGATTTATTTAATTATTTCAGGCCTCCGCAGCAAGATATTTATATTTTAGTGTTCTGCTCTGTGCAAATCCAGCTGCTCTGGTTTTCAGCAGGGTTTGTGTTGAAACTGTTGTTTAAAATCAACCATGGCACAGGCTGGACCATCACTTGGGAGGGTGCAACCTGGCCCTTCTGGCCATTCCCTGGCCCAGGAACGAAGGGCTGGTGGGCACCTGCTCAAGGCAAGCTGCTGGCTCATCTCCATCACTCCAGAGGTTGGTGAGGTCTGGGTTTGCAGGTCCAACCCCTCTTGGGATGGTGATCACAGCTTGGGGGAGGCCGACCTCCGATGGATGGGCTGAGCCTGTAGCTGATGGGCCCAGTGCTTCTCCAGGCTGGATGCTGAAGCTCTCAGTTGAGGACGAACTTCAGCAGCCTCTCAAGTCCCAGACAAACAGCTTGACCGCTGAGCTGCTGCTGGTGAGTCATCGGTCTTAGTAATTCTCTGCCAGGAGTTTTAAAGTGGTGTGGATTCTTTGTAATAAGAAACAATGACAGAAACTCAGAACTCTGGTTTCTGAAGTTACTTCTTGATGTGATTCAAGTAGGAGAGCAGGCTTTGCAGGGCAATGCTGCAGGTCCACGTTTATCCCAAACAACTGCTGCACATGTTTGTTGAGTACATCAGTTAAAAAGGCATTTATTTCTAGCTGCCAGCCATGGAAACTCATCTTGCTCCCTAGAAGAGGCTGCTGTGACTCATGCACCATGACAAGCGCAGAGGCAGAGGAGCTGCATCTTCCCTGCCTTCCCCCCTTCCCACCCCAGCCCTGCTGGGGCTCTGCAGGCTGTGATTAAGGACCACACAGAGAATCGCAGAATGGTTAGAGTTGGAAGGGACCTTAAAGATCATCCCCTGTTCCAACCCCCTGCCCTGGGCAGGGACACCTCCCACCAGCCCAGGTTGATCAAAGCCCCTTCCAGCCTGGCCTTGAACCCCTCCAGGGATGAGACATGAAGCACATCAGGCCATGCATCATTCCCTGGCCTGGGGTCCCTGCTCACCCGTGTTTTTTCTGACCCGACCATGGAAATGGAAATGGTGCACCTGGAAAAGAAACCTGGAAGGGAAACCCCAGCAAAATGTAGTGAAACTTCTAGATTAACGTGAATAGCTTGCAAGGTGTTGAGAGGACCATGTTTAAGCTATGGTTTGGTTTGGGTAGGACTTTAACAAATACTTTCCTTATAACGTGTTCACAATACAAATCCATAGAAGACTTTCCAAGAGCTAACATAGTGTTTGAAAACCACAAATCCAGCTATTAAAGCCTCAGAGAACTCAGATGATGCCTGTGGAGGAGAGTGACGGCCCTTGGCAGTAAAAAATAGAGGAAGGTGCTGGAGATGGAGCAGGTTTTGGCAGGGAGTGAGAGCTGTGGACCTCACCAGAGAGACCATCACCCGTTAAAGGTCTCAGGTCTATGGAAGAAAGGAATTAAGCCTTTCGCTTCGTTTTTCACCACTGCTGCCCTGGGGCTGAGCAGCACCATACGGGCACCAACGTGCACCCAGGGGAGCTCAAAAACACCCCCATTTCAGGTGGTTTCATACGGCAGAAATCTGCCAGTTGGTAACCAACAGCATTAAAGGGGAATGTCGATTTCGGTCCACGACTTCTGCCATTTCTCACTTGCTGAAGCCTCTGCTTTTCACCGAATTAGCTACAAAGATTTCCAGGCGGATTTTCAGCCGGTGTGAATTGCTGCGACTCCTCTCAACTCCGTGGAGGTTTGTGATCCTGTGTCAACCGATAATTTGGCCCCTTGTCTTCAAAAAGGAGTCAAGGCTTATGTCCATGACAGGAAAAAGTTATTAGTAAGTGAAAATTGCTTCCTTTTCTTTTTCTGCTTCTCCTCGTGACAGCAAATAACAGTGCAGAAGAGCACTCAGACCTATGAGAGCAGAAACTGATAAGAGCAGAAAAAGAAATAGCCAAAAATACAACTGCAAAGGCGAAAGCAGCGAAGCGCATTGATATTTTCCCTCCTGCTGCTGGTGGACGTGGCCCTGGGGGTGCTGCAGTGGTGGGACCAAACTGGGGGAACAAACAAACAGGAGAACATATAATTCCAGCTGGGGACCCTCAGCCTCATGAAATAGAGAGGAGGGATGAGAACTTGCAGGAAAGCCCACCAGCATCACAGGGTATCGAAGTGGCTGCTGAGGATGCTGAGGTAACGGGTGAAGGACCTGGACTCACTTGGGTTCAGTACCTCCCTCAGCTCAGATTCTGGGACACAGGGAGCCCATCAGAATCGGTGCTGCAACAAGTGGATTCCCTTCTGAAGATGTGAACCCCAAGATGTGAACCAATTCCTGTGTTTGCAGGGGCAAAAACCCTCAATGAGCAGACCTAAATTGATGGGAGGGCATTCCAAGGCTGGCAGAGCGTGGTAGCTCACCCCAGCAAGGCTTGTGGAGCCAAACCTGGCTCCTAAGCCCATGGAATAAGGAAGGTGCTGAGGTATTTCATGGATTTGGCTCCAGGCAGCGTGGATAACTGGAACCAGGTATTTTCACATGATGGAATTAGATAACACGACACACAGGCACAAATGCAGGTGTCTAGCTTTGGATTCATTAGTCAGGGAGGTGGAAGAAAAAGGCAGGATGTTAATGAAAGTATATCAGAGATAAGGCAGGAGGTTACAGGCAGGGAACCCCAAGATTTAGAATTCTTCAACCTTTTCTGTGTCCAGATACACAAGTAAGTGTGTGTGTGTGTGTGTGTTCATTTCCCCACCCAAAGGTTGCATGTGCCTGAGGAGGATTATATTCTGAAATTGTGTCTCAGAGGCCCAGGCCGCCTTGGGGCACTGGGACCCAGAAGATCTCACCCTGAGTCATGCCAGGTGGGAATCCCAGGTGTGTTTCATAAACCCCAATTAAATGCTGGAGCTCCTCGGCTTTCTTTATACAAGGCAGGGTCCAATATCTCTGGTTTCCCAGAGAAAAGGAAGAGCTACGTGAGAGGTAAGTAAAAATAACTAACAACTTCTGGATTTTGTGTAGTTGTTTTTACTGGGTATGGGAAAATCTTAACACAAGAAGGACATGGAGCTGTTGGATGGGGCCAGAGGAGGCCACAGAGATGTTGGGAGGGCTGGAGCCCCTCTGCTGGGAGGGGGGGCTGAGAGAGTTGGGGGGTTCAGCCTGGAGAAGAGAAGGCTCCAGGGAGACCTTCCAGCCCCTTCCAGTCCCTCAAGAAGGGGGGCTCCAGGAAAGCTGGGGAGGGACTCTGGATGAGGGAGGGGAGCCCTAGGAGGAGGGGGAAGGTTGGACCCTGAAAGAGGGGAGATGGAGCTGAGCTGTGGGGAAGAACTTGTTTGGTGGGAGGGTGGTGAGAGCCTGGCCCAGGTTGGCCAGAGAAGCTGTGGCTGCCCCATCCCTGGAGGGGTTGAAGGGCAGGTTGGAGGGGGCTTGGAGCAACGTGGTGTGGTGGGAGGTGTCCCTGCCCAGGGCAGGGGGTGGCACTGGATGGTCTTTGAGTTCCCTTCCCACCCAAACCCATTCTATGACAATCCTGTTGGTGCCTTCAGGCTGCAGGCAGTAGTTGGGCAGGGGTGACCCCTCCATCACTCCTTAAAGCTCTGCCAGCACCTTCACTAAGCGTGTCAGAGAGTTTCCCAAAATTAGCGCCAAGCAGATAGACCAAAGCATGGTCTGAAAATGGGATGCTAAATAAATCTTCGACTTCGGTGCTGTTAATTGATGCCCAGAGCATCATCCCCACTGGGAGGGAATGGCTGGCATGAAGAGTTCAGCCAGGGCACATGCTGCTGTCCTTTGATTCCCTAAACAGGGAGGAAAACAAAAAAATCAACAAATATGTTTTCTAAGTTTCAGAATATAAAGTTTCAGAATATACAGGCAGCACAGGTAATATAGCAGTGAGCCATTAAAAAAAAAGCAATGCTTCTACCTAAACCCTATGATTTTCCTGGAAGCCAGCAAAAATCTCGCTGGATAAGGCTGGTAGAATCAAAAATTCCCTTTCCAGGAAAGGTGAAGACAAACATCAGGGGTGTGTGGGGATGCCCTCACCAGGCTCCGGGCTTGGTTCAACGACCAAACCGTGAGCGCTGCTCGTCGGTTGAGGGGGGGAGCAGGAGCTGGCTCCAGTTGAAGGAGGAGGAAAGGCTTTCCTTGACGTCAATGAGAATTAAATCGAATCCCTGGAAGGGATCCAAGAGGAAAGTGAGTGAATAATTCACAACCAATAATTTATGAGGAAAATGTAGTTTCTTTTCCTACTCGAGGCTTGTCTGTAAAATGGGAAAGATTACTTCGGCTGTGCTTGTTGTTTGAATTTGTTTAATTAAGCTGAGTGAGGCTTGGAATCTCAGGTTTATTTCATGGACTGGTTGTATATGGTTTATATATCTGATACTTAATATTCAGAAAAAACTCCCTGGCTTTGGCTAGGGATGAATTAGCTGAGCTGTGTGGCGATGCTGACTTCTGTGCTCTGATTGAAAGGCATAATACTTGCAGGGCTTGACCCAAATCTCTTTCTCATCTCTCACTCTTGGATTAAGCCCAGGATCGAGAAGAGGCTTGAAGAAATACTTGTCGTAGATCCTTAAGACATTTGAGAGAAGGAGGAGACAAGGAGAACTGGGAAATTTTAGTAAACATTGAACATTTTTTGCATTGCTTCAGAGTCATTTGGAGCATCTGAGGTTTCCTGAGAATGAGCCTTCTGCGGCAGGTCCTGCTTTGCTAAAAAAATGAGAAAGTGGGGAAGAGGGGCTGCAGAGGGTGCCCAGCCCCACCTTCACCCAAACATCCTTTCCTAAAGGAAAAAAACCCACAAACTAACAAGAAGAAACTCCATACATTTAATCCAGCCTTGCACCTATGCTACAGACTTACTAAATTTGGGTAGGTAATAAGGAAAGGGTCTAATTCCATTGAGACAGCTCAGTGTCCTCAAACCAGGGCGCACGACACCCCAAAGGAACCATGAGTTAGTTAAGCAGGCCACGAGTAATTAGAGATGTGAGACTTGAAAAGACTTTAAAGAAACTATAATTATTCTTTATAAATTTTAATAAATTATTTATTTCTTTTAAAAAGGGAAAACTTACGCAAATAGATATTTTTTTTTTTAATTACAAGTATTTAGGGAGCAGCCTGGTTGTGTAAGGGCAGGGGAGAGGAAGGGGGCACCTTGGTAGCTGGTGGTGACAGCTCACCCCAAGCAGGGGACAATCACTGCTTTGAAACACTTGGCAGCAGCTCACTCCGTCCAGAGCGGGGAGCCAGCAATTGCAGACGGTTTTCATCTTCCCTGTCCTGAAAGATCTGAGTTGCTGCCAGGTTTAGAAGATGAATTTAAAAGGCTGTTGCTGGTATTGCATGTGTCAGAACAGGTAAACCCTGTCCTCACTGCCGGGCTCAGGCTGGGAGCGGCTGTTCCCGGTCTGGGAACAGGGGATGGTGGAGCTGGGATGCATCTCTCCTGCCTTTCCAAATGCAAAAGTCAGTGCTTAGAGCAGAATTAATTTAGGCGTGGGGTGTTGTTTTTTTGGGGTTTGGGTTTGTTTTTTTTTTAATCCCAAAGTGCATGCTTTACCCAGTCCTTAAGGGCACCCCAGTTCTTCCATCTCTGCCTTGCCAGTGCTCATCCATCCGGAGGCGCTTCTTTCTTCTGCCAGGGCCGTAAATTGCAATTCTGAGTTCAGTGGAAGCCAAGACCTGATGTCTCTGAGGAGCTTCATTCGTGACCCCTCTGCAGCCAACCAAGAGTCCTGCGTAGGGCTACAAAGATGATTCAAGGACTGGAGCATCTCCCTTATGAGGAGAGGCTGAAAGAGCTGGGACTCTTTAGTCTGGAGAA
This sequence comes from Calidris pugnax, assembly GCF_001431845.1. Taxonomy (NCBI): domain Eukaryota; kingdom Metazoa; phylum Chordata; class Aves; order Charadriiformes; family Scolopacidae; genus Calidris; species Calidris pugnax. The sequence continues at coordinate 1,494,452 of NW_015090768.1, read as the reverse complement.
GAGAAGGCTGAGGGGAGACCTTATTAATGCCTACAAGTATCTCAAGGGTGGGCTGAGGGAGGAGGGAGCCAGACTCTTTTCAGTGGTTCCCAGTGAGAGGACGAGGGGCAATGGGCACAAGTTGGAACATAAAGGGTTCCACTTGAATATGAGGAAGGACTTCTTCATGGTGAGGGTGACAGAGCCCTGGAACAGGCTGCCCAGGGAGGGTGTGGAGTCCCCTTCTTTGGAGATTTTCAAGACCCGCCTGGATGCTCCTGAGTAACATGCTCTGACAAGATCTGGAAGAGCATGCTTTAGCAGGGGAGTTGGACTAGATATCTCTATGGTCCCTTCCAACTCTAAAAATTCAGTGAAATTCAGTGAAATCCCTCCTGCCACCATGCTGCGTATTTCGCCCATTAGTCCATGCCCACCCCACCAGTCCCACACAGATCCTGCCTTCCCCAGGTGACTACGGGGCTTGGTTACATGTCACGGTCTGTCCGTTCTCTGCTCCTGGTGGGCCTTTCCAGGCACTTAAGGGACTGAGTGCTCATACACCTTTATTTTTAGCATGGAAGATGATGTGATATCTCCTGCTGAGAGCTGGAGAGGGGGTAGCAATCACCGGCGTTTCAGGAGGGACTTCCAAATTCCGCTCCCGCGAATTTGCCTCCTTATGCTCAGCTCCGGCTCTTCAAAGTATTTTCTCTTTTCCTTTTGTCAGGGAAATAAATGTAATCACCAAGGTGCTGTTCTAAAATGTACTGCTCGTTTTACGTAACCCATCGCATTAATTAACATTCATCTGAACAGGCCTAGGTGTGGTGGGGGAGAATAATAGAGTTCTTATAATCAGTCTTCTGGGAAAAAGATATCATAATTCCGGCGTGCGAATACTGTTTCATCCATTGAAAAATATTCCCCCGCTCCCTCATCAAGAGCGGAGCGAAGAAGAGAAGGAAGAAGGATGGTCAGATCACAGCTGTTTCTAATTCAAATGCCGAGGCTCTCCGTGGCAGTGAATATTTTGAACAGGCAGTGCCTGCAGTGTCAGGCTCCGCCAGACGCAGGAACTTCTTATCTCCGAGGAATATATTCCTCTGGCTTCGCGGAGCTGGTGTTCCAGAAATGTGGCAGATCTAAAAATCCCCCACTCCACGCCTGTGGGACTCTGACAAGGGATTAACGGGGAAAGGAGTGTTCCGTTAGGACAGCCAAGCTTTTAGGCTGAGCCGTGGGTTTTGGCCTATCTGGAGATGAATGAGGAGCTGATGGTTGGGGCGCTGCTGATATTAATTATTCACCACTCCAAATCAGGCAGGAGTGAGGAGGGACAGGAATAGACACTTGTGCTGTGCAAACCCACTTCTGTCACACTCCATCCTCGGATGCTGGAGCCTGTCCTGTAAATACCTTACCTCCCGGGTGAAGGAGGTTTAGGAGGAACATTATGTGACCATGAAGGAATGGGAGCTCCAGCTGGGGCTGCCAGGAGTCTCCCTGCAGCCCCCCCCGTGTCCCAGTTCACCACTGGGCAAGGAACAACAGGAGATGGAGTAAAAGCCACCGGTGGAAGGATGCAGAAACTAAGGAATAGGAGGGAAAAGGCTGGGTGGGATGGAGCGGTGCCTCTCCTTCAGCAGGGAACCCCTCTGCAGATCCCAGCTTCAAGAGTTTTCTCTTCATTCCTGCAGATGGACCAAACAGTGGGGGAATCCGAGAGGTATCACACTCCAGTTGGGTCTGAGTGCCAAGGAGACAGAAGGAAAATGAACCTGCAGCGATCTAAGCCAAGAGCATCTCTGCCACCCCGAAGGGCTGATGGATCCTCAGGTAGGAGAACACGTTGTGACAGCAACATTGGGGACAGACCCGGAGGGGGCGGGAGGAGGGGTAGATCCAGAAGAATAATCTTGATGGCAACTACCAGGCAACAGGAGCGGTGGAGTTTTGGGAGATGCACGGTGCTTTGGACGTGACTTGGAATAAAAAGTGCTAGAACAAGACAGGCAGAAGAGGACGGGGAGTGACATCAAAAAGAGCCACGTGCTGTAAGAAGCCGCTCAAAGCGCCCAGGGTCTGGAAGAAGATGCAGGAGCTGCGATGGATTATGTCACATGAAATCAGGATAAATACTAAGCTGGAATGAAATGAGCACAGCAGCAAGGGTTCAGGACAATTACTCAGGGAAACATGGGCATAATTGCACGGGAAAAGGGACTGTCAGCTGGGAAGTGCAGGGTCATTTATTAAGCCCAGTCCGGGTGCTAGTGCCAGAACCAGCACGGGATGTGCCACAGTGCTCCATCAGCCACAAGAGAAGGAGGATCCATGGGTGGAAAACAGGGAAAACCCAGTGCCAATTGTGGTGACTTCTCTGTATTAAAAGAAAGAGAGAGAAAATAAAACAGTTGTGCATGTGTAGGTTCAGAAGTGATTACTGCTTGTGAGGACTGACCGTGGCTTCCTTCATAAAGCTCCAACAGCTTGAAGCGTATATGATTCCTCCACGGGCTGCAGGTGCTGGGAGCTTTTTTTTTTTCCAACACCTGACTGTATTTATCACATTTGCCAGTGCATCCATCTATCACGCTTCCAGGAAAAAAGCATGATGTATTCGATGCTGCAGAAGATACTGAGCTCTGCAGAGATGATGGTTTGGCCTGGGAAGCAGCAGCTGAGCAGACAGAACCTTCTCTCCAGAGTCAGGTGGAGATGGAGTGCAGGCTCCTGTGGCTAATGAACCACAGCTCAGCCAGAGCCTGATTAAAGTTGCACCTCGACTAAGAAGATACAGTGAGAGACCACGGAGCAGGGAAAGCTGATTTCCCTCAGTCTCCTCAACCATTCTTTGCACTCAAAAGTGTCAAGGTGTGCGTGACCAGCTGGGTTGGCCAAGATGGTGCATGAGGACACATAGGACAGGGGGTACCAGCTCTTGCTCTGGCGTCCTGCCTGCCTGCAGATGCTGGGCTGGTCTTTGGGAGGGTCTCCTGTACCCTTCAGGAGTTGTGACTGTTTGTGCCTCATGCTGCAGACACGAGTAGGCTCAGGTAGGTTGGTCTCCTCTCCCAAGGAACAGGCAAGAGGAAATGGCCTCAAGCTGTACCAGGGGCAGTTTAGGTTGGATATTGGGGAACATGTCTTCCTGGCAAGGGTTGTGAAGCCTTGGCAGAGGCTGCCCCGGGGAGTGGTGGAGTCACCATCCCTGGAGGTATTTAAAAGCTGGGCAGAGGTGGTGCTGAGGGACATGGGTAGTGGTGTTTTTTGTCAGTGTTGGGTTGATGGTTGGACTTGGTGATCTTAAAGATTCCTTCCAGCCCAGGCTATTCCATGATTCTGTGGTTTCGAAGGAGATGTCTGGGATTTCCCCAGTTTTCTGTGCAGCTCAGCCCCTGTATTGGGCCCAGCACTGCTTGGTCCTGGGGCTGGAACAGAAATTATGTGAAGAAGGACAATGTGGCCGCTGTTGTTATTTTTACGCTCTACTTTTGTCTACAAATTCATGAACGCTTTCAAACTACAAAAAGGGAAAGATTCTTATCAAAGCGTGTTCCTTGGTAGTTCTTTAAACGGTAATGTTTGTGGAAGGTTCAATATTTCACATAAATTAAGGAAAATATATCTTGTCCCAGAAATGCTATATAACATCCTAAGGAGGGAAGCGGGGAAAAATATTGCCTAGTAAGTGATAATATATCAAGGTTTCTCTACTCATTATCAGCATAAGAGACATAATATACATAAAATGTAGGTCATAGCATCCCATTTAACACCATATTTATCCTTGGTGTGAGAAGCAGTTGTGTGCTACAGCACAACAAGATGTGTTCCGATAAGGAATTTCAATGGCAAAAAGCCACCTTATCTTTCAGATAAGCAAATGTGCTTTTCTTTCTCCACGGGCTGCTTTTTTACAGCGTGTCGTGTCGTCTCCTCCCCCTTCTCCCTGCCATGCTCTTGTGGGTGGGTAAGGTTGGGTCAACCCCCTGCCCATTTGTGGGGTTTGGCCACTGGGGAGTGGAGGAGCGTCTCCAAAAGTAGGTGGGCAAGAGTAGGTATCACCTGCGGTTGGTGATGACAGAGCTAGCAGGAGGAGGTTGGCAGGGAAGACCCGTGTGTCCTCCACACCCTGGTGTGTGAGACAGGCATGTTCCACCAGTGGGACCCAGATGGGTGCAGCTGCAGTGATTTCAGTGTTGGTGGGAGACACAAGAGAAGTGTGGTGACATCTAGGACTCCCGGTGCCGTGCTGTGGACTGCAATTAGGGAGAAAGGGCTGTTGATACAGTTCAATGTGGGATCCTACGATAAAGGAAATCTTACCTTGTAAAAATCACAGAATCACAGAATTGTAGGGGTTGGAAGGGAGCTCTGGAGATCATTTCCTCCAACCCCCTGCCAGAGCAGGTCTACCCAGAGCAGGTTGCACAGGGACGTGTCCAGATGGGGTTTGAGTGTTTCCAGAGAAAGAGATTCCACCACCTCCCTGGGCAGCCTCTTCCAGGGCTCTGCCACCCTCACAGGAAAAAAGTTCCTCCTCATGTTGAGATGGAATCTTTACTGTTCCAGTTTGTGGCCATTGCCCCTTGTCCTGTCACTGGGCAAGAGTTTGACCCCATCCTCTTGCCACCCGCCCGTTAGATATTGATAAGCACTGATGAGTTCCCAAATGTTCTTCCAAAAGATTTTCCTGCAGTTTGGGGTAACCTGGCTTGAGCTACTGAGCTCCTCTTTGAGCAAGAGGTGACATTTCAGTGGTGGTGGTGAAGAAATGTGAGGTAGGAGCTGCTTTTGGAGGTGAGGAGGAGATGATCACACACTGCCGTGAGCTGGAGGAGCTCAACTCACCCTGCCAGCGGGGATAAAGTACACCCGTGTGACCCTAATCAATGCTGCCACTTGAATTTTATTATTTTTTGGTCATTTTTCCTTTCCTCTTTAGTGGAATAGTTTCCCACCTGCCCTGCAATCGCCATCGCTGCCTCCTGGCCATGCAGGAACCTGGAGGAGGCTGAGGGGGGACAGGGAGGCTGGGACACGCAGGGACACCAGGAACGGCCACCCACGGGTGACCTGGGCTGCAGAGGGGTGTCAGTGCCACCACTCAGTCCCAGCCTCAGCTCTCTTCATCCAAATATAAAAAAAAAAAAAAAAAAGATGCAATTAGTGTCCGGTCCGTTCCCCTGGTGTTTCTTGGATGAACTGCCTAGGGGTGTTCTGCATAATAATGAGAAAATTAGAGAGGAGAGCCACCACCATTAAACATCTCCAAAATAATTAAGCAATAAAGAGTGGCGCAGGAGGGTGCAGGAGATGCACGCAGATAATCAGAAAGTTGCTGCCGGTGAAGGATGACCAGGAATGATAAATGGGAAGGGGAGGAGGGGAAGGAGGAGGAAATACTGTGAGAGTAGAAAAAAAACCCAAACGATGAGGTAGGGAAGGTCCTGCTTGCAGGAGGGGCGAGCAGCAGGGTGACAGGAGGGCAGAGATGGATCGTGGAGCAGCCGAAATCTGTCTCAATCATGATGATGAGGGAGAGAGCGAGGTGCTGGGCTGGAGCCCTTGGAGGAGATGGTCCACGAGGTGGGAGGAGTTGGTACAATATGGATGAGGAATAGTATTACAGGTGAAGGCAGGAATAGCCTAAAATACTGGCTTTAGCAGGTGGGGAGGATTGGACTAATGATTAACAGACACACACCTGATAACAAACACAAAGAAGCTTAAAAGCAAGGGGAAGGGCAGGCTGATGGCCAGCAGCCTGTCAGAACTGGGGTTACTGGTGCCCTGTAGACACCCCCGTGGTGCCAGCAGCGCCCAGGCCAGGCACGATGTGGGAAATCACATCCCCAGCATCCCCCCCTCCCTCTGCATCCCCACCAGAGGGCTGGGGCACGGCCCAAAACTGGGAAATCTGCAGCCTGAAGCTGGGAAAACGCCGCTGCTCCTCTTCCCTACTGCGCTACAGCAATGAGTGCTTTGGAATAAATCTGCAAATCTAACACAGAGATAAGGCCAAGCGTTCAAAACAAGCACATATGTATTTAGACACAATGTGGAAGACAACCCGGTGAACAGATTTTTTTGTCTCCTTTGAATGAGCAGCAGTAATGGCAGGGGTTGAAAAAGAAAATAATAAAAAAATAATATTAAAGGTATTAAATAGGAAGCCGGGACCTGGGTGAAAATGTGATGTTATAGACAGAAATAGAGAAACTGCTGCAGGAGACCATAGGGCTAAAAAAATACCTTCATAGAGCTATGTATGGGTATAGAAACACGGGAATGAGGCAAGAGAGTGAAGGCCATGGTGTCACTGACCCCCCTGGGGCTGAGCTCAGGCTTTTCTGCAGCCCTCGCTGGGACAAAAAGGGGACCAGAGGGATGGTGAGACAGCGGGACGCTGCAGGTGGCTTGGCTGGACTTTAGATGGGTGGAAATTTTTGAAAGTAGGTTAAAACGTCGAATAATAAAGCACCCAGGTTTGGCGTGAGCCACCCACAGAGCCACGGCCTCCCAGCCTCCCCCTGGCCTCCACACCACCACGCTTCTGAAGAAAAGAAGCAAGGAAAAAAACCCCACAAAACTCTGTTAAGTAGTCTAAAAATCAGCTAAAATGCAAAAAGCTGCATAAGACATAGTCATCCAGGTTTTTATTAGGCATAAGGAATATGTTACCCTGGAATTGCGCGGCTCTCGGAGCGCCTCGCAGGCTCTTTCTACACCCACAAAATTGACTGTAATAGTGAGATTTCAAGATTTCCAGGGGAAGATGAGCTGGAAATAATGAAGGTACCGCTGGCAAGGTGGGGAAGTCCTCACACGGGGACCGTTTCCAAGCACCAACTGGGAAAAGGCAGTGTCTTTCTGAGTGGCTGAAGGGAGGCTAACAGAGGTCTGGGGGGTGACTGTCACCCCTTGGGGACCCCCCGAAGGGAAGGGTCCTGTGCTGCACCCACAAAAAGGGGTTCCCCAGTGCCTGGGATGCAGTTACTGCTAAAATACAAAATCTCTCCCTTTAGTCCCCTCATTTGGTGTTAACTTTCACCAAAATAGTCTGATTTTTTCCCCCCCTTTTTTTACACTAAATATACTTGCCAGGTTTTATTTATAAAACGGTGGAAACCACACCGCTTGAATTTTTTATAATATATATATTTTTTTTCCTCTCTCCATCTGGAAAGCCCCTTGGAACTCATTTCATGATCTACATTCCCTATTAGAGGGAACCAGGCTAGTTCCTTACTCAATTCAATAAAAGTTAAATTAAGCTGAAAAGAAATTTGGAGGAAAACAGCTTCTATATTTACACAGAAACTAGAGGTGAAAACACAAGGCTCAAGCTTTGATGTTCTAAAACTGAGAATATATTTCTAATTTTATGAACATTGCAGCGGGTTTCTGCAGAAATATGCAGCCCTCGCTGGGACAAAAAGGGGACCAGAGGGATGGTGAGACAGCGGGACGCTGCAGGTGGCTTGGCTGGACTTTAGATGGGTGGAAATTTTTGAAAGTAGGTTAAAACGTCGAATAATAAAGCACCCAGGTTTGGCGTGAGCCACCCACAGAGCCACGGCCTCCCAGCCTCCCCCTGGCCTCCACACCACCACGCTTCTGAAGAAAAGAAGCAAGGAAAAAAACCCCACAAAACTCTGTTAAGTAGTCTAAAAATCAGCTAAAATGCAAAAAGCTGCATAAGACATAGTCATCCAGGTTTTTATTAGGCATAAGGAATATGTTACCCTGGAATTGCGCGGCTCTCGGAGCGCCTCGCAGGCTCTTTCTACACCCACAAAATTGACTGTAATAGTGAGATTTCAAGATTTCCAGGGGAAGATGAGCTGGAAATAATGAAGGTACCGCTGGCAAGGTGGGGAAGTCCTCACACGGGGACCGTTTCCAAGCACCAACTGGGAAAAGGCAGTGTCTTTCTGAGTGGCTGAAGGGAGGCTAACAGAGGTCTGGGGGGTGACTGTCACCCCTTGGGGACCCCCCGAAGGGAAGGGTCCTGTGCTGCACCCACAAAAAGGGGTTCCCCAGTGCCTGGGATGCAGTTACTGCTAAAATACAAAATCTCTCCCTTTAGTCCCCTCATTTGGTGTTAACTTTCACCAAAATAGTCTGATTTTTTCCCCCCCTTTTTTTACACTAAATATACTTGCCAGGTTTTATTTATAAAACGGTGGAAACCACACCGCTTGAATTTTTTATAATATATATATTTTTTTTCCTCTCTCCATCTGGAAAGCCCCTTGGAACTCATTTCATGATCTACATTCCCTATTAGAGGGAACCAGGCTAGTTCCTTACTCAATTCAATAAAAGTTAAATTAAGCTGAAAAGAAATTTGGAGGAAAACAGCTTCTATATTTACACAGAAACTAGAGGTGAAAACACAAGGCTCAAGCTTTGATGTTCTAAAACTGAGAATATATTTCTAATTTTATGAACATTGCAGCGGGTTTCTGCAGAAATATTTCCTGGACGTGGCTTGTGCCTAAAAGCATCTCTGGGGGCATTGGCTGGAGGAAGGGGAAGCAAAATTCCAGCACCTCCAGGGATGGGGCAGCCACAGCTTCTCTGGCCAACCTGGGCCAGGCTCTCACCACCCTCCCACCAAACAAGTTCTTCCCCACATCTCAGCTCCATCTCCCCTCTTGCAGGGTCCAACCCTTCCCCCTCCTCCTAGGGCTCCCCTCCCTTGAGGGGTGATGGATAATGAGTAAGATTTGAGAATATATCCTTGAGCAAACATGACTTGTACCAGCTTCAGTCTTCAGAACATCAAACCCCAGGATGGGCAGGCTGGTTCATGGCCATGGCAAGGGAAGCACAACAGGAAGCAGTGAGACACTTCTGGAACTGGACGTATGTGCTGCTGGTGTCGCAAATAACCTCATTTCTCTGCAGCTGAAGGATGGTGGTGGCTCGCTGTTTGGTGATGAAGATGAGCGATGAGCCTTCAGTGAAGCCTCAGCCCTGCTGAGCCCTTGGTGGTGGGGGACAGCCCCCCGGGCATCTCCACGCACATGCTCACTGCATCCAGCACTGAAAAACCATAGCAGCTTTTTTCAGTTGGGACAAACCCATCGGATGCTGGGGGTCACCAAGGACACACAAAGCCTGAATGTGACCAAAAATGTGGATTCTTGCACCCTCCCTTGAAGGAGGGATGCCCAGGAGCTTGAGGGAAGACCTTCCTGTAGCAAGTCCTTAACAAAGCGCTCCTCACTGATGAATGGATTTCCATGTATTTATTATAATAGGCTGGCAGAAAAGTAAATAGATGTGCTAACATGAAAAATCAAGTTTCGTTTTAATGAAATGTTTATTCACAGCAAGTTTAATATTAATGTTAAATTGATCTGCGGAATTTTTCCCCCATCAAAAATTAATGTGTTACAGTCTTTACTTTTCTGCACTGAGAGCATCTTCCAATTAATTGGCAGACAACGCACTGTAAATCCAACACCACCGCTCAGACAGTCCCGGGCCATTATTTTTTTTTTTAATTGCACAACCACTCAATGAATAATTAATAATGATTTATAGAGGCGTTCAACTATTACTAGTGTATCAGTCTGGTAGAGCAGGTAACAATTTTTTTATTTATAGTTGGGAAACAGTGAAAATTAGGAATGAATATATATATATATATAAAAAAGCTGGTTAGTGTCCATATTGTGAATGCATTAAAAATCTGATTTATCACCTGCATGGCAAGATGCAGCTGCCATGTTGTGCTTTGTAGGAAGGAGCCCCAAACTTTGCCAGAGATCCGAACACTCTACACAACTTGGTGGAATCTGGAAGCAAAGGCACTGCCTTCTCTCCTTTATCTCATGAGTTCTGGTCAAGAGGACCATAGAGGCACAGGATGGTTTGGGTTGGAAGGGACCTTAAAGCCCACCCAGTCCCAACCCCCTGCCCTGGGCAGGGACACCTCCCACCAGACCAGGATGGCTCAGCACCTTTCCCTGCGTGGCAACAATTAATGTGGGGTTTAGAAACGACTTACTCTGCAAGTGAAGCAAAAAAAGAAGGAGCTGAGCTCTTTCCATGGCAACGAAGGCACCGCTCAGCTCCGCACGTCCTCCGCCCCACGGCAGGTCCCACCACGAGCTGCACTCCCCCCCACCATAGAACAGGTCCACACTTTGCTTCTTGGCACAAGGCAGAAACGTGCCAGGGTTTATAACATTAATATCGATTAAAGAATTCTATGACTAAGCGTGAGGAGGAAGCAAAACCCCGTTCAGCGCTGCGAATAATTCCGAGTGCTTATTTTTAGGCCAGCATGAGATAATTGATTTACACCGAGCCGTTAACATCGCGATGGAGCCCAGGCCCAGGTACTTCATCCTATTCCCAGCCCTTAATAGCTTCGGGTCACAAAGCAGCCCCAGTGTCCGTTGTCACCGATGGGTCCCTGCACCGTGGTCCCCAGGAGTTCATCCTTCCTTTGTTATAGGAAGGAAAAAAAAAAGAGCTCGTCTACTTTCCACTGCTCCTTTCTCATGGCTTTCTGCCTCATCAGCATCCTTCTGAATCCTTAATGAAACCAGATAGGCTGTAAAGTAAAGCCAGTAAATACAATTTAACATGAAAAAACCTCTCCAAAACCATCCTTATAGATGCTTGCTTGCCAGTCCCTGGCTTTTCTTTAAGTGTTCACACACAAACAAAACCAGCCCGAATGAATAAACCCTTTGCGTGTTCAACTCTGAAAATGTGAAACATTCCAGCCCCCAAAATAATTACCTTGGGAAGTTGTAAGAAACTGGAAATAGGACTTAGAGTGAAATCTTAATAATAATAATAATAGTCTAAGTGAGAAGAGCAGCCTTGTGATGGCAGACAGAACCTGTGAGGTGGCTAGAGCAGGGGGAGGCGAGCAGGAGGACATCCAAGCTGGTCCTCATCAGTGGGGATCTCCTGCTGGTGGGATATAGAATGGGAGGTCCCTGCTCAGAGCAGACCCCCATAGCCATGTGTGCGTTGCGTTCCTCTCCCCCACTGACCTTCCCATGCACCGCATCCACGGTCTGTTGAAGGAAATTAGTGCTGTAATTAATTCTGTGGGGTTTGGAGCCAAGCCTGAGCACTTGGGCCTCTCCAAGCACCGAGCTTGGAATGGGAGGACAGCCGTGTGGCCACATGCCTTTAGCGGGTCCTGTAAAGGGAAAAGTCAGGAGATCATGCCTTCCTACTCTTGTTATGATATTTATTATGAAGGTTGTCCGTGATTTTTTTCCTGCTTGCTTTCTGCTTATTTAAAGGAAAGGCATTTCTCCTGCCAGAGAGCCCCTTCTGCGACACAGGGAGGCGAATGATTCAGTGGCGTGGAGGTTTTCCAGCCCAACTTTTCTCCCTCAGTTGTCAGGGAGGATGGTCTGAGCTGAATTTTAACAAACCCACTTTTCTGCCAGCTCCTTCAGCATCAGTGGCAAAAAAATAAATGGAGGGTTTTGAAAGAGCCTGAACACACATCCCACCCTGCTGCACGTAGCTGTGTCTCGAGAAGAAGATGCTGCTGCCGTTGTGGACCTCCTGGTCCTCAGCTATTGACAGAGATCATCTGCAGGTCAAACAGAATGGACAAGTCCTGATCTCTCAACGTGAGAAAAAGAGGTTAAAAAGGCACATTTTGCCCTTTCGTGCATTTGGAAATGCTCCCCCCTCCAACCAAAATGTGTCCTGGATCCTTTTGCTTTAGGGCTTTTTTGTTCTTTGGGAGCCTTGAAGGGCTGCCTCTGCTCCGGGAAGGAGGTGGCTGTCATCCAGCAGCCTCAGAGGGAACCAAGCAAGATTTAAAAGAAAAAAAAAAAACACAAAAGGAAGGGTTCAAATGCAATTGGATGTCAGCCCCCGTGGCTTCCCGAGGCAGCAGCGTGGTAGGGAGCAAGTTTTGAAGGACAGTGTCATCTCTCCAGCTGAGGAGTTTCTAAGGAATACGTCTTCTGCATCTTGTCACTGAGCTCATGTCTCTCATTTTGCAGCAGCGCCAAGGTAAAGAGCTGGTTTTTGAGGCAGTACCCACATTTCCTGTGAATAACTAGACTTCTTTCAGAAGGACAGAAGCTTCTCACCCAGAGCTTTTAGAGTCTCGAGCACATGCGTTCACCAGCTGGTAGGCAGTCTCTGGGGAGACTGCACCAAGTGAGCTCATCAAAACAACAAATTAAGGTCCTGTTGGGGCCACTTAATGCTCTTAAAACTCGCAGCCAGATTTAGGTAGAGGTGAAGAAAACATTCCTTTCCTTGCAGGGAGATTTTTGGCAACAATAATCATCTGAGGATGGTGACCCCAGGGTTGGGGGGAGATCCCTGCTCTGTCTTGTACTTCTTTGTAGGGCTGGGGTGGCAGCTCCAAAAGCCCTTTCATTAGGAGATGTAACAGTTTGTTTCAGTCCCCTTCGCAGGGACTCATCTGATAAAAGAGCTTTTCTGTGTCCCCAGGAAGACCAAAGTCCAATCCCTTTGGGGCAAGGGCTTGTGCAGCACCGAGTGCTGCCCAGAACTGATCCCTTTGCAGAGGCCATCTGTGCTTGGCTGAGTTTAGGAGTGACAAAGCTCCAGGACACCTTGTGGTGGAGGATACTGCCCAGAAATCATAAACCAGCTCCCTCCAGAATTTCTTCATAGACCTTGGTTACCAGCTCCTGTGTGCTCTCAGGCATCCCGGCTGCATATCTCCATAGCTACTTCTCTTTTTCCCTTTCCCTGTGCTTTCCCTCTCCCCTCCACTGGCTTTTTCCTTCTCTCATCCCATCTTCACGGCCAACACTTCTGCTGCTGGACCCCATTAAAATGCCAAACATGGGTCAAGCAGCACATCCCGGCAGTTCAGGCTTTGCTAGGAGATGCTGATGGGTGCTGTGTTTTCAGCCTTGGTTTGTGCTTGTCCATCCGATTTACTCTCTGATGGTCTTTCCCATTCCCTTGGGGACCCTTCCTTGTCCAAGGGACCAAGGAACATTGTCTCTCTGCCGGCTGAAGGCTGGGAGGTTGTAGGATCCCAAGAGCTGGTGAAGGTGGCTACAGGCAGTGAGTGCGCTGGGTGCACAGCCAGAGGATTTGGCCTTGGTGTGTCCATCCCGCTGTGTCTGTGTGTCCATCCCACACGCAGTGTGTCCATCCTTCTGCTTGACATTTCACTGAGATGGTGATGAGCTGCTTGAAGCAGGGAGGACCGGGGTGGTGACGAAGCTCAGCCCAGCCAGCATCTGTGTTCCCATGGCTACCACCTTCCCCGCAGCAACCAGGGCAGTGCATCCCAGCACATCCCCATCTGCGGTGTGGAGCCCTTCCCAGCCCCACCACAGGGCTGGGGTCCCCCCCTTGACCCCCATCCCACCAGGACACAGCAACACCGGGATGTGCCTCCTGCATCTCCATGGGGTACCCCGCACAGTGGGCACCCCAGCATGGGGCACCAGTGGGGGGGCTGTGGGGCAGCAGAGGGGCAAAACTCCCCCTTGAACACCTCGTGGTTACATCCATAGGGCAGAAGCATTCCCAGAGGAGCAGGAATGTGTCACTGTTGGCACGAAGGCAAAGCAAACACAGGAATGTGTTAAAGCTGCCGATAAATGGCTAAATGCAGCGGAGTCAGAGAGCGTCTCCCTTTGTTCTCCACTTCTGATGTTATGTTGAAATCAGGCATGAGCTCGATGTCTACTCGGTTTTACCTCTATAACTGTAATTAAGGGAGACCGGGGATCTCTGGAGTGTTGTCGTCTGCTTATTTCTGTGTGCTGGCTTATGTTAAAACCTGTCATGCGTTCCCGGCGGAGGGCAGGAGATACGGCGCCAGGCTTCCACAGCCCTCATTCAGTCCCTTTCTGTTCCACAACCATCTCCAGGCAGCTTTTCAAGCTTCTGGGCAGCTGGATGACTTTGTTTTTCACAGGGGTTCCTTGTAAACCCCTCTCCTGGCCATCTCCACTCCCCAAAAGTCGGGTTGGACACCAAAACAGGGGTGTGACGGCCACCACTGCCGGACCCTGTGCTGGAGGAGGAAGGATGCTCTGCTTCCCAGTGTTGAGGAGCTGCTGTTAAGAGAGGAGATGGACAAGGGAGGGAAGAGATGTGTTTACTGCCCATGGTAAGCCAGATGCTGGGGACAGGTTCCTTGAAGGGCAGGAGAGTTTTGGGGAGCCCTGGTGTTGCTGCGGGTCCTGCCAGGGGATGGAGGTGCCATTGGTGGGCACCAGCCCTGGGTGAAGGGGCGCAGGAGCAGCTCCTCACCCTGGTTGGGCACTGTGGGTGCAGGAGCAGAGTGGTAGGAGCTGGGGACTTTTTGTCCCCTCCAAAATTATCCCCAAGGGGCCAGCAAGTCATGAGCGGTGCTGGCAGGTCTGCAAATTTTGTGCGGTGATGGACCATCCCTCGCACGTGGAGTGTAAGGGGCAGAAACCCATGTAGGGCCTTTGCTGAGTGAGTTTTTAGGTCTGGGTTTTGGGGTTCTCTTGTTGTGTTGGGACATTTAGATTTTCACACTATCTGAGGCCGGTGGGAGCCACCCAGGAGGCCTGGAAATGGTGTGTCAGCACCACCCTGCACTGAGCTGTGGAGGTGGGCAGAGGCGCTGCATCTGCTCCCCCTGAAATCGGGCTTGGTTTTACTTTTCATTTAAAGACTTTGAATTCATAAAGGCATCCGGCTCCGTGCAGACCCTATTCCAAAGCCAGGCACAAACAGATTGAGGTCCCTGATATGTCCAAGAAGTGCATCTTCAAGACCTTCCTTCCTTGATCAGAAATATAAGGAGTTGATATGATCCCAGATTGGGGAAAAAAAAAAATAAATAAAATATGCTAGGTGCTTCAGTAAGTGAGAGAAGCCCCTGAGCATCCTCGTTGGGGAGGGGAGAGTAACTGGTCCAGGAAACTTGCTGTCAGTGGGAGATGGAGCCCTGAGCATCCTGGGTGGAGAGCTGGGCCGCGTGTGCATGGAAGTGCCCTCGGGCTGTTTCGCAGTGAAACAAGACCGTAGCGCTGCTTTTCCGAGTTCTCTGGCAGTACTTTGTACTTTTTAATGACCTGTGTGCTCTCACTGCTTGCCTGCTGCACGAGGAGAAGCAGCAGCACAACTCCTTCCCCGAGGCTCCGGCTCTCCGAAGCCCAGGAGCCATCAAACTTCCCGGGAAGCGCGGGGCTTGTCTGGCTCTGCTGCTGGAACATCAGTGCTCTTGTTCACCCCATCCACGGCTGGTATTTCACTGCTGGTCCTTATGCTGCTGACAATGTGGTTATTCAGCAATATTAACTGTTCAGACCCTATAAATACAGCCCAGCACCATCCAGGACGATTTTGCTGCTGTTATTCTACACGGGTCATATTTTCCATTTTATTTTTCACATTCTGGTCTTAATGCTTTTGCCCTGCTACAGGATATACAGTTTTCAACTTCAGAGTCAGCAGTGGTTTCACGTTATCTGTGCACACAGGGTAGAGAGAGGTAGTGGGTGGAGGGAGGTCACCCTCCCACAGAATCACATGGGGTTGGAAGGGACCTCTGGAAATCATCTCCTCCAACCCCCTGCCAGAGCAGGTCCACCCAGAGAAGGTCGCACAGGAATGTGTCTAGTCGGGGTTTGAATGTCTCCAGAGAAGGAGACTCCACCCCCTCCCTGGGCAGCCTCTGCCAGGGCTCTGCCACCCTCACAGGAAAGAAGTTCCTCCTCATGTTTAGGTGGAACTTCTTATATTCAAGTTTGTGCCCGTTCCCTTTTGTCCTATCCCTGGGCACCACTAAAAAAAGACGGGCCGTGTCCTCCTGACACCCACCCTTTAAGTATTTATAAGCATTGATCAGATCCCCCCTCAGTCTTCTCTTCTCCAGACTAAAAAGACTCAAGTCCCTCAGCCTGTCCTCGTAAGGAAGATGCTTCAGGCCCCTCCCCCTGCCCCTCTGTTCTGCCCTGGGGAGGCCCCATCTGGAGCACTGGGTCCAGCTCTGGACTCCCCAGTTCAAGAAGGACAGGGAACTGCTGGAGAGGGGACAGCAGAGGCTACAAAGACAATGTATGTGTCCAGAAGGAGAGAGAGCACCTCGATTGTTTGGAAAGGAAGAATAAGTGTTTTGTGTCAAAAAATTTTGATAAGTTGAATTGGAAAATGTCCAGGAAGAGTTCTGGAGCTTTTGTGATGACACTTCTCTTGCAAGGTTGACCAAAACCACCATTTTCAAAGCCAGTGTAACTGGAAGAGATTCTAGAGAAACACCTCTCCATTTGCCCTGCCTGAGGGGAAGGGGTTGGTAGGTTGGGGTACGGCATGGTTGGTACAGCAGGGGAGCACTGAAGAGCTGCCACCACTCTCACCTCCTCCAAGAAGAAAACAGGAAAGGGCCGCTCAACAGGATGCAGGTAGGTTGGGGTACGGCATGGTTGGTACAGCAGGGGAGCACTGAAGAGCTGCCACCACTTTCACCTCCTCCAAGAAGAAAACAGCAAAGGGCTGCTCAACAGGATATGTTGCACTAACAGGAGTTGTGGCTTCTCACCTGCAGATGACATGGGATCTTACATCTGCTCACATCCACCCGTGGAGACACCGCTAGTGTCCCCTCCAGGCAAGACACATGTCTGACTGTACCAGCAGTTCCCTACCAAAGAGTCATGATCTCAAGGCCGAAAACACACTGCAGAGCTCACGTCAGCTGCCTGGCCTGGGGGTATGAGCTTGTGCTCATTGTGCCTTGTGGAACAGAGCTGCCTTTGGCAAAGCCACAGAAGCGATGGCTACCAGCAGTAGTCAGCACTGCGTGCAGGGAGGTGATCCTTCACATCTAGGTGGGCATGAAATTTTAGGAGCCCACCCTCACTGCTGGTGAGGGTTATGCTCTATGCATCACCTCAGCTTCTGGGGTGGGAGGGCAGGAGAGCATGGGAGAAACCGAGGGGCAGGAAGGAGATAGAAAACTTGGTGCAATCAAACTAAAACCTGTTGGCAGCAAGCACAATGTCTGCTGCAGGTGTAGGCAGCTACACGTCTGTGACCTCCTGGTCTTCAGAATTCACTTGCGTGTCCCAAGGGGTGGGGGTACCTGGAGCCTGGTATTTGGACATGCTGTGAACCACCACCATAGACCAGGGTTCTATGTGAACCCTGAGTCTTGTGGATAGGCACCACTGGTAAGCATGAACCAACCTTCCCAAGAACACTGTTTTGCTCCCATGATGGAGGCATCACCCCAAAGGTCCAGGCTTGAGCCTCTTCCTTCCCAAGATGGAATGGAGCGAGCTTTGCTGGAGCACTGGAGGATTTGGTCCCTTCCTTACAGCAGTTGCAATGCCCCAAGATGGAACCGTGTAAAAATGACTGTATAAATGTAAAAGGAGATGAAAAATGAGGCTTCACACTCGACGTACTCCCTAGGCATGTCCCTCCTTCAGCTAGGATACGTGCGTAGCGTGTCCCCCGTGGTGGGCTGGGAACACAGCAGCTAATGCAGGAGAAGATCTCTCTTCGTATTCGCTTGCTATTTTTTCCCAAAGAAAATAAATTTTTTAAGTTAAGTTTTTCACTGTTTCTGTCCTAGAGCATCGACAAGAAAGGTTAGCTATAAATAATGCAGAGCTGCATCCCCTGCTGAGGGGAAGGAAAATACAGGGAGCCTCGAAACAGGAAAACACAGCAGCACCCTCGATGGATGGGGACGAGCCAAGGGAGGTGGGGATCCCACCAGGCCACCAAAGCCCTTCTCCTGCCCGTGGGGAGGGCTGCCTGTGGGTCTCTGGCCGGTCAGTGGGTTGCCATGTCTGCACAAGCCCACCCCGACCCCACCAGCAAGCTCTGCAGGTTTGTCAGGGCAATGAAAAATGCAGCAAAGGCGGCTGGATCAAAGCAGCGTCTGAGCACAGAAACACTTAATTGAGCTGTGCTCTGGAAAGTACTGGGGGATGAGTCCAAAGAGGAAGACGTCACCTTCCAACCAGCTTTTTAATACATTCAGCCAATTATTTTGTGCGTGGCAGAGGGCTGACACAGCTGCTGCCCAGCCAGCACGGTGTGTCACCCCCATGTCCCCACCACATGCATGTGCTGCCTGGGCATCAACACACTGGGATCAACACCCTGCACCAACACACTGGGAAAAGCTCTGCCTGGTGATGGACCATCGCTCCATCGCCTTCCCACCTCCAGAGAGCCAGGATGGCTCCGTGGCACAACGCCTTCACTTTGTGGAGATGGACAACCAACCACTAAGCACTTGGGCATTCATCCTTGGGCACCCCAGCAGTGCCAGCCACACACAAGCCCTGGAGCTGGAGCCTCCCGCCCCTGCCCAGGTTTCCTTGATTTGTTTTGTCCTTTCATCCCCCCCGGTGCAGAAGGTTGCTCACTCCTCACGCCACGACTCACTGATGGAGAAAATGAGCTTTTGGTGATGGGCTGTGAGATGAGCTTCACATGGGAAAGAGGGCAGGGGAGATTTCAGAGGTTGCATGGAGAACTATTCACCAGAGGACACTTTGGTCAGTGAGAAGATGGCACAACTTCCTTGCTGCACATGTTTAATGCTTGAGAGCTGGTGCAGAAGGCCTGGAAGGGGCTTCTTGGGATACCTGTGCTCTTCTATCTCACTCCCCATGTAGGTTCAGCTCTCTTCAGTCCTCCATTGCTCACACCATATCCTCCTTTCTGCCAGGGCACCACAGCTTGGTGGGGTTTTAGGTCCCAAGTAGAACATCTTCCAGGAATTTCTGGACTGTGGGATGTATTGGGCTGTTGGTTTCCTTACAGATAAACACTAGAGCAATGCGTTGGTGGTGGTTTGGATACTGTGATGCTCTGCCCCAAACGCCATGCATTGCACTCTGCTTACTTGTAACTTAACAACTTTTTGATATCTCTGCCTGACATAGCATCCAGTACTATTTAACTTCCCTGAGCTGTCCTTAGTGGCTATATCAAACCATTATTATTCCTTTAAGAAAGACTAGAAGGTGTTGGTCTCCTAACAGCTAATGATTTCTTCAGTGTGTGAAGTCTCATCGAATTCACTTTTGAATTTTTAGCCTTGTCTCATACAGCGTTGGGAAAAATCCAACTGTTTTTAAAGATTATTTTTTTCTTTTTTGTTTTCTTCTATTTAAGTGGCAAAGTTTTCAGTCAAAAGGTCCTTTTGGGAAAAGACACTTCCCTGCTTACTTTTCCTAAGGCTTTGGCACAAGAACCCTGAGCTGTGTGGCAGCAATCATAGCATTGCTGGGTGGCTGAGGGGGCAGGAACCTCTGCGAATGGTCCAGCCCAAGCCCCTGCTCAAGGCAGGGACACACACAACCAGCTGCCCAGGACCTTGCAAACACAGAAAATCAGGATATGAAATTAAACACAGAAAATCAGGGAGTCCTGACGCGCCACTGGGGCAGGGCTGGCTGCAGCAAAGTCACCCTCATCATCCTCTTCCCCGCCCTCGGCAATGTAAAGGTTGTGGTTGGGAAAGAATAGCATGTTCTGGGCTGGGTTTTGCCGCTTTTCAGCTGTTTCACACCAACTCTGTAATTCAGAGCAGCAACTGAATCCCCAACATGTGGGATTAAAGCATGGTCCCTCAGCGAACATTTGTGGTCCTGGGGACAGATGGACACTCTGTGCCCTTCAACTATTTCAGCACTTTGGGGCCGGTTCTGTGATAAATTTAACCCATCGTGGGGAAATGGTAATTTGGGAGGAAGAATGTCTGTTTTGTAGGGGCACGTTAAATCCCCTGTGGGCACGTGTGCACCCCGCAAGCCAGGCCGGTGCTCTAAATTATGTATCCGGCAGCAAACTTTAATGGAAGTTTTGAATTCTTTTATTGCTCGGTTTTCTGCTTGAAGAGAAATTCATCAAACGGGAACGGCAAGGAGAGCAGAGCACAGTGCCACTTTAAAAAAAAATAAAAAAAATAGGTCTTCTTTAAAAACATCACTTGTTTCAGATCTGCGGATCCAGGCAGGAGATGGATTCTCCAATGGCTGCCTATGGGAGAGCCCTCCCCTTGAGGTCGTGGTCCTTCTGTGTGGCTGGCCCTGAAGTCCCCTGTGTCACCCTGGGCTGGAGGTGGCCATGGCTCTGACTCTCACCCCACAGCGATTTCTCAGGAAGAAACGTGGTTTTGACAAAGGGGTCACCCCCCATTCCCCTGCCATGCCTTCAGCCACTTCCCTTGCCTCAAATTATGAATTTGCCTGTAAGAAAGCAAAAGGGGTCAAGGGTGTTAATGAATTAGGGTCATCTCACCTCACTTTTGCAGCCCAGAAGTTGAACTCAGGGATTTTTTAGATGCCAAAAAAACCCGACCTTGTCTGGTTTGCAAAAAATATGGAGGTGGAAGAATCAGATAGGTGAATCATTTGCTCATCCCTTCATTTTTCTTTACCCCTTTACCTGCACTAAACCCTCTCAGTATACTACATTTAAGAACTTAGTAACCTAATACAAGTCATATATTGCTCTTTCAGAGCAGTAGAGTGATTCCATTCAGCTGGCATATAGCCTTGCCCATATGGCTCCTGAAGTTACCTAATTACGGCCGCAAATCTGAATGCCTCCCTTTAACTGAGTGCCAGAAATCCCGCTGCTAAAAATGAAAAGGAACCGAGGTGTTATTCACTTCTAAAGAGCCATTAAGATGGGCTGAGCTGCAGCCTTCTCCACCACCGAGGCTGGGGCTGCGTGTGGTGGTTTCACTATGGGAAGCTCTAGGTGTTTAGGGAAAGCATCTGCTTTTTCTGCTTCTGTGCATGATTATTTTGACACAAAAGAGCACGGAGCATGGACAAATCTATCATTCCCTTTTGATAATTTTAATGTATGACTCTTATTTTTAATACCTGGGCTTCTCCCGCTGCATCTTACCATTTTCATTACCACGAGCTGCACTTTTTTTCCCATTCTTTCCAGCAGACCTATCAATTCTAAGCCACTCTCTTCCCCTGCAAAGTCTTGCTTAATTGAAAATGTCACTTATTGTATTTGATGATATTTTCTCCCCTGTTCTAACTCTGGCTGTGATCGGGATTGTTGTGAGGAGAAGACTTTATCCTAAATCTAGTCATAAAGACAAAGTGCAAAAGCCTGAGCTGCCATAAATCAATGAGGGATTCAGGAGAGCCGCTCCGGCTAACAAGGATTTAAACCCCAGTTCTCATGTGCCTAATACCTTGTAGGAAAAGTGCAGATATTTTTCCAGTTTCTCTTAGTCTTGCTTTTAGTTTCATGTATTCTACATCTCTACCAGTGCTGCTCCTGGCTTCTTATGGAGATACTGAGAGCCATGGAATGAATAATTCTGATGAAACAGTGGATGCACTGCTTGCCGGGGCTCCTCACCCAGAGACGTCCGAGGTGCCTGGAAACAATCAGGGAGAAGACTCAGCTCCACTGGATGGAGTTATGGAAGCCAGGCAGGTTGCCCAAGCCACCCTGTGGCCAGCAGGAAGGAACAGAGCCCCGAGGAGACCTTGTTTCAGGATGAATTCCATGGAGATCTTCGCTCCTCTATTGTAGAGAGCACTGGTTAGACCTTTGCCTTCTGGATGGCTAAAGTTTGGGGTGCATCCCAAGCTCCCAGCTTCCTAAAAAAATCCAAATGCAAGTTAAAAAATGAGAAAAAAAAACCCTCAGATTTTTCAATTTACCGCCTAAGTTTAGGAAAATGAGTCAAAGGTTGGGAAGTGCTGTGGGAGCAGTCTGTGGCCATGGGGTAAGCAGCTGAAGAGCCCTCTCGGGCAATTATCCAAGCTGTTATGGTTAAGAATTAAAACTTGATCCTCTTGGAAAGGCTGGTGTGGGATATTGCTTGGAGAGACTGTTTGTAGGAAAAAAGCAAAAGTGACAATTGCGGCTTATTTCCTTTAAGATCTGAAAACCCCAAAATTGCTGCATCTGCTGCTGCCCCGAGAAGATGCGGGAGGTACTGGGAGGTGTAAGACCCTCTGCTATCACAGACCTTCAGGCAATGCTCAGCTTAATCAGCAGCAGAAAATTAAAGCAGAGGAAAAATATGCGATTGAATTTGAGCAAGGGCCCGTGAACAGCCCTTTCCTGGAAGAACAATGACCCTCTCATCATCCTCACCAAGAGAAAGAGAAGTCTACCCACCGTACCATTTTTATTCTCCGGCTGCAGACGTAACTCACTCTGCATCTTGTCCAAACCTCCTTCCTAATCATCATGAAAGGGGTTGACAAGGCATAAGATTATCCTCAAATACGTGCTTTTTCTTACATTTATCTGACTGTCCTTCGTCATCTGACTGGCAAAGAACGGGGCTAGAAGAGAAAAATTAATAAGGAGGGTAAATGAGGCTGGGGAGACCAGCCCTGTGCTCAGACAGGAATCGTTATTCCATTTTGGTTGTGGAAGGGGAATCTTTCGAGTCTCAGCACCTTTTGGTGCCGACCTGTGATATTTAATATTCTCTAAAATCTGTTTTCAGCTGACACCCCTTTATGAGCTGATACTCCTCTCTACTGTCGATGCGCACAAGTTTCTTTCCAAAAGCACTTCAGTGACTTAAACTGAGACACTTCCTGGGAAATTTATGCACTTCTGGCTTCTCAAAAATGCCACCCACTGCAGAAGGGGGACATTCCTGTTTGGAGCTGCCCGTCCCTCGGTGTGGGTGACCACGGGGCCGTCTGTGGGTGGGCTGTGTGGCATCTGCTGAGGCAGGACCCTGCAGCACGTACAGCGCGTTGCAGCTTATAAAAAATGACACCGTTAAACGAAGTGAGACTTTGATTTTATGGGGTATGAAATGCTACTTACATTCTGCAGCCTTCGGTGAGGGCGACCATTAAGCAGTTATTTGCACAGGAAGCTTGGGTGAAAGCTGGGTGTGTGATGGTTTCCCCCAGCCTGGGGACGTGCTGCTGGACCCACGGAGAGGGAGCTGCTGAAAAAGCAGTCAGAAGTGAAGAGCTCCCACTCTTCCATGTTGCTGGAGATGGAAAAGCACCCTCTTCTCTGCCCAGGCTCCTCCAGAGGATTTGCACAGGCTTTGGAGGTGCTCTATGAGTACATTGAGTACATAATGGTATGGGCTGCATCTCCAGCAGCGTGGTCAGCAGGGCCGGGGGGGATTCTTCCCCTCTGCTCTGCTCTGGGGAGACTGGTTTGGTGGGAGGTGTCCCTGCCCAGGGCAGGGGGTGGCACTGGGGGGGCTTTAGGGTCCCTTCCCACCCAAACCATTCTGTGATTCTATGATAACAGTATGAACAGTATATGTGTTCTCACTAGATGATGTGAGATCATCCAGTCCAGCCCCCTGCCAGAGCAGGTCCACCCAGAACAGGTTACACAGGAACGTGTCCAGGTGGGGTTTGAATGTCTCCAGAGAAGGAGACTCCACCACCTCCCTGGGCAGCCTCTGCCAGGGCTCTGCCACCCTCACAGGAAAGAAGTTCTTCCTCATGTTTAGGTGGAACTTCTCATGTTCCAGTTTGTGCCCATTTCCTCTTGTCCTGTCACTGGGCATCACTGAAAGAAGACTGGCCCCATCCTCCTGACACCCACCCTTTAAGTATTTATAGGTGTTGATCAGATCCCCCCCTTAGTCTTCTCTTCTCCAGACTAAAAAGACTCAAGTCCCTCAGCCTTTCCTCGTAAGAGAGAGGCTCCAGGCCCCTCATCATCTTTGTGGTCCTCCGCTGTACCCTCTTCAGCAGTTCCCTGGGGAAGTTCTTGAACTGGGCAGCCCAGAACTGGTCCCAGTGCTCCAGATGTGGCCTCCCCAGGGCAGAGCAGAGGGGGAGGATGACCTCTCTCGACCTGCTGGTTGAGAATCGAAGGAGAAGCAGAGGCATCACTTCCACTCACTGCCACTGGCCCCTGCATTGCTCCACTGGATGCTGCATCCTGCATCCCGCTTGCTGCCGCTCCAGCTGTGCTCTCCTGGGTGCTGGGTGTTATTATCCTATTAATTCGTACGTGGTACCCTGACAGTAACGTGATTCACAGAGACAATAACAGTTTTTGATAACAATAATGCAATTGCAAAGCCCGAGTCCTTAACCAGTACAGCTCAGCGGGGAAACATTGACTTCAGATATGTTGTGCTGCTTCAGCTCCTAATAGTCAAAATACTTAATATTGATTTCTTCTTTTTTTTTTTTTTAAAAAAAAGAATTAGTCATGGTGTACTGTTTCCTGGCAATTAATGTCTTTAATATATGAAAACACAGCGTTGCATTGTGCGGGTTTGACACTTAACCGAAGTAATTAGTGTATGCAATAATGAATCTTAGAGTTTTTCCCCAATGCAGGAAGTAAAATAACTGTGAATAATTTGGTAAAACGGGGACATCTCGCCGAGCTTGTAATGCTTTGTCCAGCACGTGAGTAAATCACGTTCTGCCCCATCCTGCTGCCCATCTCCCCCCGTGGCTTGGAGGAGCTGTGGGTTCCCAGCCCTGCCCTCCCCACTGCCAGGGTGACGAGATGGCCCAGCGTGGGTCCATGGTCATGGGGGGGTTGAGCTAGATGGCCTATAAAGGTCCCTTCCAACCCAAACCATTCTATGATTCTATCAATACCAAAGGGCATGGTGAAGGGTGGGTTTGGCAGTGGGGAGTCTGGGGCACAGGGGAACCACCATGCTGGGTGCTGAGGGTCACGCTGCCCTCCTTGTCGCCCACGTTGGATGGGGACTGCAGCAACCCCCGAGACGTGGCAATGGGTTCCAGGCTTTTTGGCCATGGTTGTGTAGGAGCACACAGCCATAAAGCTGAGCAGAGCTGCTCCTGGGCTGATGGTCATCTCCAGGTGACTGAGCAAAAGAGCATCGTTGTCCAAGTATGCGCACGACTTGACTGAGTTTCCAATGGCAATCAACCATCTCTCATTTAAGGTCTCAGGGACCTTAAAGCCCCCCCAGTGCCACCCCCTGCCCTGGGCAGGGACACCTCCCACCACACCAGGTTGCTCCAAGCCCCCTCCAACCTGCCCTTGAACCCCTCCAGGGATGGGGCAGCCACAGCTTCTCTGGCCAACCTGGGCCAGGCTCTCACCACCCTCCCACCAAACAAGTTCTTCCCCACAGCTCAGCTCCATCTCCCCTCTTTCAGTTTGAAGCTGTTATCCCTCTCATTGTTGAGGTCCCATGAGCTGAGCTGCCATTGAGATGAGGTGGGATCGGGGACTCCTTGGGGGAAGGTAGGTGGGTTGTCACAGTGGTGTCCCCAACCACCAGCGTGTTGGGCTTCCCTCCGTCTGAGCCCAACCCAAACGTCTGCCAATGGTGAGTAATCTCCAGCGTGTTGGGAAAGTTAAGCCCCTAAGTATGCCCTGAATTGGAGCTTACAACTGAAGCAGCCCCACTGAGATCAGTACAGATAATTTTGGTCTCCATGATTAAAGCCGAGAGCAGAATCTGTCCCCAGGAAACACATCTCCAACCACGTCCCATCACTGCGACAGCTCTTGGATATGTTTATGGAAGCTGGACCCAGGCTCACTGAACTTCTCTTAGAGATGGTTCTGAAACAAATACAATCCCTAGAGCAAATGACCTCAAGGCAATGAGGTAAGTAATGTTAAGGAGAAAAAAAACAACCCTAACTTCAGTTTTCACCCTGAAGTTCCTTTGTGGTCTACGTGGAACAGTAAGTGCTGCAAAGGTGCAGGCTGAGCGCTGGTCACCTCCTGATGCATCCCATGGCTGGATATCCCCACCCAACACATCTTAAAGTGGGAATAGAAAGAGCAGCTGAAAAACAGGAGCTCAAATAGCAATAAAAAACACTCAGCTGAGTCTGTGAAACTCCTGGCAGTGATGGACTTCCCTTCTGCATCTCACAGTGTGATTCCTCTCCCTGCCCTACCGCTGGTCACCAGGTTTAACATCTGTCTGTGTCCTCCTGCATCCTGGGAAACTGGAATTCCTTCTCTTCTCCTCAGCCCACAGCTTTAATGCAGACTGCAGAATCTCTGCAGCAATGCCAACACCAAGCTGGAGGCACCTCCTGCCCCTGCCTGCTGTTATCTAAGAGGGTTCCCATCCTGGATGATAAGCTGGGGCTGCCAGGACGCATGGACCTGCCTGGGGTGACACAGAGGTGGCTGCTCAGCTCCCAACCTGAGCTCCACAAGTGTTCCTCCAGCTCTTGCCCCCCACGGTTACACCACCACATGGTAATATCACCCCACTTTTTTTCCTCTGTTGTTTTTTTTTTTTTTCCCCAAGATGTTGAAATGTGCGGAAAGGCTTGAAAATCTGACCTGCAAATGAAGATGTTCAAAGCCAGAGTGAAAATAAATGGCTCCTGAGGGTTGCTGCTATTGTTCTTGGGGATAATGGGAGAGGCAGTGCGGGCTGGGGAGGGAAGGCTCTGATTCATAATTTGTCAACCCACAATGTTTACAGTACTTAGGGCTGGGAAAAATACCTGTTCACAGAAAGGATCCTCAGTAGGCTTTGCTTTCTACTTACCGCCATTGCTTAGTAACAGCTCTATTTTTAAATGTTAAGAGGGTATTAGACAAAAAAAAAAAAAAAAACCTGAAAGTTTATCAATCTCTGATCTGATGGGTCTTAAACCCAACAGGGATGTGGCTGTTGGCCTGGGGGGAGCTGGCCTGAGCATGGGTGGACTGTGGACACGGTGAGCTTCCCCCCAAGAGTTTCCTACATCGACCTTCAGCTCTTCCAGTAGAGTTTAACAAAAAATATCAATGGAACCTGTGCGCTCCTCAGTGTCATCAGCTCATGGTGACCTCATGGAGCAGGCAAGTAAAACCTGACCCGATGAGGGATGGGGCTGCCCCACTGCAGGTGAAGGTGGGCTGATGAGGAAGGACAACGTGGGCACAGAGCTGGGCTTGGGGAACAGGAGTCAGGGCTCTTCTGCTGCTCTCCTTCCCTGGGTGATCTGCTCCACCCCGGCATCCCTTTGGAAAGAAATCTCCTACAGCTTCCATCAAAATGTGTTTCCAGGAGCATCCAAATCTCCTGAAATACCATATTGAGGATTTGGGAAACTGTTTTTGGAGGTTAGTGAAATTCAGGAGCGCAGCCCATCCATCCCACTGCCCCACAGGTGGACCGGGATGGTCTCAGCCACATCCTGCCCACATTTATCTTCCCTCACTAGATATAACAAGATAAAGAGGATGAGTTATTTTGGACTCACCCCTGTGCCCAACCCACCGAAGCTCATGGAGGGTTAATCCACTTCACTGGGAATTGCAGCAGTCAGAATATTCCCCTCTATTCAGGTCTAAAGACCAGTGTTCTTTTCCTTTCTTGAGGATACAGCAGATAAACTCACCAAAATCCCTCAGGGACATAAATGTGCTTGGCCAAGGGAGAGCCTGGTGCCAATGAAGAGCTGGTATTTCTGCTAACAGGTGGTCCCTAAAGACTCATGCCACCACCACCTATTGCTGTGTTTCTAACATATTTATATAAGGGATGGGGTATTAAATATGTCCCAAAACCCCAGTTGGTTTGTGGCTGATTAAATGTCAAAACAAGGCTCAGGGTTTTGATAACTGCAAAGCCATTTACTGCGTACACCTTTTGATTGCCAAGAGCATCATTCCTGCTGCAAAATGGTCACCATAAGAAAGTAATAAACCAGAACATAAGTGGTTGCTTTATTTTTTTTTTTGTGATATCCCAGTGACGCTGCTTTGGGAGCCCGGCCAGGCTGCAGCTGCCTTCTGCTGCCCGCTCCTCTCCTCCCGGGAAGCCCAGTGCCCTGTGGGGAAGGGGAACCCGTGCCCAGCAACGACTCAGGAGCCATCCGCAGGGAGAAAAGTAGGGTGAGGTACCAAATACCCAGAATCCCAGGAAAGATTTAGAGCATTTTTGAGAGCTGTGAATAACGAGAGGATGTCAGGAATAGATGCATTTTTTAAAATAATGAGGAAAGGTATGTTATGAACAGAGTCCTGAGTGTGAAAATCATGGAATGGTTAGAGTTGGAAGATCCTTAAAGATCATCGAGATCACCTCCCACCACACCAGGTTGCTCCAAGCCCCCTCCAACCTGCCCTTCAACCCCTCCAGGGATGGGGCAGCCACAGCTTCTCGGGCCAACCTGGGCCAGGCTCTCACCCCCCTCCCACCAAACAAGTTCTTCCCCACAGCTCAGCTCCATCTCCCCTTTTCCAGTTTGAAGCCTTTACCCCTCGTTCCATCACTTCTACTTGCAGAAACTCCCTCTCCAGCTTTCTTGTAGTTTCCTGGGACATTCAAATCCAGAGCGATCACAGCAGTGAACCTTCGTGGAGGAGCAACGCTGGATCACCCGGTGGATGATGGCTTTCCATTGCTTGTGTCGGTGAAGAAATAATTGCTCTTGGACGTATTCTGCACCTGGTGGTGGTCTCACCACCAAGCCCTCCTTTGTGGCATGTCTTTCAGCGCAGCTTTTATGGGTTCTCCTCACACACATGTGCAATTTCACACACCAGGATGTGTCTGAGCATCACCAGGTACCTGCTGGTACCCCAGCATCCCGGGGCAGAGCGTGCTGCTGGAGGGCTCCCACCATCTCCCCTCCTACCGCCACCCCCGTCCGTTATCTGCCGCAGGATTATTCCTTATCCCTAATTTCAACCTGCCCTGGTTGGGATCCGCAGCATTTTGGGGCTGGAAGCCCGTCGGTGGCGGGGGGTCCGGCGCGGGCGCCGGCTGGCAGCTCTCCCTCCCCAGCACCTCGCCTACACGGCGCATATTTTAATTTTA
Organism: Calidris pugnax; assembly: GCF_001431845.1. Lineage (NCBI taxonomy): Eukaryota > Metazoa > Chordata > Aves > Charadriiformes > Scolopacidae > Calidris > Calidris pugnax. The sequence goes on along the minus strand of NW_015090768.1, from coordinate 1,465,771 downwards.
GAGGTAGAAAGAATCCGAGTTATCTTAAAGGTCAGAGGGATATGAAGCGGGGAATAAACACAGGCTGCTTCTGTGAAAATATAATGGAGCACATGGCGAGTATTTGTTAGTGCTGCAGTCTCTGCAATGTATTTTTGACACAGGCTTGCTGCAGAGTGCAGCCCACTGCAGCAAAGGAGGGAAGGCGAATTTTCCTCCTCCTGCGCTCGGCGGTGAAGCGCCGGGTGTGTGCTTTGATGAGAGAGGTACAGCAAAAAAATGTAATAGCCAACAACTTCGCCAGCCCTGACAGAAAACACTGGTGGGAAGCCTCCGCATCAAAGCCCTTCTGATTTCCCCGCGTTAGCAGCCGAGTTAGGAATGACCTTCATCTGCTCTTCATACAGGCGGCTCCGACAGGGAAAGTCATGCATGAATTGTGGCAAATTTAGATGAAATTATGGATTTGAGAGACAGCTGTAATTAGGTTTGAAGCAGGCATTTAAATACTTTTTGCTGGATCGACCAAGAGGGCTCAGCCTTCTCCGGGGTGGGATTTAAACAGCAGCGAAGGCTTTTGTGCACCTCCTGAACATCAGACCTTGGGAGACAGGTACATGGTCCGGAGGAAAAACAAGTGGAAGAGAGAGGATTAGAAATTCTTCTAACCATAACCCTGCCCTCCGTGGCTGCCATGGAACATCCCAGTGGCCCCCAACCGTTGCCTGCAATATTAGCATTTTTAAAAAACATAATCTGAAGGCAATTGCAAGGTGATGAGAGAGTCTGGGCTCACCTCAGCACCCAGACCTGCTCCAGGGTGGCAGGAACAGGATGGGACTCTCCTAAGGCAACCGTTGCCTGCAATATTAGCATTTTTAAAAAACATAATCTGAAGGCAATTGCAAGGTGATGAGAGAGTCTGGGCTCACCTCAGCACTGCTCCAGCCTTACCTGCTCCAGGGTGGCAGGAACGGGATGGGACTCTCCTAAGAAATATCAGGTTGGATGGAGGTTCAGATGCTCGGGGTGGAAATCACCCAGGAAGTGATGCTGGGCGTGGGAGAGCTGTGAATTCCCATTGGGAGCAGCCACTGATGGTACCAACCAGGTCTCCTCATGGTTCCTGGGCTGTAGACACCAGGAACACGATCCTCCAGTGCCCGCAGAGGTGTTCGGATTCCCTGGGCAAAAGCAAGCCATTTAAGATGTCTGGGCATCGTATTTTATAACAGGTTTCTAAAGTGCTTCCAGATAATATAGATTAAATAATTCCACTATTAAGAAGAAGAAATGAGTTGTTCCTTTTTGAAAGAGAGTTATAACTTTGGACGTTATAGCCTGCTGATGTCATACACTTAAGAGAAGTTAACTTTTTCCCTTACCTGATCCGACATAATTTCAATTTTTTTGACCGCAGGGATGCAAATATCCCAAGTTATTCTAGTGAGTTCCTCAGCACCCATCATCCCTTGCTCCTTATCTCCTCTCACAACCTGTTTTTAACATCAGCCCTTGCAAAAGTCCCGTGTAACTCACGAGTGTCCCCAACCCCCAGCCTGCCCTTGGAGCTCACCCCAGGAGAGGGAAGCTCACAAAGTGCTGACACGGTTCCTGGTGTCCTCCTGATGCAAGAGCTTTTGCAATACCTCATTGATAAGGGTAAAACCCAACCAAGCACTGGAGATGAAGAGTGAGGGTGGTACCTGGCTGGGAGCCTGCTCTTCGGAGATGCTCTGGGCAAGGCAAACTTGGGACAGAGCCTGGCAATAGGCTGCTTTTTGGGTTTCTGTTCAGATTTTTTCTTCCTTTCAATTCCTCCTTCTCCCACCTCTGCAGTCTCCCAAATTCTGTGACAATCAGGAGGGTGCAAAGGACAGTTCAGGTGAAGTCTGTTCCTTCTCCTGATTGTCACCCCTGATTGTCCCCAGGTCCATCACTCTCCTCACCAGCTTTTTGCACGGACATAGAGATCTCAGAGTCTTTTTCTTCAAAATGCCAGAAAGCGGGCAAGCGCCTGCTGCCTCCCAGCCACACACATCTGCCTTTGCTTTTCTGGGAAGACCAGGAGCAGTGGTGGCAGTAATGGTGGTGGTGACACTGGCAGTGGTGCTGACAGTGGCAGTGAAGTGATGGTCCTCTTGACCCAGGCAGGAATGCTCTCACCCATCCCATCCCATCCCATCCCATCCCATCCCTCCCAGTTTTGCTTTTTCCCCAAGAAGCATCTCCATTATTGATTGTTCATGCTGTTTCCAAAACTATTGACACTTTTTGCCAGGCACTGCACCCACAGGTCCCTCAACCTGGACATCTTGCAGCACCCAACTGGACTTTCAGTTACTGTCCCCCATGGCCTGCTTTGGAGGTGACCTAAGAATCAGCATCCATCTCCACCACCACAGCCCATGACTCATCCACTCTTCTCAATCTCAAAATTAAAGCCTTCAGAAGCGGAGATTGTCATTGTCTGGGAATACATAAAGTAGCACTTGAGAGGACTTAGTACAACCAGAAGGAAAAAAAACATCTGTTGGGACTTCTGCAGGGAAAATTGTCAAAGCTGTGTAGCACCACCATTTATTAAATATAAGGAACTGTGTCCTTAATAACTGCCCTTTCTCTACACATTAAAGACTTTTGAAAACAAAACATAAGAAAAAAAGCCCTTTATTTCAGGGTTATCAGTCTGAAGGATGTGCTGTTATTTACCACACCGTCTTCCCAGTCAGTGTGACTCCAACAGACACTGGTGAGCCCAAACCTGCTGAACCCCTTTAAGGAACACATCCAGATTTGCTGAAAGAATTTCAGGATTTTAAAACTTTCCTTAGCAGGGTCTACAAATGAATAGAAATCAGTACAGAGGGGGGTTATTTACATGTGCATAGCAGTGAAAAAACATCTACGTACACATGGAGAAGGCCAGGCTATGGGCTTGTCCAACTAATCACCTTTAGTTTTGCATTAATCAGTGTTCAGGAAGATGTCCAGGATCCAATTTTTTTTTCAGAAAGTGAATATTTTGGCCCACTCTTTATTTGCCTTGGTTTTCATGTCTCCACTGGAGCCAGTGGAAGGAAAACTAATGTAAGACTTGGAGAACCAGGGGTTTAAGTTCAGCAGTGATTCAGGATCCCTGATGGTCTTTGCAGGATACTCAACCCCTTCAATGTTATCTACAGCACCTTCCCCAAGCGGGCCCACCTCTACAAACCCAACCTGGTAGCCCATTTCAATGACTGGTCATAGACAAGGCTGAAGCCAGGAGAAAACCCTCCATACTCCTAATTTCACCATTGCCAAGGCCACCCGTGCAGGAAGATCTCCAAGACATGCTGCTAAAAAGACAGGAATTGGGGAAGGTGTCTGAAAGGGGACAGGCTGGTGACACAGGTGGGAATCTCAGTGACATTAAGCAGGAATCAAAGCCCAGCCTGGAACTGACCCTTCCCACGGGGTTTTTCCTCCCCTGGAGAAGGTTCCCACCTACCCCTGTCCTTCTGCAGCTCCCCCATGGCACAGCCCCACCTTCCTCCCACTCCACGCTTGTCTCACACCGGGGAGAAGGATCTGCCTGTATTTTGTAGGTAAGGACTAGACTCTTCCAAGGTTTTTCCCATTGCAAGTTTTTTTTTTTTTTGCTCTGCAAAACCCTGGAGATGTTTATCAGGAACATACAGGAAGGGAGAAGAACTCCCCGTTACAACAAAAAAGCTCTTGTCTCATGCTACAGTGGATCTCCTGGGAGACAGATTTCCACCACCTGCCCACCAGAAGCTGTCCCTGCCATACCCATGGCTCCCGGACAGGCTGCCCTTCACCTTCTCTGGTGCTCACAACAACTGATGAGCACCCACGTTTGGCTGGCACTGGCTTTTTCTGCACCTGCTTATAGCAGCAAAGGCTTCTCTTCTTCTTTGATGTGTTTCTACTGAAGGAATATTTTATTTCATGGCCATTCCTTGCTGGAGGCAGGACTCGGGCTGGTGCCGTGCCAGAAGCCGAGGAGGCTGTGGGTGCTCTCTGGCTTCTCTGGGGAGGTGCTAACACCGAAGACCCCTCCTCAATTCGCTGCTGAAATCAAACTGGTGAATACCTGCTTCAAGCAGTACAAGAAATAGTGGTGGGGCAAGACTCTTCTGGGCCAAATTTCAGTTCCCAGTCTGGAGGTGGTGAGAGCAGGAGGGTCTGGGAGCAGCCTGGGCTGACCCATCCCTGGAGCAGGCGTCCCCGCTTGGGTGATGGGGAGAGGTTATCTGAACCAAGGGATTAGCCACCTGGAACAGGGATGGAGAAGTCCCTGCTGCTATAAACCCTCCTGTGATCCTCTCCCAGCTCCTGCTACATGATTTCCCTCTCTGATGCCGGGCAGATCCCGTGGCATGGGAAGAGCGAGGTGATGACCTTACACGGCAAAGTGCAGGAGGGCTTTAGCAGGGGAGTTGGACTAGATGATCTCTATGGTCCCTTCCAACTCTAAAAATTCAGTGAAATTCAGTGAAAAGCCACCCTGTCACCGAGGGAATCACGTGCCATCGCCACAAAAATTCAGTGAAATTCAGTGAAAGCCACCCTGTCACTGAGGGAATCATGTGCCATGGCCACGGCCAGCTCTGGGCAGGGGAATGGCAGGGGTGGCCAGCAAGTGGGGCACACGGGGGGCCATGGCTGCTGCTGGGGGGGTGTGGGTGTGGGTGTGTGTGTTTTCTGCAGGCCTTGGAAACAAAGAGGGAGACCAGGCAAGCAGAGCAGCACCTGCACTTGCCAGATGCACCCACTGCTCTGCAGAACAACCCAACCGCCGACAGGTCCTCAGCATCCCTCAGCCCACAGACACCAGGGAGGCTGAGGGAGATCTGTCACCCCCCACGCCTGCCCCTCGCCCCCAACAAGGCATGTTCCTGGTGAGGGAGGCCAGCCCTCACCCACGGGCAGGATGCTCCTGCAAGGTCTTCCCCATTGCCCATGCTGGGTTAGCCTGTGGCCTGTGACATCCCGCTCCCATCCATCCATTGGCCACCCAGGAGGGGCTGACCCTCTCCCCGCAGACCCCCCCTCACCCCCCCGACCCCCGCAGCTCATCCAAACTGGAGAAGATGGCTCCTGCCTGGGGGACAGGAGGGAACCCGCGGGCGGGGGCGCGCAGCTGAGGGGGTGCCGGGGACGGGAGCGATGACATTTCGGCGTGTCCCGCCCCCGCGGTGCGGGGATGCCGCGGCCCCGCCACCGGTGATGCTGCTCCGGCCGCGGGTCGCCTCCCACCATCTGCTGGCCATCTCCCACCTTCCACTGGCCATCTCCCACCATCCATTGGCCAATCCCACCATCTGCTGGCCATCTCCCACCATCCGTTGGCCATC
>NW_015090768.1:1458407-1459603 GCF_001431845.1 Calidris pugnax | reverse complement strand
GCACCCCCATCTCCGCGCCTTGGCTAGGATGGCTAGCGTGTGCTGGAAGTTGGTTGCCCAGGGCTCGGGGATGCTCAGGGCGATCGGTGTGAGCTCATCCTCCCCCATGTCGCCGGGGAATTGGGAGGACACCCCCCCCCTTCCCCCCTCCCAACCCGAGCGCGGGGGCTGCGGCACCCCCAGACCCACCTCCCGGCGTGGCACCCCCGTCCCCCCCCGCTGGGGGACCCGTGGAAACGGCGGGGTTTGCCGGGGATTTTTTGGGGAAGGGCGGTGGCGTGGGTGAGAGCACCCCGAAAGTTCCTTGGGTTTGGGGGAGACGGAACCCATGGGTGCCCTGGCTATTTTTGGGTGCCCATCGCTCTCGTTAAACCCCTTGGTCTCGCTCGGGTACCGCCGTGATTGAGCAGCCAAAGGCTCCGGCCACGTGCCCTTCTTGGTTTGAAGCCCCGGTGTTCTGAGCCATGGTGGTGATCCTGAGGAGCAGCTGAAATATAGAGCATTTTCCCCCTCGTTACATGACAGGAGAAGTGACTTAATCTGGTGGGTTCTGCCGTTACGCATCTGCTGGCTCAGATACTCGACAGAGGATGGTACGCTTGCCATGGCAACCTCCACGGCGCAGATTACGGCCACTTTTTGGGGGGGGGGGGAAGTATCAGGACTCGTTAAAACCATAGGAACAACTGATTTCAGAATCGACATAATTATAAATAAATTGTGCCTCTTTTTTTGTTGGGGAAGGTTGGTAGGTGCAGGGGAGGGAGAGGGACCCAGCCTCCCGAGGAGGTCGCGTACCCGGCTCTTCGTGCAGCTGTGGTGAAAGGTGGTTGCTTCATTTTTCAAGCAGTATTAATTGCTGTCATTTATTTCAAAACCATATTGAACTAATGATGGTGTCATGCAAATATCTCGGTGCGTCCCGTTAGCTCCATGTCCATGCGAACCTCAACCTTTGCTGGTATTTGGCAAAACTTTGATAAAAGGGCATTTTAATATTTTTTTTTTTTAAGATTTTCTCACACAGGAGGAGCTTTTCAATGCGTTTCTGTTATATGAATAAGATGAAATACTTGCAAACCTTTTTTTTTTTTTTTAATTAAACCAATTGTTTGCAGCTGCTGAAGTAAGGGCAATCACTGCTAATTGCCTGCTGGGTGTTGGACTAGGAGGGAGCAGCAGGTCGGCTGGGGGGG
>NW_015090768.1:1415488-1458397 GCF_001431845.1 Calidris pugnax | reverse complement strand
GGCTGGGGGGGGGGGGCGCAGCTGCTGGGACACGGCCCTGAGCAAATTCCTCCACTCCTTGGTCCCACGACAATTTATAAACCCTTCCTGATCGTTCATTTAAAATTTGCTAAAGCCGATGTTGCTTAAAAAAGGGGATTTTTAAAGGAAGGTTGTGCCTTATCTCCGGAAGGTTTCGAGGCAGCAGCATGTGCACGGTTGAAGCCACCAAACTTCAGATTAATGAGGAATTAATAGCCCCTGAGGTGTTTGTGTCTTGTGCAAGGCTTGGGGTGTGGGCTTCGATCTTAAATCAGAGACACCAGCGATGCAAAATACAGCAGAGCCTTGGACTTCATCATAGACCCACAAAACGGGGATTAACCCACGTCTGAGGGTGGCCAGCAGATGGTCCCCAGGGCCAGCAGGCTGCAGCTGCATGGTGACAGCCTCTGAGTCCCCCCAGAGCCACCCCCAGGCTCCACACCAGCCACCACCGTGTCCTCCGGCCAAACACCAGGAGCTGCTGCCCAGGAGGGACCGTTGGGTGCCTGGGATGGTGGCCAGGAGTGGGAGATCCACGTGCAGCAAAGGTTTCCCAGTGCCCCAGAAATGGTGAGTTTTCACCCGTTAGATGTTCAGCTGCCCCTGCCCTGACCTGCTGGAGGGTGATGGGTGAGCGGTGTCTCCATTCCTGGAGCTCTGCAGAAGCCCTGGATGTGGTCCTGGGCAACGAGCCCCAGGTGGCCCCACTTGGGCTGGTGACCTGGGAGTCAGACCTTCTGTATGTGGGTGTAGGAAGAAACACTCCCCATAAAATAAGGGCATCTAACTCCATCAGACCCATCGCTCTGAAACTCTTCTGGTCCACCAGATCTGTGGCTGAAAGCCCTCACCGAGTACCCTGTGAAGCGCAGGGCAGAAAACTGTCCCAGAAGTAGTCAGTGCTACTTTATAATATAAATTAATGATCTTGGCTGAGACCAGACCCAGCGCCGAAATGTTGTATTAAGCCCTATTTAAAGATCTGTAAGAGCCACCATGTGTCTTTGGTTTTTCATCTCAGCTCTCTCTAATTTTAGCGTGGTTTCTGTAGGCTTTAATTTGCCGGCACGGCAGATTGCATCAAATCCTAGGACAAGTCTTTCAGAACTGTTAGCTGCTTTTTTTTTTTTGTCAGATTTTTTTTTTCCTTTTTTTTTTCTTCTTCTTCTTCTTCTTCTCCCTGGGAATGCAGCAAATTTGGTGACGGCAGAGAAATCCCACGTGTGTTACTGTGCGTCTTCGCGGGGCGATTTTACACCTTGTAGAAGTGATGGAGGGAGCCCAAGGTGGGGAGGTGGAACGGGCAGGAGAGAAGGATGCCTGGAAGGAGCTGTGGATGAAGTGGGGGGCAGCTCCGTGTAAGAGGTCTAGCAGCCCCAGGGAGAGGCAATTTTGTCACTTAAGTGCAGAATTAGGGAAGTAAAGGAGCGTAAAATCCGTACAGCTGGGAGAGGTGCCCCGGTGAGGTGGAGCAAGCAAAATGTTAATGGATCAAGTTATGGTGAATAAAGAAGGCAAGGAAGCCATAAGCTCAGGAAGGCTGCTCTTTTTTATTACGAGGAGGAGAACATTCTTCATCTTGTAGCTCACTTCTACCCAGAGTGAACGAATCTGTAGCTACAGGAGTTCAAGCTTATTGAAGGAAAATGCTTTTTGTTTGTTTGTTTTTTTTTTCCCCCCAAATATTTTTGCTGGGGAAAAGACATGAAAATGGGAGCTGCTACACAGAAAACTTGAGAAAGTTTAACCTTTTATAAGCATAGGGGACAGTGGGCTGGGGAAAAAAAAGTGGGAATCTGTCTGGATTGGGTGAAGGACAGCAATAGGGTTTTTTTGGGTCCAATAATGGGGGGGTGTGAAGCAGTCAGTGGGACTCCTGTGGGTCTGGGCTTGCTCTGCGAGTTCCTGTGGATGGGAAACAAACACTGGTTTTTTACAGCGTGTAAATTGTCAGTCATTACAGGTTTGGGTTTTTTTGTGTGTGGTTTTTTTATTTTTTCCAATGCTGTGCTTCGGATGTAAAGAACGCACTCGTGAAATCCTTGATGCTGCTCAGTTTATCGCCAAAGTTTGCCGCTTGGAAGACATGACACGGGCTATAAATAGAGCGATCAATAGGGCGCTCTTCCAGGGATGGAGCGCGTACTTGGAGAGCGTTTTTGGTAAACAGAGATCCCTGTGAGCTCCGAAGTTCACGTGGTGTGACACTGGGAGCAGCGGAGCATGCCCGGCTGCGGGCCCCGACCTCCAGACACGAAGCTGATGCTCCCATCCCTGGAGGAAGCTGCTCCGAAGCGCAGAGCCGAGCGGAATTCAAAGTTGTGGTTGATTTGGATTGTTCTTCAGCTGCTGGTTTCAAAAATACCGCTTTGTTGTTGTCTTTTTTCGGTGCTTCTTAAAGTTTTACAGCGATTGACTTAGGGAAGGCTGTGGAAGCAGGATGACGGCATGCCAGGAGAAGGATGCCATGCCAGGAACTGATCTGAGGAACCCACTCTTGTGATGGATTTACACCGTGCCCATGTTACGTCAGGAGTGAGTGAGAGGCCATCATCAGTGCTGGCTCTCCTTTCTGCAGCATCCATTCTTTCTTCTGTAGAAGGTGTTGGCTCTTGGTCATGGTTGGAGGTGAGGAGACGAGAGGAGATGCCACTGGGGAAGCCTTGGTGCCTTTGGTGGCCAAGGAGCCAAGCGGTGGCTCCAGGTCCTGGTGGCACTAAGGCCAGGAGCTCTGTCTCCAGCTCTTCCCCACTAATCCCTCCCGCTGTCTCCTTCTCTCTTGCATCACTTTATTCTCAAATATATTAAAAAAAGCCCACATTCAAACACCATATGTTCTGTTTTCAACACCACATTCCCATCTTCTCTTTGTTGCTGTTCTCAGTGTTTGGCCATCAAAGAGTCTTTCGGGCAGAGGCTCTTCATATCTTGGTAGATGCTTCGTGAGATGTTTATGGTCCTCGTTACTCCTGACAGAAGGGCAGTTTGAGAGGCTGGAGCCACCACCCAGGCAGGAGGGACATGTGGGGATGGCTACAGAGTGGTGCCCAGCGTGAGGCTGGGGGAGCTGGAGGAGAGAAGGATGAGGCTGGGAAGGCGCCTCTGGGTGCCTGGTGGGCAGCTTGGCTCCATAATTAGCATAAAATCTGCTAAAGGTGTTGTTTGAGTGGTGTCACAATCTCGTTGTACCTTGTGCTTAATTTTGCCTCAGGTATTTGATAAGCCAGTTGAACCGTATGGTGCATGTGTTAGGCGTTTCCACCTCTCGGCTTTCTGAAGCTTTAGCTGTTGTTACAATAAAAATTCTTAAATTTTAAAGCCTGAGTACTAAATTGGTAGCTTTCAGCAGTTCTCTAATTATGTGAGACATTTTTTGTACTTAACAAATGGTTCTTATTCTTGCCAGCACTTCAGCCCGGTGTTCTAGGACTGTGGGTGTCAGGGAACAGAACATATTTCTGTGTCTGTGAATATGATCCCACACGTTGTCTTAAGTGGGAAAATGTTCACAGTCCTTATATGGCGAGGGAATTTTTATTTATTTATTTTTTTCCTAAATCCATCAGTGCTTTCTCCTGCAGTAATAACGCAGTTTTATCTTCCTGGTGCTTGGTAGGCTGGATATTGATTATGAACCAGAAATATGAAATGGTCGGTCTTTCTTGGTTGCTTTCTTTCTTTTTTTTTTTCCTGGAAAAAGTATCTTGCAATGTCACCTGCTCTGTCTTGTCAACCATTCACAAACTGTTTCTGGAAACAGCTGGTGGTTTCCAACAGCTAATCAATCTGTAGATGCCAAACCCATAGATAAGTACCTGAGGGGGGGAAAGGGTGTTATTTCTGCCTGGCGTTGTGCATCTCTTCTTCGTCTCTGCCATGAGTTGATCTGCTCCTCCTCCTTGTGCTCAGCTATTCCCACAGCAGTGTGGTGGCTTTCTGATCGTGCACCAGAAGGTATCTCGCCACGTTCTGTGGTGAGATTTGTGAAATACCTGAGTTACCAGGGCACTTCATGAACATCGGTGAGAGGCTGGTTACGAATTCATGGACATATGAAATGAAGAGTGAAGAGTTCTTTGGGGTGATGGAAGAGCAGAATTACCCTCAAATGGATTCTCTTGAGGAATACTCGTTGTTGTATTAGATATTCCTTCCCAGTGGCATAACACCCCAAAATCCTTTTGACCCATGGTCATCTGAAGGAGGAGGTATGAGGCATTTTCTTGGATACCTTCTTCCTTTTTTTCATCCACGTTTTGTCTCATGACAGACCAGAAAGCATTGCTTCAAAGGTTTTGTCTTGCAGAACGTCCTGCACCTCTGCATCCTTGTAGGATGTGATTTGTGACTACAGTGACTTGTGTTGTGGGAGGAGGGTCTACCAGATCCCACCTCCAGCTCCATGGGAAGGATGTGTTTAAGTCTGATGCCCAGCACAGGGTTATACCAGGCTCTGGTGGCCAAGGGAGCCACGTTGTGCCACCTCCCTGGTAGCACATCTTCCCCTCTGGGGTCTGAGCATGGCAGAGATGCTACTGTTGATTCGTAGACACGTTCGTTGCCTCAGAAATTAAGAAGATGTTGTAATCCTCTATGTGAGTGGGAAGGTGAATCGTTATAGTACAGGAATTTAGTTATGATTGATATTAAGAACAGTCCAAGGTTTCACAGTTTTCTTGAAAGTTCTACATCTGAGAAAAACTTACTTATTTACCCAGATGACCCTTTTAATTTTTAAGGCAGGGTTAAAGTATCAAAGCAAACTGGATCAGAAATTCTGTGAAAGTCTGATTTTTAGTATCTAATTTTTAAGGCAGGGTTAAAGTATCAAAGCAAATTGCATCAGAAATTCTGTGAAAGTCTGTCTGATTTTTAGTATCCTCTCGATGTGACAGCTAGGTACAACCCTCCCTTGTTTTCTGAAAGGAAGAAGCAAGGGGAGTTTTGAGACAAAATTTATTTTTGGGATTTATTTTTTACCAGATATGTAACAGAATAATGATTTATGTGAGAAGTGCTAGAAGATAGATATATTGTATCTGTAGCCACGTATTGATATGGTCTATGTAACAGCCTGGTTTGTGGTTTATGAATATCACCTAGAAGAGAGGATTTGGCTCAGAACTGCCTCCAGGACAAGGTCAATCCTCAGGGACTGTCACAGACTCGGGCCCCACCAGGGGCTTCTGCCTGATGCGTGGTTTTAGGGAACAATGGTCTTCATGAAATTTGAGAGAAAAGCCCTCACTTAATAGGCATGTATTTGTGAGAATTTTTCCTGGTGCCATAAAGTATGGTTTTCTTTATTTGTTGTTGCGTGGTTGCAGATGCTGCAGTACTTTTCTAAGTATGGAGGGGTTTTTCCAGGTAAAGCCACATTTCACAGGATTTCTGCAGAAATATCTGCGAAAGAGGCCAAGTTAAAAAATGCCCACTGACATGCTTGCCTCCGCTGGCACATCAGCTTCCAAATCCGTGCACAGAAGCTCCTTGAAAGTCAGTATTTCTGTGCGTTTTCCAAGGCTCACCCGAGTCTCTGCCGTCGTTCTGCCAGGGAAAGGCACTCTTTTTAATGGGATGTCATTAACACTGTGCTGCTGAATGATTATTTCCATTTATAATAGCAACAATATGTTAACTTCAACAAGTTAAAAATTAAGATCCCGGAGCTGCCAGTCAGAGTGCAAGGGCTGCTGGCATTCTTTAATCATCGCTGCTATTTTTGTGTGGACAGATTTAGCATAAAATAGGTGTGATGCAAAGTGTCACAGCAGATTTAGTCCTTGTCCAAGGCGTCTCGGTTTTGGAATGTGGCTCTTTGTATAAAATTCATCAAGAAAGTGTCAATCTTCATCCATGGAGAGGTGTAGGGGGGGAAAAAAAACCAAACAAAACCTGGTTGTATAATTTGTTACTTGTGTTTCTCAGGACCTGCATCTCCTCTGTGCAGCTCCAGCAGTTGGGATATCATCTGTAAATTTGGTTAAAGCGGGGGGAAAAAAAAAGCCTCATCAGTGTTGGTTGTCAGATTAGCCTGAGATTAGATAAATCTTAATTACTTCTGCTAGATTTGATTCTGACTAGTCACGCTGAACTAGTTATAAGAAGTTATGAGGTCACTGAGTGAGAAACTGAGATTCGTGTGCTGTGCTACCTGGAGTGACTCTCTGAGACCAGGTTTTTTTGGAGCTCTGGACTGGAGATGATGAGGAGCTGCTCCCGATCCATCCTTGCCACCCCACTCGAGATTTGGTGGATACCTGTCATGTTCCCTCCAACTCGTCTCTTTTATAAACTGACCTACTTAGTGACTCTTCGTGGAGATGTCTATACATTTGCCCATCCTTTTCATCCTATTTTGAGCATCTCCCATAGCATGTAGTATGTCCTTCCCTTTTATTTCAATGAGGAGACCATTTTTTTTTTTTTAATAGCTTTAGAATAGTTCTAGGAAACGATAAAGTAAAAGAAATTGTGTCCTTTCTGAAATCCTTCGCGTTTTTCTAGTCCGTTAGTCTGAATGTACTGACTTTGGCAGCATGGGGGGAACAGCATGAGAAGCTGTAAGTGGTGTTAACAGAAATGTAGGATTAACAGAATTCAGTCAGTTTGTGCTTCTTAATAAATGCCTACCTAAAAATACAATACCTGAAATACAATACCCTTTAAGAAGAATGTTCATAGTTGACAAGAAAGGAAAAAAAGAGCGATCACTATCTTGCTAATGAACTGGTAAGTCTGAATATTAAATCATCTACAGAAGCTACCTCTCAGCTTCTGTCCATCCCCTTTCTCCTTCTACTTTACAGTAGAGATCTTGGCTGAGTCTTTCTTTGGGGTTAAGAAAAAGCACTTTAGCATTGAGTACAAACGCTATTATTGGTCCCTGTCTCTAACATGCAATTTGTGTGTGTGCTAGTACAAATGTATCTGCCTATATGTGTAAAAATACAGATTTACATTAAAACATGCATAAAAATTTGAGTTCATGCTGATCATAGATTGCTCCATTCTCACCATAGCGACCTGGAAACTTTCAGCAAGTAAAACGCAAAGCATCGAGGATTTTTTATGACTTTGCAAAACCTTCAGTGCATGGTGGTGCCAGGGCTTCATTTTTTATCTCCTGTGGCCTCTCGGTTCCCTCTGAAGGTTGTGTAGTGGAATAATTAGTGCTGGAGCAGGTGGAACTGGAAATGGGGCGAGAGGAGCATGTTTCAGGTGATGTGTGTGTTGAGGAGGTGCCATGATACTCACAGATATTTGGCAGGAGGCAGCGAGTGAAGGCTCCACGAAGCAAATGGCACAATGAACAAGTCTTGCAGCCAGATTGTTTTGTGTTTGTTTTTTTTTTTTCCTCAAAGTCTGAAGAGAATTAGTGTTCCTTGCTATCTTATTGCAGAAAAGAAGGGCAAACTGCTGGCATGTGGGCCCTATTGGGGCTGGGTTCAGCAGATAGTGCCCTCAGGCTCCCTGCAAAAGGGGGAGGTGGCACCTAAATCCTGAGTGTCCTGTTGACTGTGTTGAGTCAGGTTTTCATAGCAGTTTATTGCCATTTCAGGGGTTTTTTTATTAAGAGCTTGGTTTTTCCCTTAAGCCCTTGGCGTGTGGAGGCTGCTGTAGGGACCCAAACTGCTCCAGCCATTCCTGGACATGTGAAGGCTTTCTCTGGAGATAAGGGTGAAGCAGTTGGCCTGGTGAAGCCCTTGGCTTGCTGTTGCGTGCAGAGCAGGAGGATTGATGTTCTGTAGAGCAGCCCCAGTGCCCTCTCCACAGGGATCTCTGAGTCCAACCAGGATGCACCGTGGTGTGGAGGTACCAGCCTCATGCCTTCATGAAGACCGAAGGGCAAAGCTGTTCCCTATGGAAGAGGGGCACAGATGGATTCTGGCTCTTTGGAAACCTGCTTTGGGGTGGTTTAAAAATTTTTCAAGTTTACCCAGGATCAAAATTTGAAACCTCAACATAAAAAAAAATTAATATTTTTGGGCACACATGGACTTTTCCAGACTTGCGTGTCCCTTCTTCGCTCTCATGAAAAAGCTTGCACATCTGCCAGACTTTAGGTCCTGATCTCAATTTTCCCAGTTTATCATTCCTTCCCTGATAAATATTTTCTTCTTGAGACTCTTAAGTCTCAAGACTCTTCTTGAGACTAGAGGGGGAAACCCACAATTCTCTGTCTAGGACACTAACTTTTGATGGTCTTCTGTTTTGAAATGTTCTTGCCCTTTCAAAAGAGCACGTTGTAGTTTGGTGGGCGGTGGGCATTCTTTCACTGGGGAGGTTTTTCCCACTCTCCTAAGAATCCAACACAGGGTTTGACCAACACATCAACTTTTAGAAGAGTGCAGCCCATCCTGCAGTGGGGAATGCCTTCAGATTTTGACAGCCATGTTGCCCTTGGGTAGTTGGGTGCTTGGTGTGGAGCTTCTCAGTGTCCTGGGGGTGAAAACAAACATTTTTGGGCAGAAAAGCAAGGGCTGTCACGGCAGCTCCATGAGGAAGGTCTGCAGTGCCCGTGTGATACCTGTAGGAACACGGAGAGTCATACGCAGAGTCCTTCTGGTCTCTGAGGCTTTAAATAGTGTTCGGTAAATAAAACTGTTCTTTGAGCAAGGATGAGAACAGAGAGACAAGAATAGCTGCCCATGAAGTATCATCCCTCTGCGCACTGAAACAGCTGCTCTGTGGAAGAATTAGTGTGAGACGGTGTGGTTATAGGTGATGTCATGAAAACCCACAGCAAAACTGCCAAAGCAGTGTTAATTCTGTGCTGTCGTAAAGCCTGACTTGCCATTCTGGTCCCGTAACGCAGGCTTTTCGTGTATGGAAATGTAGGATGTCAGTCATTTTTATATTTTTTTTTTCAGATATAGAATCTATTGCTTTCTTCTAAAAGCACATATTGCTGCTCTGTAATGCATTTAATACTTCATGTATTTCGTTTCATTTCCCCACCCCTGGAGGGGTTCAAGGGCAGGTTGGAGGGGGCTTGGAGCAACCTGGGCTGGTGGAAGGTGTCCCTGCCCAGGGCAGGGGGTGGCACTGGGGTGGCTTTAAGCTCCCTTCCAACCCAAACCATGCTGTGATTCTGTGATTTTAGTCACGTGCCCTTACTTGTGAATTACCAGTTGAACGTTAATGGGCAAACCAGGTTTGCTGGAAGATCTTTTCATAATTCTTCTCTATTCTAGTTGTGATTTCCAACTCTGCTCCAAGAAAACATGGAGAAAAATGGAAAACCTTTTCTTTTTGCCTTTTTTTGTTATTGTTGTTGTTTGCTATGAATTTGAAGACACCCTTTGCATTATTTCCTGGCCGTTCAGGATCACAGATTTCTAGCTGAAAGCAGGGATCAGCCTGGAGCACGTTGCACCAGGGAAGCAACAAGCTCTTGCCAAGCAATAGCAGAAGGGACCAACTACAAAGCCCTCTACCCTCCCAGGTATGGACCCGTGGTGCAGAAGGCTTTTTGAGGTGAATCCCGTACAAAAGAGAGGTAACCTCCCTGTGGGTTTTGGGAGGTAAACAGATTTCTGTTTGCTGCTGTAGTGCGGGTGTTGCGGTAACACACGGCATTTCATGGCTTGAGCCAGAGAGGAAGAGTGCTTGGACAGTGTATGGTGGGAAAAGCTATTAATATTAAGGCACTTTCTCTTGTTTTCGGCTGTGAGCTGTAATTTACTGTGATTATTTGTTTCCTAATAAATTGTGTGTAGCTCGTCTCAGCATCAAGACACATTAGGCTTCCTGCTCTGATGCCTGTTACGCTGGCTAATTTAATTCGTCTTCGGAAGGGAGTTTATGACCAGATGCAGGAGGTTTGGCTGGAAGATGCCACGCAGCTTGTTCTCTCTATCTGGATATACCCAGAGGGTCAAATTCTGCTCCTTTTTGCCCTCGGAGTTTAACTGAAGTCAAGAGAGCTCCACAGGTGTAAATGAAAATAGACTCATTAGAGACTGGCACAGGATGGGAGGGGATGGAATTTCAAGTAAAGGTGGTAGCACGTGAATGAGTTGGCTGCTTGTCCATTGAGTAAACCCATCCCAACGTTTGTCTCAAAAGCTTCCAGGCATTTCAGCTGGAGCGGCTACTCTTCAGCTAATGGCATTAAAATAGGGATTTTAAATTTAAATAGAATTAAAACACAGAGTAGCAACTACTGACACCATTTAACTGGGGATATAACATGAATGCTTATTATTAATTAGTGAGTGAAATAAAGCTTATTTGCCAGCTACATCGTGGCATTGTTCTGGAGAGGAGTGTTTTGCTATTAAAATTACTTTGAAAGCAAAGGGTCCAAAGCTAAACGTAATTTAAGGTTGTTCTCCCGCTTCTTTCTCTCCCTAGCGCTCTGCTCTTTTTGCTCATCTTTGCAAGTTGTGATGGGACAGCTTCTGCTTTTCAGTGCGGGTTGGTGCCAAGCTTGTGTGTGCAAAGCAGAGGTTTGTCCTGTGCCAGCCTAGGCATCGGTGGTGCCGTTGCTCAACTCTGGCTCTGGCCACCGCTGTGCCCAGCCTCCAGTGGCAGACCCTCAGTCCTCTTCTGCCCTGCTACCCCAGCCAGAGCTTTTCTACATTTGCTTTTTTCCTTTTAGAAGTTCTTCTTGCGTGTTCGGTGTGGATGTGCCATCTTGCCCATTTAGAATCATAGGGACCATTTATGTTGGAAAAAGTCTTTCAGATCATGGAGTCCAACCACCAACCCAGCACTGACCCATGTCCCCCAGCACCACCTCTGCCCAGCTTTGAAATCCCACCAGGGATGGCGACTCTACCACTGCCCTGGGCAGCCTCTGCCAAGGCTTCACAGCCCTTTGGGGGAAGAAATTGTTCCCAATATCCATCCTAAACTTCCCGTGGTGCAACTTGAGGTTTCCTCTTGTCCCATGGCCTGTTCCTTGGGAGAAGAGACCAACTCCCCCTGGCTACACCCTCTTTTCAGGGAGTTGGAGAGAGCGAGAAGGTTTCCCCTCAGCCTCCTTTTCTCCAGGCTGAACACCCCCAGCTCCCTCAGCTGCTCCTCACAAGGTCTCCAGCCCCTTCTCCTTGTGCTCCAGACCCCTCACCAGCTCCGTTGCTCTTCTCTGGACGTGCTCCAGTCCCTCAAGGTCTTTCTTGTCACGAGGAGCCAAAAGCCACCCCAGTTTCTGCCTGCGTTGTGCCTGCTCTGGCCCGGCGGCGTTTGAGGAGTCGTTTTGGTTGGTTTAACACCCACCCTACAAAAATATCCCCCGTCGGTATCTGTGTCGCCGCCTTCTCGGGGGGAAAAAATAGAGCTGAAGGGTGAGGTGCCGCATCCTCACGGCTTCTCCTACACACACCGACGGCAGCCAGGCAGGGACAGGACGAGGCAGGAACCTTGGTGGCTGCACGGTAAAATCACTTATAAACAGGCCCTCCACGAAAAGCACTCCAAGGAAGAAATCCAGGTCTTTTGCCATATCAATAGGGATTTTGCAATTGATTTCCCAGAGCAAAATTTTTAATTTTTTACGGTATTTTAGCACCCTATATACTTGTGATGTATTTGTCAACAAGGTGAGCAAAATCCATATTGGTTTGTAATGGTTGTAAGAACCCCGTAAGAAGGTATATCTAATGAAGTGCAACGGAGTCCCACCATCATCCTGAGGTCAGGCTGAAAGGGACCTGCATGTCCAGATGTTTTACAGCCTGTCCTTTATTGGCTTGAGCAAACTTGGCGTCTCACGTATGGTGACAAGGCAGGAACACAAACCTCTTAAATAACTTAATTCTTTTTTGAAAACCGCTGAGGAGAAGGTAGGAAACTATGAGTCACTTCGTGCCTTCAGAATCACGAACACAAACTGGATCCTGATCCAAAGGTTCCCCGAGATCATTAAAACTTGCATTAACTTGCATGAAACATGAATCAGGCTGCCAGAACTTATGCATTTAGCACAGCTTTATCAGAGGTTTTATTCTGCACAGAGCTAAATACAGATATTTTTTTTTTTTAACAAAGCTGATGGTTGTACTTAAAATAGTGCGCAGTGTAATGGAAGTATAAAAATACTGGTCAGAGATCATTCCAAGATGCCTTTCACTGTTCCAGAAACTGTTCTGCACAGTGTCGTGCCCTGATAATATTTCAATTTTTTTTTTCTGCAAAATTTAGTTGGGAAACACCAGTTAGTGCAGCTCAGCGGGATTACATCAAGGGCCTCTTAGGGGAAGATCCAGTCTGGTTTGCAGCTTGTGTGTGGTGGAAGGGAAGGGAAGGTTGGGTTTTCTTAACCAGAGATCAGCTGGATTATATTGATCTTCAGCAAAAATGGCAGTAAAAAGGGGGTGGGGAGTGAAGTACCCGCCCACTATTCTGCAGTAGGTTTGCACAGATTAGCTTTTTAGTTAATGCTTATGCATATAGAGCAGGTCTAAAAGCTTGGTCACTGGATTGGCTTTTTTTGGTGGGGTCTTTAGACAGCAACAGGAGTCACTTTATGCACCAAATGGAGTTGTGTTATTTGCAAGCCCTGGCCAGAGCTGATCAAAACAGGGACCCAGGCCAATTAAACATAGAAAATGAAGTGTCCTGGAGCATCCTCCTGTAGCGTGCTGCTGCTGGAGAGCCATGTCCTCCTTGCATGGCCTTCCCATCGCACGCTCTCCAGGGCAGCTCCAGTGACAAGTTCACTTGGCTGCAGTTTAATGAGGTTTTTGTTGGCGTAACTAGTTTTTCATAGAAGAAAAAAAGTACCAGCTGAGATCCTTAGGTACATTAATTTCAGCTATCACCTTAAAATATAAAGGGCTTTGTGGCAGGGTTGGGCATTTTGGTCAGTAGTGGCATTCATATGGTTGACCCACAATGTGGCAGACCCATAATATATCTCTTAATACAGGCTGGGCTGCAGGACACCTTTTTGTCCTTGGGGTTTTTTTTTTATATTCTATAAATGCCAGCTTGACTTTTCCCATTTTCCTCGCAGAATGTGGTTGGCCAAGGCATGTTGTGGAGGTTGGGAGAAGAGCCAGACACCCCGGGATCTGGCTGGTGGTGCCGTGGTTCTGCCCTTGGTTGTGCTGCAGTGTGGCTGGAGCGGGTCGGCATCCCTAATAATTGACTGGCACTGCTGTGTCAGGGGAAGCTGTGGAAAAGTGCATTATAATTGCTTGTTTTCTTAATTTGGAACCCGAAATTCTCACTTTTGGTCAGTATCTTCCATGGTGTGTTTAGAGAAGAATTTGTTTTCTTTCAGTATTTTCATTTATTTTTTTTAATTGTGAGAGCGAAAAGCATTTTAACTGTATCTCTTGCTAAAGGATTAGCAGCAAAAGCATCTGAAATATATTGGTAAGGACCTCGGCTTTCATAAAGTAGTTCTGGTGGTCATGGCTTTAGCTGTGGTCAGCCTGAGAGCCAGTGTCACAGTTCCCATCTCTGAAAATCCCAAGTCTGTGCAACAGCTGTGGGGTTTATGACTTTTGAAAGGATAAGTATAAATAAAATTAAAAGGGAAAAAAAAGTTTGAAAACAACTAGCATTTCCCAGCCAAACAAAAAAACCATTAGTTACTGTTAGCAGTGTATACGCTAATTAAATTCTTAGAGTATGACCCACAGTGAGTTATGGAATTAGGCTTAATAGTTTTGTAATACCCTGGGACAAGCAGATTGCCTTACCTGCCTAAAGCACAAAAGAGGTCCTTGCTAAATCTGCCATTGTGAAGAAATGTCTTAAAACATGTAAAAGTTTAAAAAAAGTCTTAATTTTAGACAGGTAGATGTTCATATAAATTAGTAATAACCTCATAATTTTACTCCATGGCATCTTTAGAAGCTGAAAATTAAAAGTAATGAAAATTACACTGAAATACTTGGACTGGACACTGTCTGTAAGAGCTGGGAATCAGCTGTGGTATCTGTCTTTGGGTTGAGTTGTCCCTGGTGATGAGACTGTGCCTGGAAAATGGGCATCTACTCAACTGCGGGCCGTACCCCGTGGTCTCCTCGCCCTCGTCGCTCTTCCCGTTGAGTGACAAAGGTTGGTCCTCTCTGTGAGATGGCACGTGTCTATGGCTGGGTGGCCAGCAAGCCTCTCTCCGTAAGGTGACCCGTCTCCTCCTTTCCATTTCCCTTTTCATACTCAATTCGGAGCCAGATTGCTCGCTGGTGGTTGGAGCCAGGCCCCGTCGTCAGGCCGTAACACCAGCGAGGTTCACGCTGCTCGGATTTGCAGCTTCATTTCAGCTGGGACGGTGCCTGAGCAGCCCCGGCCGGGCGCCTGGAGCAGGCGAGACTCACGGATGAGATAATCAGTAATTTATGAGAATGGTGAAATAAAAGTGGCATCTCCAGGCCAAGAAAGCAGCCATTACGATGGGATCGTTTATCTTTCCCATTTGCCAGTCTTTGATAGATTGTTTTAGTGGTTTCAGAAGACTTTCCTGACTGGGAACAGCAGTAAAGCCCAGGAATCCCGTGGCCTGTTGGAGGTGGTTTTTTTGTTGGTTTTTTTTCCTGCTTCTGCTATTCAACTGAGAGAAAATGGTGGGAAAGTTGGTGGTAGAGAACAGATACTGGTGGTATCTGCGTGGTCTCCTGTGGAACTGCATATCTAACCGTCAAATTTCTTCCTTTGAACTTAATGTAAAGTAGCAAGTTTTGCTCTCCTTGCAGTTTATCATATTTTATACAATATGATCGCTGCTCTGCATTGGCCCAAGTTTGTTTGTGTTAGGGTGATTTTACATTTTTATCAATCAACACATATCAACGTTTTTATCAATCAACATCAATCAACGTTATTGCCTACATGTATGTATTATTTATAGACAGTGTTCCCTGTATACTTGGCCTTATAGATAATAACCCTTGAAAAGCTTCAAGAGGAATTTTCTTTTAAAGCAAATCTGTCTTTTCCCATTTGGACATGTGCGGATTTTAAAATTAGCATCATCAGTGATGTCATCCCTGCTGCCTGTAAAGTTCTTCAAAGAGTCTTCTAACATGCTGGTTCATTTTACTTTAAGAATTAAAATTTGTCTTTCTTTAAAATGCTGAGATCTAAAGAAATAACATTAGTTTAGACATTAATGGTATTTAAGAAAATAAGAGACCTGACCTTGATTGGCTGTAGGTTGTAGCAGTATTAGCAGCATTGACACATAAGAAGGTGAACATCATGGCCTGATTTCACCTTCTGAGTTGGGAAGGTCTTCAAGGTGTGCAGAGTGAGCTGGAGAGCCAGCTCCTTGCTTGGTGGGTTCACACTTGTGATGCAGGACCATGCTCTAGGTCGGCAGTGTCTGTTCTTGCTCCTCTTCAGAGCAAAGACAGATAAGGCAAAGCCATTGTGTTCTGGCAGATCCTGTGGAATATGGCCATGGAGTGACAGTTGTCATTGTGCCTACACTGCTGCACAGTCATATTCCCTGACCTTTCATCTCATCCTTCAAGGGGAAGTGCCGTGAGCCATGAGAAACCCAGTGTTAGGTCCTGATTTGATTGTTGGTCCAGGAGGGATTGGGGGAAGCCCAATCTTTTTGGTATTTTTAAATATTGTGTTCATGTCTTGATCAGCCATTCCGACCTGCGTTCCACTTTTCTTCATCCTGAGTGAAGCTGGTGTATAGAACTGGTCCTGGGCTGGTGCTCCTGTCTGTCCTGTCTGAGATGGTGATGGAGAAGCTTACGACATGCTTTTCAGAAGCCTGCCTTGAGCTCTTGCATAAGTCAGGGTTTATTCCAAAATGGGGAATGTGGTGACTAAATATTACAGAAATCTCAGCCCACATGTTTCAGAGGTTGGGCTTTGGTTGTTTTTTTTTGTGTTTGAGTATACATTGGCATTACTGGGCACTTCCATATAGAATTATTTGGGATTCTTTCTACCAGCTGGAGTCTTTCCAGTTTGGTCTGAATGACCTTCGTTTCATGTGAGCCGCGCGTATGTTTCTTTGCTCTTGACAGTTGAATGGGAGTTTTATTAGTCCTTCCAAGTGGGTGATGCCGTAAGGGTGAGATTAAACCTAAGGCCAGTCATTTTACCTACCTGAGACCTTTGGCTCCAAAAAGAATTTTGGATCACTCAACAGTAACAGTATAAGCACATTTAAAATGTCAGTTTGTGGACTAATATGGTTTACTATTGGAATAAAGATGCCTGTAGCGTTCTTCGTAATGGACTTATTATGAACTTAACCATTTGGTAATATAAGCATTTAAGCAACTTTAGAAGCAATCCTTGGCCGTTTCAGTTCTCCCTGAAAGGCATTGCTGGCTTTGATAATTTACAGCTTTTAAAAATAAACTTCACAGTTTTTAAAAATGTACTTCCCAGTTTTGGTGGAAGGAAACTTTCTCGTAGGAAAAGTGAAATCACCATAAAAAGCATGTCATTACGTCATGTGAGTTAAATGTTTTAAATTTAACTTGTTACATTTGTTAATGGTAGGACTGTGAATTAATTAAACTCCTATTCGCATATGTAGGATTTATATTAGCTGATGAATGTCTAAGAAAAAGGTT
Organism: Calidris pugnax; assembly: GCF_001431845.1. Classification (NCBI taxonomy): domain Eukaryota; kingdom Metazoa; phylum Chordata; class Aves; order Charadriiformes; family Scolopacidae; genus Calidris; species Calidris pugnax. The sequence continues at coordinate 1,441,868 of NW_015090768.1, read as the reverse complement.
GGGGATGTGTCAGCATCTCCTCTGGCTCTGTGAAAGGAAAATACATGCAGTTAAAAAGAATTAGAGAAGCGAAGACATCAATAACTGTGTCCTTCATCCTTCTGGACAAAAAGCACGCTGAAAGAGAAGCTCTTCTTCAGGGGAAAGACTCTGATAATCAGCCTGGGGCTGATATTGAAGTTTCTTTGAATCTTCTTATTCATTTTCCTCTCAAGCTAAGTGGATGCGTCTCATCCTCCATATAGTCGCAATTAATGAAAAACCTATAGCCCTGTTCAGCACATCTGAGCATTTTTCACTGCTTTTAATTGACTTATCCAGCATCTAGTGTGACTTGATGGACTTGGATGGCTTTCCTTTAGTCCCTGCCCTTTGAACATTTCTTTTTCTGCTAACATTTCACATCTGAGGTCTAATCTCTTGCAGCTTTATTAGGAAGAAATTAACTTCTACAAGAACTGAGCTGTGGAAAATGGATATTTGGATCTTATCCTAATTCCAAGCGGTGCTGTTGCGGGTCTCATTAATATACCCTGCACAGGCTGGTTCAGGGGAGAAGAAGCCTCTTCCTGCAGAAGATGGATCAGCTGCAGGGAATGCAGGTGGAACAGGCTGATGGCATTTACCCTCCCTTTTATATTCTATTTTTACTCCAAATGCTGTAATGCCCCGAACAAACATTGCTTCCTGCTGCCCCAGAGTGGTCCAGTGGTCCAGGCAGTGGTAGGGACTCCTCCCTTTGACCTTCTCAATGTCTTTATTGGACTGAACCCATTCCCTCAGGTGGTTTGGGCTATATCGAGCTATTCTGTGTAGTCCACGGTCCTTTCTTACCATTTCCCATCCTTCCACCCCAAACAAACATTGCTTCCTGCTGCCCCAGAGTGGTCCCGTGGTCCAGGCAGTGGCGGGGACTCCTCCCTTTGACCTTCTCAATGTCTTTATCAGACTGAACCCATTCCCTCGGGTGGTTTGGGCTATATTGAGCCATTCTGTGTCATCCGTGGTCCTTTCTCACCACTTCCCATCCTTCCCGGTCCTGCTGGATACTGGTATTTTTTTTGCCCACTGGTAAGACAGTGTTTGGCCATGTTGCAACATACCTTCTCTGCTTGGTCCCTCTTGGCCAACCAAGGATGGTCACCTGCTCTCCTGGTTGTCCTCAGCTCAGCTGGTTTTAATTCACTCGTGCAGACACGATTTTGTGTCTTCCGAAGTCACTGGAGAAGAGACAAAGCAAGAGAAGGCCCCGAAACTGAGACCTTGATTAAAAAATTTACGATTAAGCTTCTTTTCTGAATATTTCTTTTGTGAGCTTCAAGTCTATTTAGTGTAATGCACTGGTTTGCAACATTCTGCTTTCTCAGTCAAAAGCTGTGCAGCAGTAAATCCGGTGCCTGCTGAATTAGGTTGCTTTACCCCTGGTGCTGTTGTCCCCCATACCTGTAATCCCACCAGAAGAAATTTGTTGGGCTGGTTTGACGCTGCATTTTTTTTATGCACACGTGTACTGGCATTAATTTTATTAAGCTGCTGTAATTCTTTATAAATAATGTGTATTGCTTATTCCATTACATTGTGCAGGATCAGTGTCAAGCTGACAGGCCTGTAACGATTCAGATTATCCCGTTTTCTCTATTAATCATTTTTTTTCTCTATTAATCATTTGAAGATTAATAGGAGCCGCCTGGTCCATTCTAATTCTCCTTGCTGAGGACGTGTGATGTGTCGCAAAAGAGGCTACTGAAATTATACCCGTGACCAATTTACTGATAGTCTTACAACACAAGTCAAAGGCTCCAGATATATAAAGATAAAAATCTCTAAAGAAGTTGCTTTTGGAAAAGAAGGCCCAATATAAAGCAGAAGCGTGCGGAGGAGATTGGCCTGCACCGTCCTGGTGGTTCTTGCTGAAATAAACTCCCAGAAGTTCCTATAAATTCTCCTTAAGCCAATGCTAGAACTGCCAACAGAGTCATCACTAGATTCACAGCCCCAATAAGCAATTGGTTTATTTTACTTCTAGATTTCTAGAATTTATAGCTTTATTTTACTTCTATATTTCTGTCCTATTTCTAGATTTTACTTATTTTGCCTCTAAATTTCTTCCTAAAATCTTGGTAGTGAGCAGCAGGACAGCCGTTTGGCCTGAGCATTTTGGAATCCCATTTGGAATTCCTCCGATCCATGGGGAAACTGCCCTCACCTGCTGTGGAATCCCAGGTTTCTCAGGCATGCTGGAAACCACCCCAAAATTCACCTCCTGTGTCACCATCGCTCCTTCCCAAGGCGGAGATCGCCCCACGGAAGGTGGCTGTTCTTGGGATGATTTAACACCAGCACAGATCACTTGCAGGAAATACATGCAAGTAGTGAAAGGGGGTGATATCTCATGGCAACGTATATAAAAGTGTCACCTTCTTCACAAATTTTGACCGGCAATGTCATTCCGTTTGCTTATTTACAAGAAAAGTAATTCATCAGAACTCAGCAGCAAAGGAAGAGATAATAGCTGTTGAGCTGCTGTTTGATTCTTAGTATTTTGGGTTGGTAATTTATTTGTCAGGAAAATATTACCTTTAAAATATAATTTTTCTGAATATGAACTACTGGGTGATAAAATGGCTTTTTTTGGCTGATGGTATAGGCTGGCCTTGTCCTGCCGGGCAATTTCTCAGCTGTTTATGGCTCTCTCTTATCTCCTGAGCTATTGCCAGATTTGCAAAATAAGAAGACCTATTTTAAGAAAGGAAGAGGAATCCTCACTGCTGTTTAGAGACTATGAAAGTGTCTTCCAGCTGATGTTAGTCTGTCCTGAGGTGTTCCTGATTCACCAGGGTGGGATTTTCTACTTTTCTTCTGTTGCCTGCTGAAACTTGGAAAAAAAATGATGCAAAGCTGATGCTCTGGGTTGGTCCATGGGATAATTCAATTTGGGACTTCTCTTATGCCAACTCTTCTTGTTGAAAAATACTTTTCAGGCAGTTGGAGACTACCATAGCAAAGCACTGTGTTATTTGGGAAAGAACCTGAAATAGGAGTTAAATAAAGCTATCCTCCCAGCCTTCTCTGAGCTCGCTGGCAGAAATCTCCCAGCCCTTTGGCTGTGTTATGGGCTTAGAAAATGCAGATGCATGGAGCTCCTTCTGTTTTCAGTGATGGATTCTCTGAATTCTCTGCTCTCACTTGGCCGACGGCCATGGGTGGCACCACGGGGCTTGATAAATGGGATGCCTCCAAAATTGGGATGTTTCTCAGCAGACTTTTCGTGGCAGAATGAACCACTGGGCTGATAAAAGCTGGTGGTGAACGGGGTAGTGGAGTGAGAGGAATCACTCTGAGTTCCAGAGCTGTCATCTGCCCATCACCACGGGTGATGTCTGTGGAGGACTAGAGATTAGTAGTTTATTAGACTGAGTGTTTGGGGGGTTCTTCTCATGGCATGTTGCTGTAGTGCTCTGAGAGTCTGGCCGGGCTGAGGGGAGCAAGAACACCGTTTAAGCTGCAGAAAAGTTTGCTAATTAAAGACTGCGATAGGAATGTAATCTCAGAGAAGCTCTAGGGAAAGGGAAATGTGTTCTTTTTACCTTTGCATTCTGTAGCTGTGCAGCTGAGAACAAGGGAAGGGGGGAAGAAACACAGCCTCAGACAGCACTCGAGAGAAAAGCAGTCTCTTATTGCTATGGTGTTTGGAAATGAAAGCTCATTGCTGGCACTTCTGTAAGATAAAAGAGGGAAGAGACTCCTAGAGGAAGCAAAATAAGAGAATAGAAAGATTTACTTATTTATTGCCCTGCCCAAAGAGAAGCTAGCCTGAGAATGCCCCTACAAGTTATATTCCCTGGGGGGAGCCCTGTCTCCTTGTTTTCCAGATCCCCAGAAATGATTAACTGGAATAATTAAGGATAAATATTTTGGTTAAATATAATCTTTATGGACATTTTGTCTGGCTTGTTTTATTAAAGTTTTGCTATTCGGCTCCCCTTAAATAAATACTAATCAACCTGACAATGTGAACTAACTTATAAGTGGGATTCTGATTTATCCAACTTGGGGGATACTCAGATGCCACTTTAGTGCTAGGTGCTCTCTGAGGGGTGAGGAGGAAGCAGTAAGTGGGTAAATCGTTCCTGGATGTCCTCTGGTAGAAGGTCCAACTGTAAAGGGTTGCAAAAGAAAAAATAATAAATTAAAAATTATTATATTGATGTGACAGCTTTCATCTAAAAGACTAAATAAACTAAATTTATCTTCCAAACTTCTTAGTGCCTCTAAAATTCAGATTTGTTTACGATCTTTTTTGCTGTTCTGTTAATGGTTTTCATACATTCAGGAAGTCTGCCATCCTTTGGATTCTGCAAATGAGGTGACTTCCCATATTCATTGGACAGTGATTTAAAAGCGACGTTGCTGCGATGGCAGCAAGAGAAAAAATACACAAACTGGCAGAAGGGAAATAAACAAAGGGTTCAAGGTCAGTTGTGTCTCGATGAGGTAACTTACATGTATGTTAAATACCATCACAGAATCGCATGGGGTGGGAAGGGACCTCTGGAGATGATCTAGTCCAACCACCTGCTAGAGCAGGTCCACCCAGAGCATCATTTTACTCGTGCTCCTTATCCACCTCCTCCTGGCTCAGTGTGTGCTCACCAAGCCCGTGCTCAGCGCCACTCTGCTCTCTGCCCACAGGAGAAAGGCAGGTTTTCTTCACACCTGTGACTTTTGTGTTTTCATTGCTCCTCAGAAGTGCTGGTTCCTCCGCAGGAACGGGTTGGACTCTTCTGGTTTTGCTTCTGGATTGCATTCTGTTTTCTTTTTTTCCACCAGAGCGAGGGTAAAGCACAAACCTCGGGGGTCCTGCAGCAGCAGTAGCATCAATGCAGGGTAGTAGGGAGCAGGAGTTAGCTCACACCAAGCAAACCTGTGTTTAAGAGCGTGGTGTAGGAGCATCTCCACGCTGCAGAGAGAGCATCCCAGGCTGGCATGGGGAAGGGGATGGTCTGGAGCTGCTGGCAGAGCTGCCTGGCACAGCAGCCGTAGCTGAGGCGTGCGGGTCGGTGCCACGGGGTGATGTGCTCTCCAGGAAACGTGCTGGAGGAGATGGGAGGCTGAGACGAGCAATTTCCAAGAAGTCCTGGTTCTTCAGGCTGACCGAGGACAGCCAGCCCCGAGCTGGCCACCCGGCCCTTGCTCCAGCTCTGTTTCATGCCTTGCCCTCCTCTTCCAGTACCAGCAACATCCCTCACGGATCCACCGAGTCTTTAATTATTGCCGGCAGCCGTGGATGTTAAATAACATTAGAAGCCATGTGTGTCTGGGAGAGTAAAGTCATTTATTTATTTATTATATTTTTTTTGGCTCTGACCCAAACATTCTATTTTGTGCCTTTATGATATACATAAGGAGAACGTCAGGAAGTTGGAGCAAAATCAGTTGTGACAGATACACATGCACGTCCCCAGCCTTAGTGTGTTCAAAGGCATGGAGGGCTCTTAAACTGTCTTGAACTGCTGCCTCGTGGCTGCCCTGTAATGGAAGCAAAATGAATCATTAATATTTAACATTGAGCCTGATCTTTTTTTTTTTTTTGACTGACTGTTGGAATTTAAGAAAAAAAAAAACCTACCTTTTTTTTCCTTTTTTTTCTAACCAGTTGGAAAATACTGGCCAATGGGACAGTACGAGGGACACAGTTCTGCTGGTGGCTGTTGATTTTAACGTAATATTTTTAATATAATTGAAAGAGGTGACAAGCAAATGGCCTGTTGAATTGGCCTCGTATTTCTCAGTATTTCTCACATTCCAATACCCCTGTCTGCTGTAACAATTAAAAGGCAGTTGGGTTAAAGCCTCTGTTCTCTTGCCATAATTTTCCCGATCTTCCTGTAAGCACATAAGAAGATACTGGGTAGCTTGGAAGCAGACAGGAAAAAGCCAGGGTAGTTTTTAGGAATACTTTGTGTGGCACACGAAGTTTGATCTTTAATATGAGCTGTAACTGCCTCCTGTGGCAGCCAGCTTTTCTTTCCCTGCGTTTTGTAAAATCCAGACCTCCTTTTTTGACGTGAGAGCTGGTGCCTTCAGGTATCGCCGGCGGCTAAAACCCACCAAATAAACCTAAAGGTTTTTGCAGCTAAAAGGCTCATTCTGTTCTTTAAAAAGGTTTCGTATAATTCCCATTACTGTCACTTGGAGTTATGTATAAAGGATGCACAGGAAAGAAATTCTAGAATGTAAAAAAAAAAGATAACATTTTTAACGTGAATATAAAGTTATCGATGTCTTTTAATCCTTAAGCAACAAATATCAGACCTGTTCAGTTACAAAAATAATTTTTCTTTCAGTGTTTCTCAGGTTACACTGTGAATTCCTTTAAATATTTAAATACGTAAATATATAAATACATACTTTACAAGTCTGTAAACATAAGCACAGACACTTATAAATACAAATATAGACATATAAATATGTAAACATCCAAGTCATACCCAAATATATAAAATATAAACAGAGAAATACAAATATATAAATGTGCAAATGTAAATATCGGTCTTTTGTCTGTATTTTGTAGTTTGCTTTCTCTCCAGGTACTTGCTGAGTTTCTGGCACTGCGGTGCGTGGGTTTCTCTCCTGTAGCATGAGGAGAGCTCTCTGGAAAAGAAAAATTGGAACTTTATTGAAATCCAGGTCATTGTGAGGGTGAATTCAGACTTCTGGTTGCTCTCTGTAAGGAGAGTTGGTTAATCCTGGAGAGTTAATTAGGAGTTGTCTTTGAGGGTCCTCATGATCTAGTGACAGCCGGTTGAATACGAGTCTGCAGTGTGCCACGGTGGCCACCAGCATCCTGGCCAGTGTCATGAACAGTGTGGCCAGCAGGACTGGGGCTGTGACCGTCCACTTGTCCTGGGCATAGGTGAGGCCCCACCTCGAGGGGACCTTGAGGGGGTGGAATGTGTCCAGAGAAGGGCAACGGAGCTGGTGAGAGGTCTGGAGACCAAATCTCGTGAGGAGAGGCTGAGGGAGCTGGGGGTGTTCAGCCTGGAGAAAAGGAGGCTGAGGGGAGACCTTCTTGCTCTCTCCAACTCCCTGAGGTAAACCTGGAGGTATTTAAATATCTCCAGTATATTTATTATTAAAATCTGTGTCGATGTGGTGCTGAGGGACATGGTTCAGTGGTATCTTGGCAGTGTTGGGTTAATGGTTGGACTCTATGATCTTAAAGGTCTTTTCCAACCTAAACTATTCTATGACTTGCTGGTAGCTGGTCATGTGGAATTGCTCCAGCCCTCTGTGGGCAATTCATGAGTAATTTTGGCAAAGGAAATCAGCCAGGGACCAAAACAGCCTGTTTCTAAATGCCACATACCATACAAAATATGAAATGTGTGTGTATCAAATTAATTAGTGGTACGATCCGAGTAGCAAGAGTGGGATTTGTTCATGAGTGAACCCGGCAGAGTGCTCACATCAGTATTTCCCTGATGCCAGCTAAAGGCTTAGGGGTGAACCCCCAATTTTTTGTCCCTTGAGTGATTCTTTATAGAATCATAGAATTGTCCGGGTTGGAAGGGACCTTTCAGATCATCGAGTCCAACCATCAACCTAACTGTGATAAAATCCATCACTAAACCATGTCTCTAAGCACTATGTCAACCCCTCTTTTAAATATCTCCAGGGATGGTGCCTCAACCACTTCCCTGGGCAGCCCATTCCAAGGCTTAATAACTCTTTCCATGTAAATATTTTTCCTAATATCCAATCTGATTCTCCCCTGGTGCAACTTGAGACCGTTTCCTTTTGTCCCATGGCCTGTTCCTTGGGAGAAGAGACCAACCCCCCCTGGCTACCCCCTCCTTTCAGAGAGTTGGAGAGAGCAAGAAGGTCTCTCCAGTAGCCTCTCTCTATAGCTGGGCTGTCCCGTGGCTGGAGACCAGTGGGGCTGAGTGGTGCGGGCAAGGATGGCCACCTCTGGTGGGCAGAAACAGGAGAGAAGCCATCTGTGCCTGCTGGGAGCCAGCGTCCCGGGGAGCATCAGCTGCCCCCCCCCTTGTCATGTGGCGCCTGCCCCCGAGCCAAAACATGATGCACGTCTCCAGACGCTCGACCAGATGCTTTGGCTACGAGGTTGTGTTTCCTCTCCTAATCTGATTTAAGGTATTCAGGTGTGTTTTGCTTCAATAAATAACCTCTTCATATAAAAGGATTGCTATTTTGTCATTGTGCCAGAGATGAAAAGGGCCAGAGGATAATTATATAAATGGGAAAAAGGAAAGGGAAAAAAAAAAAAAAGTAAGGCTGTCTGTGATTATAAAGCTGGGTACCGTATTCTTCTAAAGGTAAGGTACTTCTGATAAAAAAGGAAGTATGGATGGATTTTCAGTCTTTTCATAGCAAAACTTTTTTTCTGACAGCCGTGTGCTACAAATTATCCGTGTTTTCCTGATCTGTGACCATCTGACATGATCATGTCAGCTCTAAGGAAACCTCCCCAAGGCTTCCCGGGTGACCTCGTTGGTGGTTGGAGGTGGGAAGCTGGTGGAATGCTGTGTTGGAGAAGTCCTCCCTGGCAGTGCAGGACTGCTGGAGAGACACAGTGGTGTAGCAGTGGCTTTTACAGTCCCTTTCCTCTTCTGGTCTGAGCCAGCTCGTGAGGGAAGCGTGTGGCCAGATACATGCACGTGCAATCCTATAAATGTTGGAATCTCAGCAAATATGTTCATATATAAGCATGAGTCTCTGTTGTTGGACACTCCTGGTGTTGCTGCATTTACTCTTGAGTGAAGGCAGCGGGGGCAATGGCATTTCTGGCAAATAAAATATTGGAAACAAAGTCTAATGGGCAAAACTAGAAGAACAAATCTGTCCTTGGTTTGCTTCCAGCCCAGATACCCAGAGGACTTACTCCGATGTGTGAATATGACTGCCTGGATGTGTCTGCTCCTGTGTCTGTATTTTTTCTTCTAAATTGCTGTTACATTTTTGAGGAGAGAAGGAGCATCTGGTGCATCAGAAGGGCAGCGCTGGATGGAGCTGGAGCGCCGTAGGCTGTGACTGAAGCCCCTCGCTGTGGGAGGCCACAGGTTGTCCCTCCCTTGGCTGGGGACTCCGAGTTGCACACCCGTGTTGGCATCTTGCTACCAGGCAGGAGTAATGGGCTTGGCCCTGGAAGAAAAGCACCAATGAATGCTCTTCAGGGCATGCTCTAGTGCCCAAGATTATTGGTTTGTGGTGGGGTGTTGGGTGTGGGGTTTAGTTGGTGGGTGGTGTTTTTGGGTTTGTTGTGTGTGTTGGTTTGGGGTTTTTTTGTTGTTGTTTTTTGTTTGTTTGGTTGGGGTTTTTTGTTTTTTGTTTTTTTTTAATGTGGTTGGACTTGATGATCTCGGAGGTCCCTTCCAACCACTAAGATTCTGTGATTCTGTGAATTCCAGAGCTTGTCACTAGGCAAGTCACAGGTGGGCTCAGAAACAGCTCCTTCAAAGGACAGCATATTCCTTGTTTTTCTGGGCACTAGTATGTGAAATTGGGGGTTAAAATGGGATTTCATGCACCGAAAGTGTGGTCAGCGTGTAACTTGCATTCAGGCTAATTACCCTCGTTTTGCGCAGAAAAAGGCAGATTTTCTTAAATATATTTTTTTTCTTGAGACTTTTCCTCTCTATGCTTTTTAAACCTAAGCTTTGAGTTGTAGCTGTGTACACAAGTGGTTTCGTAAGGTTTCATTCGCAGACTGGAGGGCTTGGTGACAGGAACAGCGCAGCGCTGTTAAAACTGAAGAGTGATGTATTGCCCGTGTCAGTGGGAACATCTGTCCAATGGGGGGAAAAAAAAAACCCAAAAAACGTGGGCGCTTTGGAAATGGGAGCTAATGAAATGAAATTACCCAGCTGAGACACGAGCCATTCCGGAGAAAGGCACATCCGTCTCCGTGGTGAGGGATGGCTCCTGGCAGGTTCTATGGGGAGCCACCAAGCTGCTGCCTTCAGAGAAACACTTGGATAATGGGAAAAAAGAAAAAAAAAAAAAGAGGAAAAAAAAAAAAGTGAGCTGCTCATAGCAGAGGTGTGCGCTTCTTGCTTTCTAGCAAGAACAAAAAAAAAAATATTAAAAAAGAGACAAAAGAGGTGACTCTAGTAATGACTCAAGGTCTGTATTTTTCCCTGTTCCTTTACTTCAGTGAGATTTGGTAAATGACAATTTTCTACAGATGATTCTGCTTTGAAGGTTTTTTCAATTAAATTACTTAACACAGAAGTAACCCCTGAGAGCGTCTTGAGGTGAAGACAGAGAGACATGTAGCATGCTGATACACCAATAAAAAATAACTAAAATACTAGTACTACCATGATTTGGGATTCCTTTAACATTATATATACTTACTCTTTTCTGTCTCTTCACCCCTACATAAACTGAAATTTAAAAGCTAACTGGATGTAGAATAAAAAGGCTAATTAGTTCACCTTCCCCCATTCCTGCCCTCATCCAGTCCCGGAGGAATAGAGGGCATCCCTCATCCCGGCAGGGGGAGGTTTGCAGAGCAGCAAGCATCTTTAGTAGAGTTAATTCTTAGCTTTCTAAGTTGGGCATGAAAGGTAAAACATAGTCCCACTGCTGTGAAGATGGTGGTGTAAAACCTGAGAATTCCTTTGTGGCTCTTTCTTCTCATTGCAGTAAATACAGTCGTAGGCAGCGTTGCTGCTGCCAGGCTGCCAAGTGTTTATTCCCCAGTATATTTCCATGAGCTTCAGAGGAACTTACTCTATAGTCATTTTGTCATCTGATCCTTTCACTTTCTTATCTCTGCTTTTAGTTTTAAAGTATTTTTTTTTTCTTTAAAAAAACCGTGCAGGATATAAAAAGTGTGCTTTCTTGTGATGTGTACTCTGAATATACTTACATTTACACCTTGTTGCAGCAACTAGAATCTTAATTTATGCTACTGACAAATTTCAGACACAAGAAAATAACTCCCTGAATGCGCTTTTAAATTTTTTTAATTTCCTGAAGCACACTGGGGTGACAGGGGTGGTAAAAGCCTGAACTGCAGCCTCTCTCTCTTAAGGTCTGGCTCTACTTGATTCATTTTTCAAGTTACTTAAGTGCTGTGGCACGAGTGTTTCTTGGAATGGAGTTGGCTGCTCTCCATTGCTGGCAAATAGCCCTGTACTGTGTAGTCAGCTACTGCACGTTACGGCTTTGATATTTACCATTGTCCCAGCACCTCTTCCTTTTTGTTTTCTTTTTATTTTGGGGGGACATCATGACCAATAGACTCCTTTCCCACCTCTCGGCTCACATAATTACAACCCTTTGAAGCTCCCTCGTTCTAAGCACCTCCTCCAGGCGCCGTGTCTAGTTTTCCCTAATTTGGAAATCATTATTTGCGGCCTTAAAACACAAATACAAATTCCTAATGTAGTTAGTGGGTGATCTAGGAGCAGGCTGATAGCTCTCACATAGTTAAGAGTTTAGATTTCTGTTTTTGCAAACTAGATGTTACCAATGCATTTGCTTAAAACTTCTCAGAGTGAAATTAGAGGACAGTTCGAAGAAAATAATGGGTGAATCGAAAATGTAATGTTCTCCATTGTGTCGGTATCTTCTTTCTTTAATCCAGAGTCTCTCAGGCTTGGTTAGTCTGTGCCGCCTTTTTCTTGTTTTAGTTAGAAATTTTGTTATGTATTTTGCTGGACTGTATTCTCACAAAAAGCAGCTGCTTTTGCCAGTAGACATTTGTATGTACTCTTTGTTCGTTAAAAATCTTTCCTGACTCAGCACGGAAATGTCTGATTTACCTTCTTTTGTCCTCTCCATGCAGTGCTAGGAAGGAACCTCCTGGATACACTTTTATAACCTATTTAAACAAACCCTTTAAAATTTATTTTTCTCTCCTTGCTGTAGCACTAATTTGGGAGGGATTTTTTTTGTGGTTTAGGGGTATTTGTTTTGTTTTGTTTTTTTTTTTAGTTGTAATTTTTGAGGACCTAATTCTTCAAATGTTTATTGTTAGATAGCATTAGAGAAAGGCTGTTCCTGCTATGAGTGCCTGGGAGGGGACCCTTGCAGCCCTGGACCCTGGTGGCCTCATCCTGTAGCTCTCTTTATGAGCAGACCTGACCTGAGCACCGGAACAGAATTGCATCGATTTCAGCAGAACTTACATGTATCACATCAAGGAGGGAATGGATTGCAGCTAACCTCGCCGTGAGGAAGATGTGAGTGGTGAAATCAGAGCTGAGGAGCCAGGCAGGACATCAAATAAGGGCAAATAGGTCTGTGCTGTTCCTTGGATGGGGCTGTGGGTGGCAACCACCCAGGGCAGGAACATGCAGGGAGAGGAGGATCTGGGTCTACAAAAGCCACAGTGTTTTACTGCAGGCTCTCAGGAAAGCTTTATTTCTCTCTGCTGGTGCAAACAGGACAAGTAAGTCATTTTCTACCATGACTTCTTACAGTCTTACTCTTCCTTGTATTATTATTTTTGTGGGAAGGTTTGATGGCAGTGTGTATTTTCTTTGGTGTGTGGTATTCGTTTGCCAGTTACTGGCAGGGAGAAACAGAAACTGGGGTGGGTATCCTGGCATTTATACTGGCATTTAAATCTCTCTTATTATAAACACATGGTGTTTGTAGTGATAGCACATAAAATCATGCTTCCCTGGTATACATTCCTAAACCCTAATAATATGAAGGCCCTTAAGGAGTTCCTGAGCCAGGCGTTATGTCTGTGTATTGCTTGGTCTTGGTTGGCTTTTTTCCTCCACGTGTGTCTGAATGCTTTTTAAAATCTGTTTATAGCTTCGATAGCACATAAAATCATGCTTCCCTGGTATACATTCCTAAACCCTAATAATATGAAGGCCCTTAAGGAGTTCCTGCGCCAGGCGTTATGTCTGTGTATTACTTGGTCTTGGTTGGCTTTTTTCCTCCATGTCTGTCTGAATGTTTTTTAAAATCTGTTTATAACTTCATCTGGTAAACAATTCTGTTGCAAGGAGTTAAAGAAAAACTATACGGCTTGATTTCTTTTCTGTGTTGCCCTCATGCACAAGAGAAAAATCAGTGTTACCTTGGTGTAGTTTTTGACCACCTGAAATCAGCCTTGATTTCTTTTCTGTGTTGCCCTCATGCACAAGATAAAATCGGTGTTACCTTTGTGTAGTTTTTGACCACCTGAAATCAGTGTACTGAGAAACAGATCTTTGAATGAGATACTAAATTATAGAAATTAAATGACACTGACTAATATTATTTATTATTACGTGAGCATCTTTAACCATTGGATATTATTATTAGCTATATAATACATTCATCTTTCTTACAGTTCTCAAAGCAGTGCATCTAAACATTTTTTTCTAGTGTATCCCAAGTTTGTAGTTAAAATGGAATTGAGTGTCGTATGGGGATATCTACTGCATATTGCAGCAAGCATCCTGTGACAGTAAATCCTGTGCCAATGAACTACCTAACATGAAAATCCTATTTTTAAATTCCTTTTAGGAGAGGTGCCGCAATATAATTAGAATGCTAAAGAGTGCGAGTGCATTTGAACTCACTAAGATTGTTTTCCGAAGAGAAATTAAAGCTATTTTAAGTCTTACAGATGTTCCCTGTTTGCTGGCAAACACAGGGGTGGGATGCACCTCACTGGGTGTCCAGAGGGAGCCTCTGACATCAGTTAAGTACCTATGTGCACTTCTCCCAGTTTTTAGCAGCTTGGTAGTTACTGAATAGACACCAAGGGACATATTTTCAAACTGGGCTTTAACCTTCATCTATAAAAAACACATTTGCTTCTGCTCAAAGACATTTTTATGTGCAAGCTGGGTAATTAAGAATTTAATCACCCTTTCTTAAGTGAAAATGATATTTTCTGCGCAGAAAAAGAAGCAAAGTTTAGAGACTTTGTTCTGGAGAGCTATTTGCAAGCTCGATATAGAGTCTGAAATGACTTGTTTGCCTTAAAAAATCACTGGATGGTAAATCCCTTGAAAATATGTTTTGCCAGGTATCCAGGAGAGAAGGAGCTGAGCCAGAGGTAGTCAATGACCTGCAGAAATGACCTTGTTCTATCCACTGGCATACAGATCTGTCTGGGGTTTGGTAGGCATGTCCCAGCTAATCCATTGCTGTGGAAATGATGTGCTGTTTTTAAGCCCTCAGAATTATCATTGAATTATTTCAGTTGCTGGAAGTATCACCGATACAAAATCCCTATTTCCTGATCTTTTTTGGTGAAAGACACTCACAGATTTGGGCTGAGTGGGAGTGATTCCAGGAATTAGATGGGGGGCTTATCTCTTTACCAGAGACTTGTGAGCAACTTGGTTTCTTGATAGCTCATGGTGATATTAATCAGCTGGATATACAGGTGACATTGTGTGTCTGTGTGGTTGAACTCCATGATCTCAAAGGTCCCTTCCAACCATGAAGATTCTGTGATTGCTTTCTGTTGGCTCATCGTTCATCGCTTCCAAGCAACGGCATGTGGGATGTTCAAAGATGTTGAAAGTTTTGCCTAAAAAGTGACAGTGTTGTTTTGTTCATAGGATTGTACATAAAACTTGTACTTGTAAATAAAAGCAACTTTGTCGTAGTTATTTCAGCAATATGTCCAGTGGATAAGTCCAGACGTACTGACCTATGAATGGGAAGGTTCCCATTTCCAGTTGTCCCTCACATTCCCTGCAGAGATTCTGTGGCAAGGAGAGAAGCTTCATTTTCATCTAAAATATATTTCAGGATATATAGTCTCTGCTCTTTTTGTGCTGTTGGCTGTGTCCCCTGTCCGTAAGCCTGGGCAATTCTCCCAGCTGGTGGTCATAGGCTCAGCTGCCCTTAAAGACAGCGATTCCTGCGTTTAAGGAAACCTTTATTCCTTTTTTGTCACCACAACGCTAACGTTGAAAGCCAGCTGAAAAAAATAGAATGTACTGCTACGGCAGAAGTGTGCTCTGGGAGGGTTTCCTATTGAAAAGAAAGGCTGGAAGAGTGAGTTGAGTTAGCTCTAGAGCTGATTTACAGTGCAGTGGAGGACAAAATATAGCCCAGAATTATGCATATATCATTCATCTTGCATTCATTTTTCTCAAAACTGCCTCCTATGACTTTGGAAGATGATGGATATTGTCAGGTGCTTATATAATTCAGACTCTATGAAAATTAAACTGGTATCATACTCTGACATTTGAGACCACTTGGGTATTACAAATGCTTGTGGTTACTTTGTTGATGCTCAAAGTCAGTGCAAGATGTATTATTATTTGTCTTAATTAAGAATGGTTTTAAATTTTGTGGCTTGCTACATTTCTGGGGTTTGATTATTATTTGTCTTAATTAAGAATGGTTTTAAATTTTGTGGCTTGCTACATTTCTGGGTTTTGTTGTTGGGTTTTTTTTGTTTGTTTTTTTTTAATAAAGACTTGTATTGCATGAGAAAATCTACCAAAAGCATGGTACAGGCAAGGTGTGTAGCAGTTGGAAAATAAGTACTTTTTCTCTGATTGCTACTTCAGTGGGATACGCAGAAGGTGCATCCTGGATCCCTTCTCATGGAACTCAAGCAAATAGTTTTTCTCTGATTGCTACTTCAGTGGGATACTCAGGGAGCACTGCAGAAGGTGTCATCCTGGATCCTTTCTCATTGAACTTAAGCAAATAATGAATGAGAGTGGCTGGATGAACTGGCTTCCAGTCCTCTTCTTAAGGATGTATAGCACTTGCTTACATTGGCTTGAAATAAACTCATGCTGGTATGACTCATATGAAATATGTATATTTAGATTACGTACCGTGATTCTGATTTTTCCAGTGCAACCCTAGTAGGGCTATAAATTATTTTTAGGAAGGAAATCTTGGGAACATCCAGCTTGAAGGTTGTGGTACCAATACCTGAGGTTTCTGAGATGTCCATCCAGACGCGGCACTGGCTCTTGCGTGAGTTTTCATATGGTTTCTAGTTTTGCAAACTCTTCCAATCTTTGAAGCACCTTGAAGTCAGGTATTGCTCAAAAGAGCCTGGAGCCCCGGAGCTCCTTGTGGTGCCAATAGCAGTCTCCTGGGATTCAGTTATCTCCAGATGAGCAAACTATTACTCAACTGACCTAAGACTCATCGCGCTGTACTCTGTAAGTGTGTGTGTAAATATTTCCTTCTGTCTTGCTCTCTGAACTTTTGATCCTGTCAACTGATTTCAGTGGAATTGGACAGAGTAGAATTCTCCAGTATACGTCAGAATTCACACATTTGGGGACAGAGGGAAAAGAAAACTTCCAAATGGTCTCACAGGTGTCCTGCAGAAGAGGAAGGTTGTGAAGTGAACTCGTATAGGAGAGAAGCCAAAGCAAACAGACTTGGCAAATATCCCGACTGCAGAAAAAGCTTCAGTTGACTGGAAGGAAATTTCCCAAAAAGCATATATCCATAGGAAAGCAGGTTTTGCTAAGTGTCGTGGAATCAGTTATTTTTTCCAAATCTGAATCCTGTGAAGAATGGGGAATGCACATTGACAGGAAACTTGGTTTCACATGCTTATTTTAAAGTCTGTCTTTTCTTTAATTAGAAGCTTCCATTTGAAATTTTAGATAATAATTTACCATTTTAAGACTTCTCTTTTTTTAGTCAGACAAGGAAAGCTGTTCATCTGAAAAAGCGGAATTGGTTCTGCTGGACCGTGATATTGGTTATTTTCAGATAAATTCCATTCTGGGTGTGTGACCGAATTAGTTTCCAAACTCATGGTGTAGGAATTGCAAGTGAGCCTTCTGGTGAGGGAAGGTAGCAGTTTCTGATTGCAAGGGTTAAGCTGGGTGCTCTTCCCAAGGCTAAAATCCTCTCTTGGGTCCTCTTCATAGATGCAGTTGATTTTTCATCTTTGAGATTAAACGATATATTTAAAAATACCATCTCTTGTAAACAGAATGGTGTTTGGTAGCGCTTCATTCTGTATTTATTGTTTCAGCTGAGATTGGAATGTTTTGCTACAATTCTTCACATTTCCCCCAGTTTTTTGAATCTTCATATCGGGAGTGAAGTGTGATTTACCCATATTGAGAATGGCTTTGCAGTAGTTTGCATTTGATTTACTTGGGAACTCAAAGCCAGCAGTACCAGAGAGTTTTCTGAAATCCATTATGTTGTATTATATACAGTCTTCTGTCTCCTTTTGGCGAGCCACAATACCTGAAATAGAACATTCATCTTATCGATGCTTGTAGGAAATGACGTTCTGTTCCTGGAATAGGTTTGGCTGTCTTTGTATCAAAGTTTCTTTCTTAAAACAGCAGTGAAATGATGAAAAATGGGTTTGATGCTTTCTAAAACCATATTCAACCTTGTAATCGTTGTAGTGCGTTGGTAAGTATGAGCCATTGGTTCCAGAAGGCCATTGTCATAATGTTGGTTTTCTTAGAATGAGAGAGAGGATGGAGAAGGAGAGAGGGACACTGCTGCTGATAGCAAAAATATTCACAAGAAAAGAATAGAAATCTTACTAACTGTAGAGGTGGAAGTGAGATCTGGTGAGGATTTAAGACAACGTGAATCTGGTGAACTCCAGCATCTGGGGGCATCAAGGCATGTCCAGACTCTTCTCTAGTTTGCACAGGAATGTTTTGACAGTCTTATTGATAATTAGAGATAAAAATGCTACTGTGTGAGTTGCCCTTCACTCTGTACATGGGGGTTCCTGCAGGTCATTAGGGCTTAGCTACTGGAAGGTGTACACTGAAAGATGATGGGTTCAGCTGGGGCTTTTCTAACCACCCTATTTGAGTTGGGAGATCCAGAGGTGAAGGGCCACCTCTGGGAGTGGCAAATCCACAGCACTGCGTGCTCACTGCCAACACTCTTTCTTTTTATTTCTTACTGTACAACTGTTTGGGGGGGGGTGGGGAGGGGAGGGAAGGAAATGACTTGTAAATTGTGAGTAAGCTCTATCAAGAAATGAGAGAAAAAGAGAGTTTCACAATTATTGGTAACCCAATGATGTCATGAGTACTTGGTTATGAAAGAATGAGATCCTGCCACACTGACAAATTTGAAGTAATTGACGATGGTCTCACTCTATTTCTCACTTAGTCAATAAGAGATGGTTTTTTTGTAATATGAAAACATTTTGTGAGTGCACTGGAAATCTTTGCATTCCAACCAGAGCAACAAATTCCAACAGAGCTACCCCTGTTACATCCTGCTTGGGAAGGGCACATTAGCACAGGAAAATTGCTGTCGTGCTCGCAGTCTGACTTTCTTCTATTTTAAAAAGCAAACAATTTATTCTGGAGGAAAAATGTTTTCAAGTGGCTGAAGAATTTGGCCATTTGGAACAGCTTTTCTAACAAAATACATGCTTTTTGAAAGAAACAGATTGTGATGTGCTGCGTGTTCAGGTTGTACAAGCCTCCAGGTAGTAGATGTTCTAAAGAAAAGATTTACTTAGGATGCCATTGGAATTTTTTTTTCTCCGAATATAAATTTATGATATTCAGAGGATGGATTCTTCCTGAATAAAAGTGGTTCAGCTCTATGCAAAGTTTTGAAGTGTAAATCAGTGAAGTACTCATGTGGTAGCTGGGTGCAGCTGAGCTGGGTAAGAGGGATAAAAACTATATATTTGGAAGGCAATATTGATATGTTGTAGGTCACATTCAGATGTATTTATAGCTGAGAATATCTAGAAATCAGTCTTTTATGTTTAAACGTAGTTGCTCATTGCAGAAACAGGTGCTCAATCATTCATCCCACTCTACCACCTTTAGTGGACAAATTTATTAGACTGTTTTCTTGTTTCTTGTTTTGTCCTTCTCCTCATTAAAATTTCATGAAAAGTTAAATGCAAAAGAGAACTGCTTTACTGCTATATTGAAACTGGTGTTTACTCGTCTGAGGCTGAATTTCTAATGCTACATCTGTTCCTTTCTGGTTTATAGACAGAACAGTATCAATATGCATAATTAAGCAGGCTGAATAATTTCCAGGATATCCACACTCTTTTACTTGCTTATAAGTTGGCTGGATGAAGCATTTGACTGATTTTTTTATTTTTTTTTTCCTACGCTTGTTTCTGGCTAAATTCTTTTTGGTTCTTGATTTTTCTGGTTTTGTTTTTTCTTTAAAATTTCAAGTTTTAATAACTATCAGAGCAGCTTCTAAGGACCAGTGAAAAATCACGTATTGTTCTTCAGCATTTTTACAGTAGTTTTGAGCGTTCTGGCACTGCAGGTGTGTGGTGCACTATGTGGAAATTTGGCAGTGAGTAATTCTGAAATGAAATTGTTCCTCTTCCCATGTTTATGAAAAAGAATTCGTAACTGTGTAACCGACAGCTCTTTTGTGTACTTGGTAGAATTTATTACACCTTCACCTTGATTTTTTCAGAGTATTTTCCACCTCACCGAAAGCCCAGACCAAATTGATAAGACTGCACAATTAAAGACTGGGTCACACTGTAGCCATAAAAATGGGTGAAATTAAGGTTGAAAGGGCAACCTATTCTGAGCATTTCTTGGCTTTGAAGTGCATGATTTTCCAGCTTCTTTTGAAATGTTTTTTTGTGGGAGACCCATAGCAGTACAATTGCGTGCTGCCATTTTGCTGAACACAAGGAAGGAGACTAGCCAGGAGCTATAAGGCTGGCTTGCAAGGGCTTTCAAAGATTATTGTTACTGGGCCTATAAATATTGTTTAAAAGCCTTTATGAAAGCAGTTTTCCCCTGGGGGTGCTGTACAAAGCAACAGTGTTCTGTAGTAGAGTGTAGACAGCCTTAATACAAGGCTTTTAAATATTGTTACTTTCCTCACTGTCTTTATTCTAAAAATACTGAATGAAAACGTTTCTGATGTGTGCTTTTTTCCCCCCCTCTCAGATATTTTCTTGTCCTGGATGATGTCTAACTGTGGATGCAGGTGACTGGTACTGGCTATCTATATGACATCCAGCTGCCAAGGGATAAGGTGAAATCACCCAAGACAATAAATGAACAGCTGGTTCGGTTGAAACTCAAACTGTGGAGTTTCAGTTCTAGAGGAATTCGGGGTTTTCTTTTTTTTTTTTTTCCTTTTCTTCTTTTTTCCTTTTGAATCAGAACAAAGAGTGCAGAATTTCTTACAAAATCACCAAGTGGTCAATTGAGACATTTCACTGCAGTGTAATCCAGATGCTAAATTTAGAGTCTGGTAGAGGATATAGAACATTTACATGAGGATTTATTTTGGGATTCTGTTCTGGAAAGGTTAAAATGGATCATCTTGACTTTATCAAAACAATGTTACAGCTCCGACTTGGAAAACAAAGCTCCTGTAGGAAAATGTTTGTATGGCAAGTTTCATTTTTGGCAAAATATTATTCTCAATGGAAAGATGTTCAGTTGGGGATTCTGCTTGTTTTTCCAGGTCCAACTTTCATCATTCTCCTCTTGTTTAAGCCAGTCCAGTGACTTTTTAACCCTCGTCCATTATTTTTTTCAATTTAGGAGCATTGCATATTTCTGCTCTCTTTCTGTAATGTCTGAAATTTGAGAAATACTCTGTCCTGTCAGCTGCCACCTGGAGAAGATGAGAACAAGCACTTGAGAGCAAGGAATGCCTGTCACCCTCACGTGACACAAAGCAACGTGGTGTGGCATTTGTCGGTCTCTTCTCCCAAGTCCCAGGCAATGGGACAAGAGGAAACAGCCTCAAGTTGCACCAGGGGAGGTTCAGGTTGAATATTAGGAAAAATGTTTCCACAGAAAGGGTTATTAAGCCTTGGAATGGGCTGCCCAGGGCAGTGGTTGAGGCACCATCCCTGGAGGTGTTCAAAAGACGGGTTGGCATAGTGCTTGGTGACATGGTGTAATGTTGGTTTTTTATCAGAGTTAGGTTGATGGTTGGACTAGATGATCTCAAAGGTCCCTTCCAACCCAGACAATTCTATGATAAACAGACTTTCTGGTTGGCTTAGCAAATCTCACTGTTGTGTTGGTGGGTTGCTGCCCATGGATGTGTCTCTTAAAAAGTCACCAGTCTGCACGGTGGCAGTGCTGTCAGGCTGGGGGGTGTATGCTGTCGTTGAGACTGGTGGATTTGGTAGTAGTTGGACCAAAATAGCAGAAATTGTGCTCTGTTGAGCTCAAGATGGACCTGAGGCAAAGGAGATCTTTTTCATCTTGGGCTTCATCATCAGCATTTTTCCTATCTGCTTACAAGCTTGAGTGAAGGGGAGGTAGATTGATCTTTGGCACTTCTTTGACATAGTGCTGGTATTAATATTAAATTGTGATGAAGAGTGTTTCTAGAGGTTTCTGAAAATTAATTACTGGAGAACTTTTCATAAGGTGCAGAATGGCTCCTTTTTTGCCCATTTCTCAGTCATTTAGTTTCATCCTAAATTGTGTTATTGGCAAATGTGTGTATGGCTGGGTTTTAATTTTTATATTTCTATTGCACCACGAAAAGGAAATCAATAACATTTATCTTTGTCTCAAATGTCCATTATAATTGCTTCTCCCCATTGTGATCCATGGTGTAAAGGTATCAGAACTAGCTTACTATAAAGATCAATTTGATTTTATGAGATTATCAACCTTTCATTAAAAGGGTATGATTGTGTTAACTGATTGACAGCAGAAAGCTCCCATTTTGAAAACATAGTTTAGCCCTTCCTTTTTTTTTTCATTTTTTAAGTTATTTTCATTTTGCTTCATTCATTTTCAAGTTAACTGCTCAGGCTGGGCCTGTGTTAGGCATAAAAAAAGTAATTTAAAAGGTACACAGCTCTCAGCGCAGGCATTGCTGTAATGACTTCATTCAAAGCAGTCTTTTCAGAGCAGGTGTGACCTACTTGCTTTAAATTGGGTCCTCTTTAACCATAGTTAATTAAAATTTGTTCTTTTTTTTTTTTTTTTTCCTTTTTAAGGAACCTACTACATGAAAAACTGTTGTGAATCAAAATGGTCACTGCCTAGAAATGTGCAGCCACGGGAATAACTACCAAGGAGAAATGTGCAGCCACGGGAATAACTACCAAAGAGATACTTTTTTTTTTTTTTCTTTTTTTTTTCTCAATAAATATTTCTATTCCCTTTTTAAGGAACCTACTACATGAAAAACTGTTGTGAATCAAAATGGTCACTGCCTAGAAATGTGCAGCCACGGGAATAACTACCAAAGAGATACTTTTTTTTTTTTTTCTTTTTTTTTCTCAAGAAATATTTCTGTTCATGCAATCAGAGCTGTTCAGAGCTGTACACCCTGGAAGGGTGCTCAGCAGCACTCACTGGGTTTTCATTCCAGTGCCTGAGCAAAAAAAGGCGGAAAACGTTGAAAAAAACATCATTGGAATGAATTAACTGACGGCGTGGAGAGTGTTACGTTTCAAGTACTTTTTAGGCTTCCCTGTTCCTGTTAAAGCAAATGTTGCGCTTAGTTAGGTCAGATAAAATCTGCTGAAATAAATGGCACTTTTACAGATGTGCTCAGGTAGGGCAGGTTCTGGCTGCCCACTGATTATCATCTAATAGCTCAGTTATTGCGCTCCCTTGATGAGGGAGAGATACCTGATGTCTTTAAGGTCATCAGTGCACGGAGTTGGCTTTGAAATGCCAGTGAAAACTTACCTTTCACTGAATTGTTTCCATCTTGAAATTAAAGGTTTTGTCTTGTTTAATGGGCTTTAAATCTCCTTGGAGAGGTGATAGTTTTCATTCCAGTGCCTGAGCAAAAAAAGGACGAAAACGTTGGGAAAAAAAAAAATATCATTGGAATGAATTAACTGACGGCGTGGAGAGTGTTACGTTTCAAGTACTTTTTAGGCTTCCCTGTTCCTGTTAAAGCAAATGTTGCGCTTAGTTAGGTCAGATAAAATCTGCTGAAATAAATGGCACTTTTACAGATGTGCTCAGGTAGGGCAGGTTCTGGCTGCCCACTGATTATCATCTAATAGCTCAGTTATTGCGCTCCCTTGATGAGGGAGAGATACCTGATGTCTTTAAGGTCATCAGTGCACGGAGTTGGCTTTGAAATGCCAGTGAAAACTTACCTTTCACTGAATTGTTTCCATCTTGAAATTAAAGGTTTTGTCTTGTTTAATGGGCTTTAAATCTCCTTGGAGAGGTGATACTGCGATTAATTAAAATCAAGCAAACAATTAAAATCAAGTCAAAAGGCTTTACTCTATTTTTATTGTTACGGGATTTTTGAAGTGAAGTAAAAGAGGTTATTTGCAAAGCAGGCATTCAAATGGCAGTGAATTAGAAAAGTACAAAATGAGTTATTGGCAGAATGGAGCAGTGTTGGAGCGTACTGCGATTAATTAAAATCAAGCAAACAATGAGCAGCAATCTAAACCCGTCAAAAGGCTTTACTCTATTTTTATTGTTACGGGATTTTTGAAGTGAAGTAAAAGAGGTTATTTGCAAAGCAGGCATTCAAATGGCAGTGAATTAGAAAAGTACAAAATGAACTATTGGCAGAATAGTTGGAGCAGTGTTGGAGCAACCTTTCCAGAGTCTCCGTTGCTTCCTTCAAGTAAGAAACTTTTTTCTTTGAAACATAATCTACCTACTGGTAGTGTTATATCAGTAGAAACTGGAGGCTCTCTTTGATTTTTATTTTTTTTAACATTGTTTTGAAAGATTTTGTGTTTCCTGAGTTCTACTATTTCTGAAACTCAGCCCAAATGAGTTTGGTTAATGCCTGTAGCCCAAGCCTCTAAATCGCTTGGCAAAGGGAGTGGTTTGAGAAAATCCAGCTTGATGTTGTGCTTGTGTAAAAGCTCGACAAAGGAAAAGAACCAGTAACAGATGTCAAAATATGTCAAGGCGAGTACAGTGGGAGTAGCACTTGGAACACTCTGAACTTCTGCCTGTGCATGTGGGCAATGAATGAATGAAAATACCATCATGAAACACAGGTCTGGAATCTCTGGTTTGCAACGTCATTTTGCTCATTGGGAATATATATATATAATTGTTTTGAAAGATTTTGTGTTTCCTGAGTTCTACTATTTCTGAAACTCAGCCCAAATGAGTTTGGTTAATGCCTGTAGCCCAAGCCTCTAAATCGCTTGGCAAAGGGAGTGGTTTGAGAAAATCCAGCTTGATGTTGTGCTTGTGTAAAAGCTCGACAAAGGAAAAGAACCAGTAACAGATGTCAAAATATGTCAAGGCGAGTACAGTGGGAGTAGCACTTGGAACACTCTGAACTTCTGCCTGTGCATGTGGGCAATGAATGAATGAAAATATCATCATGAAACACAGGTCTGGAATCTCTGGTTTGCGACATCATTTTGCTCATTGGGAATATATAATATATATAAAATTGTTTTTCTGCAAACTTTTCTTCAAGCTTCAAAACCTGTTTCCTGATGATAATATACTGGGGTTTTTTTAATTAAATCATTTTTTTAGCATAAATGTATATATATTTAAGCAGCAGAGTAGATTCTCCAGTGGTGGAAACTAATGTGTCATGTGTTAAGGAATTTTTGCTGCTTTACAGAAGGGAGGAAACACAGGTTCTGACCGAGAGATTTTAACTGAGGCTGACTAATCCTTGCAGAATGAGGCATTTGCTGTAGGATTTTAAGAGTGAAAAAGTTCTTAGACTGCAATGGTTGGATTTTTTATTTTTTTTTTTCTTTGATCATGCTGAGGAAGCAGATTTTTGCAATAAGCAGGATGGAATTTCCTGATGATAATATACTGGGGTTTTTTTAATTAAATCATTTTTTTAGCATAAATGTATATATATTTAAGCAGCAGAGTAGATTCTCCAGTGGTGGAAACTAATGTGTCATGTGTTAAGGAATTTTTGCTGCTTTACAGAAGGGAGGAAACACAGGTTCTGACTGAGAGATTTTAACTGAGGCTGTCTAATCCTTGCAGAATGAGGCATTTGCTGTAGGATTTTAAGAGTGAAAAAGTTCTTAGACTGCAATGGTTGGATTTTTTTTTATTTTTTTTTCTTGGATCATGCTGAGGAAGCGGATTTTTGCAATAAGCAGGATGGAGTATAAAAATCTCCTTCAATTGTTGAATTTATTAGGTTTTCCTTGAGTCCTGCTTTCATGTTAGGAGGAATTTGGTTGCAAAAATCTGGGTGAGTTCAGCAAAAGTAGGATTTCATCCATAACATGAAGATCACTTAAAATATGATGAAAATTTTGGTCTCTTTTCTTTTTTTTCTCTCTTTTCTTTTTTTTCTCTCTCTTTTTCTCTCTCTCTTTTTCTCTCTCTCTTTTTCTCTCTCTCTTTTTCTCTCTCTCTTTTTCTCTCTTTTTTCTTTTCCTTAACAGCTCTAGTGAATTCAGAGAAGTGAGTGAATGGCCTCCTGCCTTACTCCTGTTGCACTCCCCATGAGGTGGGAAGGGGGTCTGCTCTCAGGATGGGGCTGGGCTTTTAGGGTGATGTGGGGACAATAATCTTATTTTCCACTGTCCTGTGTCTGCTGCTTGATGGGTGGATGCACTGTTCCACCTCGGGGTCACCATCACCCTTGGAGTTGAGCAGCCCAGTGGTGAGTCAGGCTGTGAGCTGTCGTTTGTGGCCAGGGCAAGGGAATGAATTCAGATTACAACAGTATGTTCAATGCTTAGCTATTGATCTGTGATTGCTTTTAACGGCACAGAATACGTTTTATTTCATTCGTTGAGTTAACTTATAATTTGAAGAACAAAAAGGGAAAAAATTACATTACAGACCCCAAACAGCTGCAAAGCATCTGTCTCTGAAGGGGATTCTCGCTACTACAAAATCTTTCTTTTATTATAATCATGAAGAATTTGAGCTGAAGATCAAGAGATCTTTTTTTTCTTAGCGGCTACATTTCACAGTATTGATGATGCTATTTGACATTTGTTAATTGGCAAAAGTTAATTGGCATAAACTTTTTCTATTTATTCCTGCCATCACCAAGGCCAGGCTGGATGGGGCTTGGAGCAACCTGGTCTGGTGGGAGGTGTCCCTGCCCAGGGCAGGGGGCTGGAACTCAATGATCTTTAAGGTCCCTTCCAACTCTAACCCTTCTATGATTCTATGATCATGGTGCTAGCCTTTACTATTGTAAAATTCTGGAGCCATCTCTTATCTGAAGAGATCTAAGTTCCCACTGGAATCAATACAGCGATGCCAATTTAGGCGAGGTAAGAGCCTGGTCATCACCCTGACTGAATGGAGACACTGGGGCAAGTCTGGTGAAGGGCCAGTAAGATGATGAAGATCCTCATCTTTCACGTGAGGAGAGGCTGAGAGAGCTGGGGCTGTTCAGCCTGGAATAGAGAAAGCTCAGAGATCATCCAAGTAAATCTATAAATATCTGCTGGGAGGGAATGAAGAAGTTGGAGACAGCCCCTTCTCGGTGTTGCCCAGAGACAGGACCAGAGGCAATGAGCACAAACTGAAACACG
>NW_015090768.1:1398472-1415300 GCF_001431845.1 Calidris pugnax | reverse complement strand
CTCTTTTTCTCTCTCTCTTTTTCTCTCTCTCTTTTTCTCTCTCTCTTTTTCTCTCTCTCTTTTTCTCTCTCTCTTTTTCTCTCTCTCTTTTTCTCTCTCTCTTTTTCTCTCTCTCTTTTTCTCTCTCTCTTTTTCTCTCTCTCTTTTTCTCTCTCTCTTTTTCTCTCTCTCTTTTTCTCTCTCTCTTTTTCTCTCTCTCTTTTTCTCTCTCTCTTTTTCTCTCTCTCTTTTTCTCTCTCTCTTTTTCTCTCTCTCTTTTTCTCTCTCTCTTTTTCTCTCTCTCTTTTTCTCTCTCTCTTTTTCTCTCTCTCTTTTTCTCTCTCTCTTTTTCTCTCTCTCTTTTTCTCTCTCTCTTTTTCTCTCTCTCTTTTTCTCTCTCTCTTTTTCTCTCTCTCTTTTTCTCTCTCTCTTTTTCTCTCTCTCTTTTTCTCTCTCTCTTTTTCTCTCTCTCTTTTTCTCTCTCTCTTTTTCTCTCTCTCTTTTTCTCTCTCTCTTTTTCTCTCTCTCTTTTTCTCTCTCTCTTTTTCTCTCTCTCTTTTTCTCTCTCTCTTTTTCTCTCTCTCTTTTTCTCTCTCTCTTTTTCTCTCTCTCTTTTTCTCTCTCTCTTTTTCTCTCTCTCTTTTTCTCTCTCTCTTTTTCTCTCTCTCTTTTTCTCTCTCTCTTTTTCTCTCTCTCTTTTTCTCTCTCTCTTTTTCTCTCTCTCTTTTTCTCTCTCTCTTTTTCTCTCTCTCTTTTTCTCTCTCTCTTTTTCTCTCTCTCTTTTTCTCTCTCTCTTTTTCTCTCTCTCTTTTTCTCTCTTTTTTCTTTTCCTTAACAGCTCTAGTGAATTCAGAGAAGTGAGTGAATGGCCTCCTGCCTTACTCCTGTTGCACTCCCCATGAGGTGGGAAGGGGGTCTGCTCTCAGGATGGGGCTGGGCTTTTAGGGTGATGTGGGGACAATAATCTTATTTTCCACTGTCCTGTGTCTGCTGCTTGATGGGTGGATGCACTGTTCCACCTTGTGGTCACCATCACCCTTGGAGTAGAGCAGCCCGGTGGTGAGTCAGGCTGTGAGCTGTCGTTTGTGGCCAGGGCAAGGGAATGAATTCAGATTGCAACAGTATGTTCAATGCTTAACTATTGATCTGTGATTGCTTTTAACGGCACAGAATACATTTTATTTCATTCGTTGAGTTAACTTACTTATAATTTGGAGAACAAAAAGGGAAAAAATTACATTACAGACCCCAAACAGCTGCAAAGCATCTGTCTCTGAAGGGGATTCTCGCTACTACAAAATCTTTCTTTTATTATAATCATGAAGAATTTGAGCTGAAGATCAAGAGATCTTTTTTTTCTTAGCGGCTACATTTCACAGTATTGATGATGCTATTTGACATTTGTTAATTGGCGAAAGTTAATTGGCATAAACTTTTTCTATTTATTCCTGCCATCACCAAGGCCAGGCTGGATGGGGCTTGGAGCAACCTGGTCTGGTGGGAGATGTCCCTGCCCAGGGCAGGGGGCTGGAACTCAATGATCTTTAAGGTCCCTTCCAACTCTAACCCTTCTATGATTCTATGATCATGGTGCTAGCCTTTACTATTGTAAAATTCTGGAGCCATCTCTTATCTGAAGAGATCTAAGTTCCCACTGGAATCAATACAGCGATGCCAATTTAGGCGAGGTAAGAGCCTGGTCATCACCCTGACTGAATGGAGACACTGGGGCAAGTCTGGTGAAGGGCCAGTAAGATGATGAAGATCCTCATCTTTCACGTGAGGAGAGGCTGAGAGAGCTGGGGCTGTTCAGCCTGGAATAGAGAAAGCTCAGAGATCATCCAAGTAAATCTATAAATATCTGCTGGGAGGGAATGAAGAAGTTGGAGACAGCCCCTTCTCGGTGTTGCCCAGAGACAGGACCAGAGGCAATGAGCACAAACTGAAACACCATCTGAAAATCCATCTGAACATGACCAGAGGCAATGAGCACAAACTGAAACACGTGAAAATCCATCTGAACATAAAAAAAACAGTTTTTTACTGTGAGGGCAGCTGAGCACTGGAACAGGTTGCCCAGAGAGGTTGTGGAGTCTCATCCGTGGAGATACCCAAACCCCACTGGTCACGGTCCTGGGTGACCTCCTCCAGCTGTCCCTGCTTGATGCCCTGCAGGGGCTTTGGACCAGATCATCCTGAAAAGTCCCTTCTAACCTCAACCGCTCAGTGGTTCTGACTCCTGTCAGCTTTCCCCCTCATTTGGGTTTGGCTATGAATGCAGAAGTGACAGTTTTACTGTCCTGGGTTAAAAATACATAGAAAAGGAACTTGTAATCAGGAGGCGTGAAACCGCTAAGGGATAAGATAATATTCTGGCATGAACTGCCAATGGGAATTTAAATCTAAGGGCTTCTATGTGGGTCGATTGGAAAAATAGTCTAAAGGTATTGCCATGGCATTTTTTAGCCAGCCCTCTTGGTTCGTCTGGTGTAGTTATCATCATGCTAGATGTAAAAAAACCCAGAGGTATTCCTTTAAAAAAAATGTTGCTCGGTATTATTTAAGTGTTAGGAGATTAGTCACAAATTTCAGTTATATTTTTGATGTAGATTCATATAGAATCTGTACTATAGAATCTCCATACTACTGATAATGCCTTTTAAATTCTGACATTAATTGCCTAAGTGATTTTGAGGTGTTTCCTACAGAAGCAATTTTCTCTCCAAGGAGAAAATTACATCTGTGTCTCGTACAACACGCGTAGGGGAAAAAAAAAATCATAGAACAAAATCATAAGTTTGACATAGAGCAATGCTGAAAAGCTAAAAACTTGGTGTTTGTTGAGTTTCCCAAAGGTAGAGCGTTTCAGACTGAATTTCAGGGGTGTGCCTCACGCTGGCCAGCAGACTGAGCCATCACCACTGGAAAGTCCATAGTTAATGTGCCAGTGATACCAAACCATATGTTTGCTGGTTCATCCTTATCATGAAACACAATAAAAAGCAGAGACATCATCTTCTGATACGTAGTGCTTAATTTCCTGGCATCACCTTGTAACATAGACCCTGGTTTGGTTCCCAGCTCCTTTATTCTTGTTCTTGTAAAGGCTCAAGAAAATCTTGCTAGGACAAGAAAGAGTTGTTGCCACAGAAATTAGTGTGTAAATATTTAAGGTTATAAAAGCTTTCAATCTGGGCTACTTAAAAATGCTACTTAAAAATACTTATTTCTGGAAAGGTGTAAATATTTAAGGTTATAAAAGCTTTCAGTCTGGGCTACTTAAAAATGCTCATACATCTTTCTGGAAATTATTAAGTGATTTCAGTTCTGTGCTTTTAGATCAACGTGCACTAATTGTCCTAAAGCATTAATGAGAGCATTTTCACCATGTGAAAGGGAACTGATCAACCCCACTTTTTCTGTCTGGCAGTTAGGAAGGAGTGCTTGGATCCCCTCCTTACCAGAGTCCCTCAGTCTGTTTCACAGAGAGTAGAATCGCATACAGACTTTTGAGGCAATTCCTGAAGCTGTCAAAATTTGAAGTTGGACAGCTAATTTTGAAATGAAGGTATTTTCCAAAACATTTGGAAAACTTCAGAATTTAATGTCATTTATTTTCTTCTAAACATACTGATTTTAGTTTAATTAGTCCGTTACTTGTCACTAAAAGTTCATAATTAAATCTGATGTCATCTGAGATTATTTGACATGGCATATGGATGTCATAGATACGAAAGTCAAAATATTATCTTTGTTTATTTTAAACCAGTACAGACAAATTGATACATTTTGCCTTATTTTTCTTGGTCAAAGTTTCTTCTGTTTGTTTTGTAATGAAACATCTTGACAGTTGGAATCAGAAAATATTAGACACCTTGTGAGAAAATTGGAGGAGCAGCTATTTTCAGTAGTCTAGAAATGTTATCACAGTCTAACACATGGGTGTTAAAAACAGCTGCTCCTCTAATTAGTTCACTGAGTATTTCATTTTTCTACATGACTTGAAATGATAAGACATGCCGTACTGTGCACTGTTACAATTGAAACAACATGAAATCATCTAAAAGGTACTAAATGCAGTTTTTAACAAAGGCTCGATTCTGACATTGGTCTTGAAACTTTGAGATTTTATTTTGAAACAGAATTGCTGAGTTTCAGTGACCTCAGACAATGTCTTCAAAGCGTTCAAATGAGCAGCTTTGAACACGGATAAATCTAATATTCTGTATATTGATTTTTTGGAAATTTAATGGCATCTGAGATACTAATTAATGTCTAGTCTGATTTTTATTTATTTTGGTTTTTTGTGCACAGTATTATGTTTGTGACATTTGTCTGTGTTTGGGAACACAGGGACGTGCACATCACTATTTTCTGTAAAACACAAAATGTTTAAAATACCATTGTTGGAATCTTAATTTCAGATTAGCTTATGGGAAGTTTTACTTTCCCTTTTTCCTTAATAGTAAATGGTCGATTGCTTTTAACCAGAAACGGTGCCTGTTCTGACGGGCAGCTTTGTCTTAGATTCTTCTTTTCTTTTACTCAGGAAAGAAAGGCTCAGGTTTTGTGGAACTTCTCACTTCTGTTTCTTTAAAGATGAGGGAGCGTCCGCTTATCTTTACGTTGGAAATTGACATATAAGACTTTCTAACTAGCAAAGTTGATACAATTATAGAAGCACAGGGGTTGGCAGGGACCTCTCGAGGTGACCTCGTCCCCCATCCTGCTGGAGCAGAGCCACTAGAGCAGATCACCCAGGACTGTGTCCACTCTGGTTTGAATATCTCCAGGGATGGAGACTCTGGGACCTTCTGGGGCATCCTGTACCAGTGCTGGGTTACGGTGACACCAAAGAAGTCTTTCCTTACGTTGGGATGGCATTTCATGTGTGGTCTGTCAGATGCTCCAGCCCCTTCATCGTCTTGGCCCTTTCACTGGGCTCACTCCAGTAAGCCCATTCTGCCTTGTACTGGGGAGCTTGGAACTGGGCACAGCACTCCAGATGCGGCCTCACCAATTTTGGGGAAGAATCACGTCCTGTGACACAAGAAAAAGTTATGAACTGCTAATTATCCACATAAGGGTAGCAAACAAATTAAACATGACTAAGTATGGGGGGGGGGAATTACTTTGAAAGCGTGCCTTTTAATGTTTACTATCCACATAAGGGTAGCAAACAAATTAAACGTGACTAAGTATGAGGGGGGGAAAATTACTTTGAAAGCGTGCATTTTGATGTTTATGGTTACATATTAATATGTAAATGTACTTTGAAAAGTATATGTTTATGTACTTTTGAAAGTAAATGTTTACATGCGGAACTCCAACCCTGATTTCATTGGCATGTTAAGGACTGAGATTTTGGTTGTGAGTCATCTTTAGTCATAGCAGAGTCTGACATTTCTATTTGGAAAGGGCAAATACTGTGCACTTAGGTGCAGGAATTTGGCCAATTTAAATTTTCTGTTGACTGATGGAGTGTTTCAGAAGAGGAGGAGAGCAAGGAGTGAACGTCCTCTGTTTACCTCCTCCCTTAACTCTGTTTAATATCACAGTCTTGGGAAGTAGAGACATAGAATGACAGGCTGGCGTGGTTTTTTCTAGAAATAAAGGCCAGACTTTTTTATAGGCATATCAACTTCACTGGGAAAGCAGTCACTCCGCATTCGAGTGGGCTACTTGTGCACAAATGATACAGCTTGAAAGATGATAAAATTTAAATTTAAAATTTAAATTAAAAATTTAATTAAAATTTAATTAAAATTTGGCTGCTGCCCATCTACATAAAGCAGGAAAAATATCTGGTACCCTTTTCTTTGTGAAAATGCAAGGGAGCCAGAGTAGACTAGTTACGCCATACTGCAGAGCTTTCAACAAGATTTCAGATTTCAGATCTGGATCTGTAAACTGACGCTTCTTTTCGAGAAAAATTCCCTAGAAGAAAAAAAAAGTAACTCAAGAAAATTAAAAAAAAAACAAACTTGTTCTAAACCAGTAGGAACTTCTTTCTCCAGCAGAGTGACATCCATTATAATCATCTTCTAAATCCAGAAGGCAGGTTCTTTGTCAGCTAAATAATATCTTTTTTTATATCATAGAAACTGACAACATGAAATCCTTATAATTCTCTTATAAATCGGTGCTCGTAAGTCCCACAGTACTAGCTCAGCAATTTCCATCCTCATCTCTCTAGAAATTTTAAAACTTAAGCTTCTCTTGGTGCATGCTTATGTGTATATGGTCCTGACTCAGCTTGCAACTAATCAGAACTAGTAAACCCTAAATAAAAATCTAGTAGCCTTGATTCACTGCTGTGCTCCTCTCGTACCTACACTGAGGAGCTTTTTTTTTTTTTGGGAAAAAAAAAAACCCTTAAATTTTTTTAAATGATAAATAAAGATGTAAGACCAGGTGCATAAGCAGAAATGTCTGTTTTGTAGAATTTGGCAAAAGACTTCAGAATATTAAAGTTAACATACTTGCTCTTTCCTTAACACCAATGCCAATTTAAGGTAACTTCATTGGAATTGTTCCCGTGGTATACATTTAGACCTGGATGTGGTCAGTATAGAAAAAAGGTAATAAAGGGGAAGGACTTGTTGAATTTTGTTGTTGATCTCTGGTTTCAGCTTGAATACAGCACTAAGCAGTGATTGGTGATTTGCTAGGATTGAAACAGGAGGAATGTCTCAGAGGTTACTTTGAACAAAACGAGGCAAGAATTTAATGAAAAATTTCTGTCTGATGTTAACTTTTATTTAAATTTAATTTAATAGCTTTCATCAAAATATCTCTCTACTGGTATGAAGAAATGGTTTTGCTGAGAATAGAGCTGGATATATGTTTGAAGGCATTATTATATTGAGGATAAATGGTATTGCTGAAGGCATTTCTTGAAGTGAATGTCATTGCCTGTGTTGAAGAGGCACAGGTCTCAGATTCACACTCCCTCTCTAAATACTTAATGAATTTTTTTTTAACTGTAGGATATCAGCATTCTTACAAAACGTAATTCCTATTTTCAGAAGATGTCTCAAATTTTAAAAGTTGCGACGTAAAAGCAGTTCCAGCCTGATTTTGGCAGCCAACAGTTTCAATCTCAAAATGTTGTCCTAAAGAAGTTACCTTGCAGATGAGCAGGATGAAACTTGTGAGCTTCTGAGCCACAGAACCGGTCCAGTTTCATAACTAATAGGACTTAATTTCATAACCAGGGAGGAAATAAGTGTAAAATGTGCATACAGTTTTTAATTATTTTTTTCTTTGTTTGTTTCAAAGCTTTAATTTGGAGAGTAAAGAGAGTAACTACATAATGTGTTGTAAATAACTATGTGCAAATGTGGTTTAAACCAACCAAACATTCAAAATTGCAAAGGTAGAAGTTGTCAGCTTTCTGGTGACGAACAGGCAACAAGCCTGTTAAAATACTATTTATATATATATTTAATATTCTACAAGACACCATAATGACGATTGCTGATGCCTTTCTGTTCTATTTCTGAGGAGCATAACAATGCTGATATTTTTTTACATCTTTTGGAAAAAGTGGAGTAAGTTTTTTACTCCAGGAAAACTTTTCTCATCCTGCTGCATTATGTAATGAAAGTGGGCACCTGATAAAAAGGAGAGCTTAACGTGACCTTCATCTGAATTCTTTTTCCCAGTCTTAGGTATTTTCAGTGTATCAACTGAACTTCTACAAGAAAACTAATGAATAAACCAAATCGTAGAATCTTAGAGCTATTGAGGGTGAGAAGTAGAGCACCTGTGGTCCAACTCTTGCTGAAAGCAAGGCTGGCTTTGATGCTGCATCCTCTGGAGTGTCTCTGGGGTGAAGGTTCCTCAAACTCTCTGGCCCCACCGTTCTACTGCTTGACCCCATTCATTGTGGAGACTTTTTTCCTTATATTTAGTAAGAATTTCCCATGCGACTACTGTTCCTGTTACCTTGGCCTTTTCCTGTGCAGCTCTGAGAAGAGTCTCTCCTCTCTGCAGTCCCAGTGTGTAGATGAAGAGAGCAGTTAAATCACTCTGTGCCTTCTGTTTTGGGGGCTACACAAACCCATCTCTCTCACCTTCTCCTGCAGGCCATGCTCCCTGACCACACTGTCTTTCTAGCTTGGGGGAACCCAACAATATATGATGACATTTTGCTGAGAAGCCATTTCATGCATCACTTTTTATAGCTGTATTTCCCTTTTAATTAAGGTAAAATAATAATAATAATAAAATAGTTTAAATAACAGTATTTTAGGACATTTGTTTAGTTTATACCTTACATAGCCAGATAAGGTCAGAAAAGATTCTACAAGGATGAATGTGGTTTTAATGACTTTGTAACAGTTTCTATGGCTTCTTCTGAATTTCCATATGCTGTTGGACTTGTGTCTGTTCAATCAAGTTCATACCTATAAATGAGCATGTTGGCAAAGGAGTAAGTAGGTATAAATAGCCCCTGAATGAATTCAGGCCAGTTATTAATAGTAATATGAAACTCAGAATTAAGTGAAGTTCTCCAAGAACATTCCAGTCGGAGGAGCCAGGAGGAAGAAACCCTTGGACTGGAGATGGAGGTGGGAGAGTTTAGGTAAGAGGTTCAGTGACGTGGTTGTAAGCTGTAGTATAATGTCATAACTCACCAGAAAAGTTCTTTCCCATCCTACCCTCCTCTGCCTCTCTGTTTTTATTCTGTAAGAACAGTAGCGTTGACTGTTAGGATGTTGTTCATCTTTCTGACACCATCTGTTTTCCTTGGTGGGAGGGAGAAATGGGATTCCTTCCAAGCTGTTCCAAATGTTTTTTCCTCATTCAGGGCTGAAATTCAGATGTTCATGTTCAGTTTCTAATGCGGTTCAGTGGCACTCAGAGTACTGTACTCTGGGCAGTCCTGATCCATATGTCACTTGACCCAACAAAGCTGTAATCACCTCTTTATAGAGATAAAAAGGTCTGAGGCGGTTGCTGTGAAATCAAAGGACACTGAAGCTAGCATTGCGTTCCTTTGCTGGATTTACAATTTACTCTTTCTTGTGTATTGACTAAATGCTCTCCCCTAAGCTTTTCTTCGGCTTTTGTTCCAGTTCTGTACTGCCTCTATCCGTTCCTACATGTCTCCTCTGTAATCATCT
The DNA here is from genome assembly GCF_001431845.1 of Calidris pugnax. Taxonomy (NCBI): domain Eukaryota; kingdom Metazoa; phylum Chordata; class Aves; order Charadriiformes; family Scolopacidae; genus Calidris; species Calidris pugnax. The sequence goes on along the minus strand of NW_015090768.1, from coordinate 1,406,190 downwards.
TGACTACTGGTGGTTTTTCATGCATTTCCAGATTCTTTCATGTCCCACTCCAAATTCTCTTTATTTTCTCCTCCATTAAAATAATGGACAGTGTCCTGATCTTGTTCTCACAGCCATCATCTCGGCTGTCTGCGTTTTTAGATCAATGTCTTTTTTTCCAGCAGGCAGCTGACAGTCTGAGCAGTGATATTCGCTTTTTTCTTTTACTTTATTTTTTCTTCTTTTCAGTTTGCAGTTTCATGCCTTCAGACTGGTGCGCCTCACCCAAAAGCTGAGCCTGAGAAACTGGCTCTGAAAAGTGCTTCTCAGTACTTTTCCCTGGCTTTTGCACTGTCTTCTGCAGAATAGTTTTCTGCAAGTCCCTCTCTTGCATGGCAACACTGTGTAAAACTGTCAAAACCAATATAGCTGAGAGTTGGAAATATTGTATATTGGAAGTCCTTGCAGCAGTTGCAGTTAAATGCTGTTCTTTATGTGTGCAGCCGCTCAAGCCATAAGCATCTTGTCTCATTCCCTCATGTCTTCTGATGGTGGTTTATAGGTATCCTTGCTTAAAGTCAATAGATACGTTTAAATACCTAAAACGTTATTAAAAATATTTTGTTTCTTTTAAATTAAGTCCTGAAAGGATTTTTTGCTTTTTCGAGGCTATGGAGGGATTGAATTTTTATTTTACTGTTTTAGAACTCAAAGAAAGAATGTGTATAATTAGATGTTAGCAGCATCATCTCCAAATTATAAGAGCTGACTATCTATAGTAAATCAGTAAATGCATGATTTCTAATTTCTTTCCTGTATGGGCAGTGTTGCTGGGTAATCACCCAGAACTAAGGGTTTCACTGTATATAATTCAAGTCTATGGGGGTTTTATTTCATATTTTGATGTGGGCATCCACATCTCTACAGCAGCCCTTTCCATCGCCTTCCCTTGGGGCTCACAAAGAGAACCCAGATAGCGAAAGACCGAAAAGTGACAAAGCATCTTTTAACTATTGAATTACAAATATGTTATGAATATTTCAATATAAAATAGCATTAAAGTGTTTTGAGAGTCAAGGAGTAGCGAGAGAAATATGTGAAATGCAAACGACCACTTGAGTAGATATTGTGGGCCATGTTCTGCTGTGCTGCTCATGTGGAGGAATTTATCAATACCTGATTTTCATATTCATCAGTAGAAATGTGGCAGGAATAATTCATTTTAAAATAAACCATTCAAACCATAAGCTATCTTGATAAATTTATGAGACCTTCTTTTGCTTACACTGTAAGAATGCCAAAATAGGGGTTATTCAGTTTGATTATGGAAAAAGATACATGCTACATCTATGTAGTGTGTATCTATGTAGTGTGTATCTGATGTACTATACATCAATATAATACATTGATGTAGCTCAGAAAAACTATTTAAATCCTTATAACAGGTATCTGCTTGAGTGTCATATTCTGAAGCAGATGAAATTGTATCATTGATGGTTCCTGTAAGAATTAACCTAAACATTTTAAATTGGGATAAGGAGCCTCTTTTAACACCTCTACAAATATTAGTATGAATATTATGGTGTAGCTGTAATTCAGTCAGATCTGGGTATATCGTTCCAGTTTTTATTTGCTGTTAACTTAATATCTGCTTCAGTGGAATTTTTCCTTGGGCTTGTAGTTGTACAAGTGACTATAATAATTGTACCCAGTAAAGAAAACATGTCCATTAAAATATCATAGTTTTGCTAATTCGGCCAAGGAGAGGAAATTCCATATTTTGGTTCTCTCTAGGTTACAACTCTGTGCTCTGGGCCAAGCTTCTGCCTCTTTTTAGGCTTCTTGTCACCAGAGCAGATTGTACAATGGCAGTTGTATGTCTATTTATAAGTCTCTGCCAAAAGGCTATCACTGTTTATATACAGCTAAGACTTCATTTAGCAGGTGGGTGGATGCTAAAATATTCCTTAGTTCTTTGTCCACGTTTTTTTTTTTTTAATCTTGTTTCAGGCAAATTGTGAGAAATTAAATTGGACATGTAGTGTTCAGTGTGCCTGCGCAGGGGAGGTGTCGTAGCCCTTGAAGAACAAATGCTTAAACTAAATGAGCCAAGACAAGGAGAGACCTTATGTTTTGTAAGAGGGAAGTTATGGCCACCAGACATAAGCAAGGGAAATACTGAAGGAGAAGGAAGAAGGAAAAAAAATAAAAAAGCACCCAACAAAGAAAATCATTGTTGCTGAATGGAAAGAATGTGCCAAAGTGCTTGAATCTTCCCGAGCTGTTGTCTCCACACCTGCGATCGCTGATGATCTGATCAACCCCTCCATTAAGAATCAAGCCCTTGTATTCCTGGAGTGGAACAATTTGGTACAGTTCTGGCTGATGATCCCAGTTTACAATGAAAGCGATAAAATTCTCATCAGAAAGTCATTGCTAAGATTGCATAATTGGGCATTAAAGTTCTGATTATACTTTACAAACTCCAGGACTTTGTTAAAAACCTGACATTCCAATGTACTGAATTTCAGTGTTTGACAGCTCAGCTGTGAGAATTTTTTTAGAGAACATTTGTACCATAAGAACAGCATGTTAATTGACTAAAAAAAACTGGGACAGATTAATCATGGGAGGGAAGACGATCCTTAGGAGAATGTGGTTCTAGAGCCCTCTGCTGATGAAAACCTTTACAAATACAGTTCTTTTCAAATGCCCTTTTTTGAATGGCCTGAGTTATTCATCCCACTCGTTTCAGACCCCTGAGCTGGGGTGGGATAAATCTGCACTCTAAGGTGGCTTCTGTGTGGTGTGCTGACCAAGACGGAGCCTGAAGGACTACCTTGCTCCAGATCCTGAGCTTCCACGTGGGCAAGGATGAGGTGAGGTGAATCCGCCTCTCAGCGTTAGCAGGTTTGTCTCCAGGCGTATCATTAGCAGGAGGATTCTGCAAGGATGGCAGTTCTCATTCAGCAGCGGCTGGGATTGTAGTGAGAGTTAGGTGTTCTGCGAAAAATGACCAGAAAATGGCTGAGTAGTGATGATTTATGCATTAAAGGAGTAGAGAGAATAGCCGTGAGCTAGAAAATTAACCCGCAGAGAATAGATACTAACAGCTTACACCTTTCCCACAAACATGGGAGCAGTGTTTTGCAACCTTTCTTTTTATTTCTTTTTTTTCTGTTTTTCAATACTATTGATTAAACAGAAGCCCCTTAGAGCATAGCATGACTTATCGCTGCGATTGCTGTTGGTGGCTATACAGGAGGGTGGAACAAACAAAGCACATATCTTTATTTTCCATGATACCCTTAAACATACTTCTTATTATCCCCATTGTATAATAAACCTGCCTTTTTCGGTGTTCCAGTATCTAGAATATTAGGCTGAGCATTTTGAGAGTGACTGGTCTAAGCTGATAAGACTCTGGACTTTGATATAGAGTTTATATCCACAAACTATTGAGTGCATTTATTTATTTAAATTTGTCCTTAAACAAACAGGAGCTGGGTTTGTGTCAGGCAATCAAAGGTTCTTTGAGAACGTTTGAAGTAGAAAGAGGTTTTTTTTGTTTTTTCTTTTTTTCAGATTTATACAGCCAAGGCCTTCTAGCACAATCTTTTGGTTGGAAAGATGAGGAGCTTTCCTAAATCACAGAATCCTACGGGGTTGGAAGGGACCTCTGGAGATCATCTCCTCCAACCCCCTGCCAGAGCAGGGCCACCCAGAGCAGGTTGCACAGGGATGTGTCCCGGGGGGTTTTGAATGTCTCCAGAGAAGGAGACTCCACCACCTCCCTGGGCAGCCTCTTCCAGGGCTCTGCTACCCTCAAAGTGAAGAAATTCCTCCTCATGTTGAGGTGGAACTTCTTATATTCAAGTTTGTGCCCATTTCCTCTTGTCCTGTCCCTGGGCACCACTGAAAAAAGACTGACCCCATCCTCCTGACACCCACCCTTTAAGTATTTATAGGTGTTGATCAGACCAGGGCAGGGGGTGGCACTGGGGGGGCTTTAAGGTCCCTTCCCACCCAAACAATTCTTTGATTCTATGCTACCTATAAATTTCCTTAGAGCAGTGAAATCAAATTTTAAGAAAGCATTTACCAATAGTAGCTCATATGATGATAATATTCCCAGAAAGTTCATTCTCATGATCCCTGTTGCTGTCTAGACAACCATAATGTTGGAAGTCTCCCTCTTTCAGTTACTAGTGGTGTCCTCTCTGAGTCTTCAATATACTTTGTATGTGTTTAATAAACTGATATTTACCCATGAAAAACCTGTAAAGAAGTAGGCATGATTACCTTGGGGTAATCAACATTTTCCAAGAGTCATATATAATTTTTACATTGATCTGCATCTTTTCCTATGCTGTTTCCTGCTGTGCCTGCCTTTACAGTAGTTCCCCAAGATTGTCACCTGCCACAGAATTTGAACCTTGCAAGATTTTAAGGAGTAGTCAGTGTGGTTGGACTCTGTAGATCTTTCCTGTGAATTCATATAAAATTTCGTAGTTCTTCAAAAAATAATATAATCTTTACTGAAATGAAAGGAACTTTTTTCTAGTATAAATATATTTTAAACTCTGAAATATTCAACCCCCCTGAGTTTTGGAGGGTCTTAATCAAGAGTGTCTGTGAGCTTAATACTTCACAGCTCAAGGCTAGTGATGGGACTAGTTGGTGTTGAGATGAAAGGGCAAAATTCAGATTTTATTGCCTGATTCTGGCTAAAAATACATGAAAGAGAAATGTGGAGGCTACTATATACGTTGAAATACAGAGGAGAGGTACTCAGCTATTCATGGGTAGTGAGGTATTCGTAGGGATAAATGTCTGGTTAGATGCAAATTTGTGTTCTCACATTCAAGCGCCCAATTTTTATGGATATTTGTGGGAATTATGTTGTTTTTAAGATTTCACTTGTGCTGACATTTTGGTACATGGATATAGGCTTTTGCACTTTGATAATTTGATTTATGAACATAGATGCGAGGGTATTACAGGAGGGATGTGTAGCATTAAAGGCTATGGTGAAATCAGTGGGGAGCACTGAAAAAAATAGTTGCATCCATAGCCAGGAAGGAGGGTGGAATAACAGAAGAAAGAGGAACTGATGGACATTTAAAGGTTTTATGTTTTTCTTGGCATGATTTAAGATCTTCTATAGAGAGATGAGGAAGCAGCGAGGGGAAGTTTTATTTGTGAGTGAACAGGGGTAAGAACTAAGTTCTGTGTTTGTGCAATTCAGTTGGAGAATTGGAATGTTTATGGAGGAACTCACAGAAGAGAGAGTAATTACACGGTAAAGAAAGCCAGCCTGATTATTGGAAATAGTTTTGACAGTGCATTAACTTAAAATCCAGATGCTGGGGGTGGGGGAGGCGGAGGAAAGAGGGTGGGAGGCAGAAGAGGGGCCTGGAGGTAGGAGCTGTGGGTGGGATATGGGGGCAGTGAGCTTAAGGGATAGAAACTGTCTCAAGGTAGAGTTTGAATGGTGGAGAAGGTTGGCAAAGAAACTCACACGGAATCAGAACTGTATTTTTTTTTTTAATGATTAAAAAAATGTCTATTTTTCAAAAAGGAAAAGGTTTTGAAAAAGGTTTGTGCCTGGATGTGAACGTTTACCATAGCGAGCAGGCAACATGCATCTTCTAAGCAGTTTGTTATTTCAGATGTAACAGTGCTTTGGAAATCCAGGTGTCTAAGCAAATAGGTGTTATGACGTGTTGAAAACAAACTTAATCTCCTTCTATTTTGGATTTAAGCAATATCTGCTCCAATGTGGCCGTGTCACACACGTGCCGAGCGAGGCAGCAGTAATGGGAAGGAGGAGGAGGAAGGTCCCTTGTCCCAGTGCATCCCTGCCTGGGTTCTTTCAGGAGATCAGCTTTCATTGTGAGTCACAGTTGTCGCTTTTAATTAAAACTTTCTTTTCTAGCTGCAGTTGGGAGTTGCACATTGTGATGTCTGGAACTTCCATTCCGTACGCTCAGCAAAATGCACACGGTTTTCCTGCAGTAAGCTCCTGCTAAGCTGATTAATATGTCAGGAATAATGCAGACGGGCTGGGATGTAAAGCCCTGAAAAGTAATTGGGTATTCTCTATGATCCTGCTACTCGATGAGGAAAAAAACCCAGAATTAATGGAAGTTATATAGCTCATATTTAAATACCAATTTGTTTAGTTGATGTATTTAGCAGGTAAATGATGCTTTCTCTGCTGTTCCTCTGGATAGCAGTTGTAGCCATCATGTGGGCAGCAAAATCCATTACACCATAAAGCAAGAAATAAAGCATGTATCATACTAAATTTTGTACTAGATAATCTTTTAAACTAAAGGATTGATTCAAGTAAGTAATTCAAAGTAGATTCAAACCCCACCTGGACAAGTTCCTGTGCTCTGGGTGGCCCTGCTCTGGCAGGGGGTTGGACTAGATGATCTCCAGAGGTCCCTTCCAACCCCATGTGATTCTGTGATTTTGTGAAGTAAAAGCTGAAACACATCAAAGAGCTAAGTTAAAATGTAAATTTCTCAGTTTCAAGAAAGCTCACTTTCCACAGAAGGCTATTTCTCCTCTCAGTTTATTGGGATTCTCTCCTCCTTCAGTGTCTGCAGGGTGGGCCATCAAACTGATTGTAATTTCTAGCAATTAAGAGCATAATTATAAATTTTCAGAATGTGCTGCTGATATGCAACAAATTATTGAAATTCTGTCAGTTCTTGTATAAAAAGAAACTGAACAGAAGTGGAGTTTTCCTTAAGGATATGCAAAAACTGTCTTTAGGGAGAATAGGATACAGATTTTAAAAAAACCACCCCAACAACTTGTTTTGGTGTCACTAAACTGGCTTTGATCTTGGCGTCATCGTTGTCTATGATTAAGATCATCCAGAAAAACATTTATTCAAAAAATCTCACTTAGGAATTTCAAGGCAACACCGATAGTAAACCTTAATTGAAATCAATTAATATCTTATCAGCAAAGGTAAAGATTGGGTCCTGTGTCCCAGAGAGGGGATTTAAAGGTCTGGTAATTCAAACGGGCTGATATTTTGTGGAAATAATTCTGTCTTAAATTTTATTTCACTCTTTTTGTGAATTTCCCATATCTCATGAGGGTCAAGTCACAAGTGTCATCCCAGATCTTGTAGTAAAGACAGAGAAACTTTCTGTCATTAATATTCTCGGGAGAGAAAAGGTGAAGTTGAAATCCGATTATTCATGCTTGGTTATTTTATTTTAGGATTAGCAAAATCTAAATATGAACTTGAATGCAGAATATTATATGCCAATATAATGAAGAGAATTCAATTATCATGCATTAATTGGAATTTCTGGGTAAGATATGCTGGTTATCCTGGTATTTCTGTGCAAGAAAACAATTCAGATGATAATATTTCACACCCTCTTTTTGATAAGACAAATTCCCCTCTGGAAGCATTCCAATAATTCTGCTATTGTCACTTTGTCTTTAGAAGCATGGTTTCTTAATCTTTTCAGGAAGATTAATGAAAACTATTGAAAATGGCTTAGACAAACTGAGTATCTAAATTCCTACATTTGAATTACCAGTTAGAACACAAAAAGCGTTGTGCCTGACTCCTTCACCTGGCCCGGGTGGGCCATTTCAGTAGAATGTGCTTCTTGTTTCTAAACAGCATATGTAAAACTGTCACTTAAAAAAAAAATATATAGTGACTTCCAATGGAAAAAAATATTTTACATTGTTTTTCTGAA
>NW_015090768.1:1311012-1397249 GCF_001431845.1 Calidris pugnax | reverse complement strand
CAACCCCCTGCCAGAGCAGGGCCACCCAGAGCAGGTTGCACAGGGATGTGTCCAGGGGGGTTTTGAATGTCTCCAGAGAAGGAGACTCCACCACCTCCCTGGGCAGCCTCTTCCAGGGCTCTGCTACCCTCAAAGTGAAGAAATTCCTCCTCATGTTGAGGTGGAACTTCTTATATTCAAGTTTGTGCCCATTTCCTCTTGTCCTGTCCCTGGGCACCACTGAAAAAAGACTGACCCCATCCTCCTGACACCCACCCTTTAAGTATTTATAGGTGTTGATCAGACCAGGGCAGGGGGTGGCACTGGGGGGGCTTTAAGGTCCCTTCCCACCCAAACAATTCTTTGATTCTATGCTACCTATAAATTTCCTTAGAGCAGTGAAATCAAATTTTAAGAAAGCATTTACCAATAGTAGCTCATATGATGATAATATTCCCAGAAAGTTCATTCTCATGATCCCTGTTGCTGTCGAGACAACCATAATGTTGGAAGTCTCCCTCTTTCAGTTACTAGTGGTGTCCTTTCTGAGTCTTCAATATACTTTGTATGTGTTTAATAGACTGGTATTTACTCATGAAAAACCTGTAAAGAAGTAGGCATGTTTACCTTGGGGTAATCAACATTTTCCAAGAGTCATATATAATTTTTACATTGATCTGCATCTTTTCCTATGCTGTTTCCTGCTGTGCCTGCCTTTACAGTAGTTCCCCAAGATTGTCACCTGCCACAGAATTTGAACCTTGCAAGATTTTAAGGAGTAGTCAGTGTGGTTGGACTCTGTAGATCTTTCCTGTGAATTCATATAAAATTTCGTAGTTCTTCAAAAAATAATATAATCTTTACTGAAATGAAAGGAACTTTTTTCTAGTATAAATATATTTTAAAGTCTGAAATATTCAACCCCCCTGAGTTCTGGAGGGTCTTAATCAAGAGTGTCTGTGAGCTTAATACTTCACAGCTCAAGGTAGTGATGGGACTAGTTGGTGTTGAGATGAAAGGGCAAAATTCAGATTTTATTGCCTGATTCTGGCTAAAAATACATGAAAGAGAAATGTGGAGGCTACTATATACGTTGAAATACAGAGGAGAGGTACTCAGCTATTCATGGGTAGTGAGGTATTCGTAGGGATAAATGTCTGGTTAGATGCAAATTTGTGTTCTCACATTCAAGCGCCCAATTTTTATGGATATTTGTGGGAATTATGTTGTTTTTAAGATTTCACTTGTGCTGACATTTTGGTACATGGATATAGGCTTTTGCACTTTGATAATTTGATTTATGAACATAGATGTGAGCGTATTACAGGAGGGATGTGTAGCATTAAAGGCTATGGTGAAATCAGTGGGGAGCACTGAAAAAAATAGTTGCATCCATAGCCAGGAAGGAGGGTGGAATAACAGAAGAAAGAGGAACTGATGGACATTTAAAGGTTTTATGTTTTTCTTGGCATGATTTAAGATCTTCTATAGAGAGATGAGGAAGCAGCGAGGGGAAGTTTTATTTGTGAGTGAACAGGGGTAAGAACTAAGTTCTGTGTTTGTGCAATTCAGTTGGAGAATTGGAATGTTTATGGAGGAACTCATAGAAGAGAGTGTAATTACATGGTAAAGAAGGCCAGCCTGATTATTGGAAATAGCTGTGACAGTGCATTAACTTAAAAGCCAAATGCTGGGGGTGGGGAAGGCGGAGGAAAGAGGGTGGGAGGCAGAAGAGGGGCCTGGAGGTAGGAGCTGTGGGTGGGATATGGGGGCAGTGAGCTTAAGGGATAGAAACTGTCTCAAGGTAGAGTTTGAATGGTGGAGAAGGTTGGCAAAGAAACTCATACGGAATCAGAACTGTATTTTTTTTTTTAATGATTAAAAAAATGTCTATTTTTCAAAAAGGAAAAGGTTTTGAAAAAGGTTTGTGCCTGGATGTGAACGTTTACCATAGCGAGCAGGCAACATGCATCTTCTAAGCAGTTTGTTATTTCAGATGTAACAGTGCTTTGGAAATCCAGGTGTCTAAGCAAATAGGTGTTATGACGTGTTGAAAACAAACTTAATCTCCTTCTATTTTGGATTTAAGCAATATCTGCTCCAATGTGGCCGTGTCACACACGTGCCGAGCGAGGCAGCAGTAATGGGAAGGAGGAGGAGGAAGGTCCCTTGTCCCAGTGCATCCCTGCCTGGGTTCTTTCAGGAGATCAGCTTTCATTGTGAGTCACAGTTGTCGCTTTTAATTAAAACTTTCTTTTCTAGCTGCAGTTGGGAGTTGCACATTGTGATGTCTGGAACTTCCATTCCGTACGCTCAGCAAAATGCACACGGTTTTCCTGCAGTAAGCTCCTGCTAAGCTGATTAATATGTCAGGAATAATGCAGACGGGCTGGGATGTAAAGCCCTGAAAAGTAATTGGGTATTCTCTATGATCCTGCTACTCGATGAGGAAAAAAACCCAGAATTAATGGAAGTTATATAGCTCATATTTAAATACCAATTTGTTTAGTTGATGTATTTAGCAGGTAAATGATGCTTTCTCTGCTGTTCCTCTGGATAGCAGTTGTAGCCATCATGTGGGCAGCAAAATCCATTACACCATAAAGCAAGAAATAAAGCATGTATCATACTAAATTTTGTACTAGATAATCTTTTAAACTAAAGGATTGATTCAAGTAAGTAATTCAAAGTAGATTCAAACCCCACCTGGACAAGTTCCTGTGCTCTGGGTGGCCCTGCTCTGGCAGGGGGTTGGACTAGATGATCTCCAGAGGTCCCTTCCAACCCCATGTGATTCTGTGATTTTGTGAAGTAAAAGCTGAAACACATCAAAGAGCTAAGTTAAAATGTAAATTTCTCAGTTTCAAGAAAGCTCACTTTCCACAGAAGGCTATTTCTCCTCTCAGTTTATTGGGATTCTCTCCTCCTTCAGTGTCTGCAGGGTGGGCCATCAAACTGATTGTAATTTCTAGCAATTAAGAGCATAATTATAAATTTTCAGAATGTGCTGCTGATATGCAACAAATTATTGAAATTCTGTCAGTTCTTGTATAAAAAGAAACTGAACAGAAGTGGAGTTTTCCTTAAGGATATGCAAAAACTGTCTTTAGGGAGAATAGGATACAGATTTTAAAAAAACCACCCCAACAACTTGTTTTGGTGTCACTAAACTGGCTTTGATCTTGGCGTCATCGTTGTCTATGATTAAGATCATCCAGAAAAACATTTATTCAAAAAATCTCACTTAGGAATTTCAAGGCAACACCGATAGTAAACCTTAATTGAAATCAATTAATATCTTATCAGCAAAGGTAAAGATTGGGTCCTGTGTCCCAGAGAGGGGATTTAAAGGTCTGGTAATTCAAACGGGCTGATATTTTGTGGAAATAATTCTGTCTTAAATTTTATTTCACTCTTTTTGTGAATTTCCCATATCTCATGAGGGTCAAGTCACAAGTGTCATCCCAGATCTTGTAGTAAAGACAGAGAAACTTTCTGTCATTAATATTCTCGGGAGAGAAAAGGTGAAGTTGAAATCCGATTATTCATGCTTGGTTATTTTATTTTAGGATTAGCAAAATCTAAATATGAACTTGAATGCAGAATATTATATGCCAATATAATGAAGAGAATTCAATTATCATGCATTAATTGGAATTTCTGGGTAAGATATGCTGGTTATCCTGGTATTTCTGTGCAAGAAAACAATTCAGATGATAATATTTCACACCCTCTTTTTGATAAGACAAATTCCCCTCTGGAAGCATTCCAATAATTCTGCTATTGTCACTTTGTCTTTAGAAGCATGGTTTCTTAATCTTTTCAGGAAGATTAATGAAAACTATTGAAAATGGCTTAGACAAACTGAGTATCTAAATTCCTACATTTGAATTACCAGTTAGAACACAAAAAGCGTTGTGCCTGACTCCTTCACCTGGCCCGGGTGGGCCATTTCAGTAGAATGTGCTTCTTGTTTCTAAACAGCATATGTAAAACTGTCACTTAAAAAAAAAATATATAGTGACTTCCAATGGAAAAAAATATTTTACATTGTTTTTCTGAAACTGTGTCCTCCTGGGCCAGCCCCAATCAGAGTCAAACGGCTGCAGATGGAGCCTTTCTCTGAAATTCTGCAGCACCCTCCCTCGAAGCCTCCCTTGAGCTGATGCCTCCTGTAAGTCTTCTGGTATTGCCCCTTCCTGCATAGGTCTGGTCATCAGTTGATTAAAATGCAGAGACTAAATTGCCCTGTAAGTCTTCTGGTATTGCCCCTTCCTGCTTAGGTCTGGTCATCAATAGATTAAAATGCAGAGACTAAATTGCTTTTTTCTTTTCCCTTTTTCTTTCCCTGTGTGGAAAGGTCCCTGTGAACAGACTGGCTCTTTCCTGCTCTCATACGCTCTTTACATTTTTTTCTAGTCCTTCCTTGTCTCTCTTCCAATAGAAGTCAGTTTATTCTAGGTGTGGATAAGCAAAGCTGTATGTTTGTTTCCAATGAAGTATTGTAATGTCTTCTGCCAAGGCATTAATACACCTTCCCGTTTTGATATCTTCAGGGGGGGGAAAAAAGCAAATTTTATAGGTGACATACAGTTTCAAGGAAGAGGCATGCTGATTTTGAGGGAAAGAATTAGCAGATTACATTTCATCAGAACTTCCTTTCAATCGGAAAATTGTGCGAATGTGAAAAATAGGAGCCGCTTACATAACCTTAATTCTCCTGTCACAAGTATGGTATTATGGCTGCAGAAAAAAACTCTCGACTTGAATAAAAAAATGCAAAATGGAGGTATTAAGAGTTCTACATCTGACTAAGCAATGGAATAAATGAGTAAAACCTCATCCAGAGTTTCATACAAGGCAACGCTAAGATGATGCCTACAAAGGTGCATATAATGGGAAGGTGAGCAGTGTATTTAAACAATAAAAGCTGGAGGAAGAAGGCACAGCTCGTATGTGCAGATAGAATCTTGCTACATTAAAAAAAAAATCTAAATTATTATTAGTGCTGTGTTTCTGATTGAAAAGCTCCCTAACAATAAAAGCTGGAGGAAGAAGGCACAGCCCATATGTGCAGATAGAATCTTGCTACATTTAAAAAATAATTAAATTATTAATAATGCTGTGTTTCTAATTGAAAAGCTTCCCAGGGCAGAGCAGAGTGGGAGGATAACCTCTCTTGGCCTGCTGGTCGTACTCTTCCTGATGCCCCCCAGGATGCCATTGGCCTTCTTGGCCATCAGGGCACATTGTTGGATGGCCTTCTTGGCCACCAGGGCACATTGTTGGGTGATGGGCATCGTGTTGTCCACCAGGACTCTAGGTCTTTCTCCTCAGAACTGCTCTCCAGCAGGTCAGCCCCAAACTGCCCTGGTGCAGGGGGTTATTCCTCCCCAGGCGCAGCACCCTACACTTGCCTTTGTTGAAGTTCATCAGGTGTTGGCTCCTGAGATCCCAGGTGGGACTTGTGGGCATCCCTTCCCGGGGCTCGGAAGGAGCTGCTCTGCTTTCAGCGCTTCTGGCGTGATGGAAAGCCTTTGGGAGAGCCAGAAGTGGGTGATGGACGCTGTGATTGCTTTAGGGATTGATATATTTGTGATTTCTAAGCCCGATAGTGTAACTCCCTGCAAAGAGCCAACATATTAGCATATTAATGTTGTTGATTATGCTGATAATAAGAGAAAGAAAAAAGGAACAGAAAAATCATCACTTATCTGTGATGTATGACAAAGAAATCAGTGAAGCGAATTGTCTGCTGCTTTGAATATAATTAATATTTTCTGAGCCCTCTGGCAAATGTCACCATTATTACTCATTTCAGCCCTGTAATGCTCTCATTCAGACTTCCAAGTCCTTTATTTTCAGAGACTTCCAAGTCCTTTATTTTCAGAATTTCTCGGGAACTTTCTAGTGCTACCAGACCACTTAAACTTTGCAATTTCTTGCCGTTTCCCTGAATGAAATGTCAAGAGCATGAAGGGTTTTATGTTTGATACCTTGTCAGAGAGCACAGGCTGGTTCTACTGTGCTTAATACCTGTTGGTTTCCTTCCTCTTTGAATTTTGTCTCAGGCCATCGGCTGTGGCAGAGCATGGGAGAACTGAGACCTCCCTGAGAGAAGAATACGTGAATGAAGTGTTACATCAAAAACCTGTTTGGTAGAAAAAAATTAACTCCGTAATGAATCTAGACCGAAGAGCTGGAAATGAAAAGCTGATTTATATTACCAGCTATGAAGGGGAGAATTCTGGAGGTTTTTACAATAGGAACTTGCAGCGGGAGAGCAGGCTTCAGGAGGGGGGAAAATGCTCTGTCCTAGCTGTCCAGGGCAATAAAAATGTACAATGTCAGTGTCAACTGTTACTTCTCAGCTGTTTTCACTCAGGTTCCAGAATATGCTGGGAAAATTACACCTGTGACTTCTTTTTCAGGACAAATCTCCGTCTTCTACAGGCAAGAAAAAGATGTTTTTTGAAAAAGATGTTTGATTTTATTATTGTAAAGTCTAGGCTGTTTTGTAAACTACAGTGCTATGTAGCATCCTTTTGAAGAATGAGCTGCGTAGGATTCAGTCGTATCCATCATTTTAGGAGCTGGTTTCCTTATGGAAACAGAATGATTCTTGTCATGCTTGATAGAAGCCATTGAGCCGGCTATAAACCAAAGCTTTATGAACCACAAAGCTTTTTTTAATGGTCTTATGAGTGCTTTCTACCCTGGGTTTTTGGCGCTTGCTTTTTTGGTGTGTTTTTGTTGTTCTTTGGTTTTTTTTCCAGTATATGTATAAATATATGCATTTGAAGTTTTGCAGGTCCAAGATGATCAACAGAGTTGACTTTGTAATTACAGTCAGATCTCTCAAATACGGAATATGGGAATTCTTATTTTACATGCACTATCAACAGGAAATGGAGTGGATTCCAAAGGCAATTTGAAACTAGCTTTTATGTTCCAACTCTCTCAAATTGCTTGCCCAACAATTGCCATGTGCTACTTGTTCTTACTGGGTTTTTTTAACACTGTTAATAGAAATGTAAAGCACGTTGACAAAAATACTTTGCACATTTTAGGATAAAACTAAACTGATTAGATAACAATATTTTTAGAAAGATGCGGCATTTTTACTTTGGTTTTTTATAAAGCAAATTTTTAATTACTTTGTGAGGGGGAAAAGGAAAATGACTATATCTGATGCTGTGTAGACCCATTGCAGAGGAAAAAGCTTCTGAGATGAAAAAATAAATTGTTCTATCTTGTCTTTTGAAAAAAAAAAAAAATTGCTGCCTGTCCAATTCTTTCAAGATACTTGAAGTTTTGAAGTTTGTGGAGCTATTTTGTTCCATCTTTAAATCAGAGTTTTGTGAGCCATCCAGCAATTTTCTCTGACTTTTGAATAGGTAAGGAGAACATCTTCTGATTATTGAGGAACAGGGATTAGTGATTCTACTGCACAAAAGATCCATTAATTGAGAAGAGTTTAGATTTTATTGTAATTAATTTCTGTAAAACTACTGTTTCTCTTAGATTAGGGATTTTCTTTATAAGACAATAAACTGCAAATAATGATGATGAGATGCTTGCATGAAACTGATAAATAGCAGTTTATATTTAGGCTTCTTTCATAGTATCTTTAATCTAATTCAAGAAAGAATGTATTTTTTAAAAAGCATTCAGAAAACAGGTCATAACATTTTTAAGCTTTGGTGGGGAAAAATGTGTGTTTCATTTTGTTTTTCTGAATTGCTGGAAAATGGTACATTAGAGGTTGTTATGAATGCAGTTGTGTAGAATTAATTATTAGTTAAGACGTTTGTACATTTCATCCTAGTTCTTTTGCATTCAGCGAAATCCAGCTGTTCCCTCTGCCTTTCCGGGACGGTCTTTACAGCTTTTCAAGCTGCTGAGCATTTCTGCATGTGGTCTGATGGATTTTGAAAATGTAGTGTTCTTACATGTGAGGCTGAACAGACAACCTGAGATTTCTTGATTTTTTTTTTTAACTGTGATGTAAGTCTTCTAGAGTGTATATTCTGTACTGGATTGCATGTGACACATGGCAAGCAACAACCTCTACTGCTCAGCTGTGGAGAAATATTCTTCTGTCACTAGTTTCAATGGGGGAAAGTACTAAGCACTGGTGTTTCTATGAGGAAGTAGGAAGAATTGCTACATCACTTACAGTAATTAAAGAATTCTACAAAGCAGCAATGTGTATAGAATCGTAGAATTGTGTAGGTTGGAAGGGACTTTTAAGATCATCCAGTCCAACCATCAACTTAACTCTGATAAAAACCATCACTAAACCATGTCCCTCAGCACTATGTCAACCCGGCTTTTAAACACCTCCAGGGATGGTGCCTCAACCACTGCCCTGGGCAGCCCAGTCCAAGGCTTAAGAACCTTTTCCATGTCAAAATTGTTCCTAATATCCAATCTGAACCTCCCCTGGTGCAACTGGAGGCCGTTTCCTCTTGTCCCATGGCCTGTTCCTTGGGAGAACAGACCGACCCCCCCTGGCTACCCCCTCCTTTCAGGGAGTTGGAGAGAGCGAGAAGGTCTCCCCTCAGCCTCCTTTTCTCCAGGCTGAAAGCCCCCAGGTCCCTCAGCCCCTCCTCACAAGACTTGTGCTCCAGACCCCTCACCAGCTACATTGCCCTTCTCTGGACCTGCTCCAGCCCCTCAATGTCTTTTTTGTGGTGAGGGGCCCAAAACTGGATACAGCCCTCAAGGTGGTATCCAGGGGGATGGTCACAGCCCCAGTCCTGCTGGCCACACTGTTCCTGACACAGGCCAGGATGCTGGTGGCCACCTTGGCCACCTGGGCACACTGCTGGCTCATGTTCAGCCGACAGTCGACCAACACCCCCAGGTCTTTTTCTGCCAGGCAGCTCCAGCCACTCTTCCCCAAGCCTGTAGCGCTGCAGGGGGTTGTGTGGTGACTCCCAAAGTGTGGAGATTGCCTTTCTGTTGACTTGACTTAAATTTCTTTCCTAAGGATCTGGAGTAGCAATCCTCTTACAGGGAGGAACCATCAGAACAAAATAAAAGCTTTATGAACATTATGAAGGAATAGAATGGGGGTAAGAAAAGTGTAATTACCAAAGCTGGAATTAGTCCAGGGTAGGAATTAATAATGCTGAAATTAATAAAGGGTTTAATTACCATTAGTCCACAGGGCATGAAATTGTGCTCCTTTCAGTTGTACCACAGCTCCTTTAATTCTGTATTGCTGCTTTCTGAAAAGATTGCAAAGAACAATATAAATCTCAGGGGATTTTTTTTACATGTTTTTCAGCATTTTTGTTTGTTTTCTTTTTAATTACAAGGTTAAATAATGGAGCAGACTATGGACACAGGCAAACCCACTTCTTATTGAAAGACATTTATGTTCATAGTTTCCCATGGCCTTTCTTCCAGCAAATATTCTATAAGCAGCAGTTTCTGTAGGGGTCTTACTTCATACCATAATTCATGTTCAAGTACCTTTCTTATTCCAGTATTGATCTTTTCTTAAATATAGTTTGCTCAAATCACATTCTGGTTTGGTTTTGGTTGTTTTTTTTTTTTTCCTGAAGAGGGTAGTCCAACAGGTAACCAATTCGTCCCACCAACCCCATTTACCATGGCAGTCGGGTCTTACCATAGCTTTTGAGGAAGGAAAAGTAACTTTTGATTATCCTCAGCATTTTTTTCATTCTAAATTTTAAAACAATTAAAAAAAAAATAATCTGTTGAGTAAGAAGTTACAGGTATTTTTATGAACTGCAATAATGGAAACCTTTTGTTTACATAAGCAAAAGAAAAACTTAAAAAACATGGTTTTGCTGTTGTAATTGCTATTTTTAGTACAGTTCTGTCACTTCACTATTTGCACGCTTTCTAGCTGTTCTATTATACTGTTATTGTTCTGGCTTTCTATTCAAATGAAAGGTGAGGTTTGTTTTATGTGTATGCTTAGAGGAGAGGAGAATAATGCAGAGCTAAGTGCTTTGCAATGCCTATGGGAAGAATGTTTTCCTGAGTAGTTTTTGAAGCACATGTCACTGTTCAATTGTTCATTATCTTCAAATGGCTTGAAAAGCTACAAATAATTTGATATTCCAAGGGCATTTATTTTTATTGTGTCAAGGTTTGAAGTACGCAGTTGCAAATGCTGCTTCCTGTGCTGGAATACAAAGAGACTCTGCAGCTTGATGGCTAATTTCATTTTTTTCTGGTGAAGTACGTGTTCTGTGACCGATGCTTTTACAGTTTTCACCTGTTTCGATCTGGTACGCTCGAATGAGATGGTTGGGAAGATTTCTGGGACTAAAGGTGTGGTGCAGGTTGGTGTTGGTGGTCCTGCTGCACCCCTTCTCTAGCCTCTGCTCAGGGGGTGGCAATGGTGGCCAGGCAGAGTGGTTGGGTGGCCAGGTGGGTGGGCAGAATGGCTGGGTGGCCAAGCAGAGTGGTTGGGTGGCCAGGTATCTGGGCAGAGCAGTTGGGTGACTGCTCTCCCATCCTTACCCATAGCCCTTCCACAGTCCTGCCGATAGAGCGGTTGGGTGGCCAGGCGGGTGGGCAGAATGGCTGGGTGGCCAAGCAGAGTGGTTGGGTGGCCAGGTATCCAGGCAGAGCAGTTGGGTGACTGCTCTCCCATCCTTACCCATAGCCCTTCCACAGTCCTGCTGATGGAACCTGGTCTAGTGGGAGGTGTCCCTGCCCAGGGCAGGGGGTTGGAACTAGATGATCTTTAAGGTCCCTCCCAACCCAAACCCTTCTATGATTTGACCTCTTGTCGTTCCTCTGCCTCCTCTCCTTGCTGCTTCCCAGTGGGAAGGTTTGCTGAAGGCAGCAGTTGTTGCAGGTGATCCAAAAGTCAGGGAGAACGTGTCGCAAGGGGACTAACTTCAAGTAGTGATGGTCAAAGTTGCTGTCTACATCCAAACACAGACTTTCCAAGACCAGACGAGGTGATTGCATGTGATGTGCTGAGGTGGTGGGAGCACATACAGTGAAAAAGATTTCGAGAGAACAGGTAACACAGCAATCAGAAAAAAACCCTGATCTGAGGGAGAACTGAGAGCACTTCTGGTGTGATGGACCATTGTCCTCCTGGACTGCCTTTGGAGCCAGGCTTTGGGACTTTTCTTGTCTCAAAAAGTGACAAATGCAAAATTTTTTGAAGCTGAGAAAATGATAAGTGTCATTTCCTCTCAAATGGGTTTGGGATTGACGGACAGACTTGAAGCTGCAAAGGCAGTAGCCTTATTTCCTGAGGAAAATTAAGGGCAATGTTAAACATTTCTCTATCAGTGGAAATTTTGAGTACCAATCCAGAACCCAGGTCCAGGTACAGTGTTGTGTATGAAATGTGACTGGGGAACTAGTGTTCATGGTGCGAGGATTTAAAGTGAAGAACATTTAAAATCAAAGTTCATAGAGTAAATTTGGGTGGCGTGTGGCATCTTTATATTCTAGCTGTGTGGCTATTCGGGTTCTGCAGTGGTCTATCCCATTGAACCACAATAAAACTTTGGATTTTGTGTTTCATTAGCTTGTAAATCTATTGCCTTTGTTTTTTTTAAGCCTGTGTGTGTTCTATTTTTATACTTTTAGAAGTTTATGTACATTGTGCAGATGTTTTCATTGCATCAGCTGATGGTAATTAACATACAACTTGTGTGTTATACCCACATCCTTGGCATCTGGTCAAGCTGAATTACAAAATTACTAAACCCTTTGCTGTGTTTTAAGCTTTACCCTTAAGCCAAAATCAGGCAACAGGAAGCCTGTTGTTGGCACCGCCAAGGGAATAACCAGTTGCCCACTGGTTTCACTGGGGTTCGTTTCATCCTCTCAGTCTTCTTCAGGACATGAAATAACAGTATTTGTTCTGACCGTATTCGTGTGTGCATCTCATTGGGATTACTGGAGGCAGTTTAGGTGCTAATAAAATTTAAACAAGGCAATAAAACATTTGAGTATTTCATTTACCTCCAAAATATCAATGTATTAAGTGATAAAAAAGTCACAAAGATCCATGAATGGGGCATTTTCTGACCAAATAAATTATTTGTTTTATCTTACATTTTGGATAAATGATGGCTTAAGCAATTATCTCCACTGATATTTTGCATGAATATATGGTTTTTCAGTGGCATTCTGTGAAAAAAGATCCCTATGAGCTTTATTTTGCTTTACTTGAACTATATTTTTTTTTCATAAATGTAACTCAAAACCTTGTAAGTGGCTTAGAAAATGGGCATTGAAGGCTTAGCCCTTCTTGGCTTTGTGGTACTATGTTTGAGAGCAGCCCGATTTATCTATAATCATGTTAAAATGACTTCTAAGAATGCTAATATCTATTCCAGATTTAGAGGCTGCTTGACATGCATAAAATCTGCTTATCGAGTGTTCTCTCAATTCAAGAGTAAAAATGTTTTTATTCCACTTTAGAAGTAGTGAGACCCAGTTGTGTAAATTGGTGCTCGGGTGAGTGGAGCAGCGTGTGCTGGGGGGGGAAACTGCAGCGCTTGGCATTTATCTATAATCATGTTAAAATGACTTCTAAGAATGCTAATATCTATTCCAGATTTAGAGGCTGCTTGACATGCATAAAATCTGCTTATCGAGTGTTCTCTCAATTCAAGAGTAAAAATGTTTTTATTCCACTTTAGAAGTAGTGAGACCCAGTTGTGTAAATTGGTGCTCGGGTGAGTGGAGCAGCGTGTGCTGGGGGGGAATCTCCAGCGCTTGGCTCCCGGAGCAGAAGCTGCTGGGGAACAGACTGGGGGATATTTCCCAGGCGTTTATTTTACTGCAGGAAAAAAATTAATGACATTTCTGCCGAGTCCCTTATCTGAGCTTTCCACAGGCTGAGGTGTGATATAAGAGAAGCAGGAGCGACAGGTCGACAAACTGCCGGCTTTTGGGTTACTTTTGTTCTGGTTTTGTAAGCATTAGGTTTGTAATTTTGTAAAATTAGGTTTACAATTTTGTAAAATTAGGTTTACGTAGCCGTAATTCATAGGGTTGAGAAGACGGGGAATATACTCCAGGAGTAACTGTGGGAAGCTAAGGAATTCTGCTGATTTCAGAGAAATCAGGTGAAAAATCACAACGGGGACTTACCTGGGCAAGGGACCCAAACATGGGGTACAACAAGGTGTCGCTTTGTGGTTTCTGTGATGAACGTGTTCACACATGTAGGGTTTACACAGATGCTGATTTTCGGCTCTGAAGACAGCAGGAGTTGTGGCTGGGTGGTCTGGGGGCATTTGCTTCTGTCCCAGTGGAGGGGAAGAGGTGATGTGTTGAGATGGCTTCTTGTCATCACACTTTGTGGTTTCTGTGATGAACGTGTTCACACGTGTAGGGTTTACACAGATGCTGATTTTTGGCACTGAAGACAGCAGGAGTTGTGGCTGGATGGTCTGGGCGCGTTTGCTTCTCTCCCAGTGGTGGGGAAGAGGTGACGTGTTGAGATGGTTTCTTGTCATCACGCTGGCAAACCTCACTTCTGCATGTTTTGTGGAAAGGGCAAAATGAGAAATGCAGAATGCAAACTACAGATATCCCTCAGGAAGAACTGTATTTAACAATCTGCAATCTTGATCATGATTCTAAAAAAATATTCCCCCCCAATGTTGATAGTTTCAGAAACCTGTTTTTTTTTCCCCTTTTCCTTCAGTATGCTGTTTGGAGATGACAACCAAAAGGAAAATTATCGGCCGCTTGGTGCCCTGCCGGTGTTTTCGTGGCGAAGAAGAAATCGTCTCAGTGTTGGATTACTCTCACTGTGGCCTACAGCAGGTGCCAAAGGAGGTGTTTAGCTTTGAACGGACGTTAGAGGAGCTTTACCTCGATGCCAATCAGATTGAGGAGCTACCTAAGGTAATCAATGTTCTGCCCGTAATCCAGATATCAAAGTCCTGTTTTTAAATGTGCCTTCAGCATGTGCCACAGCTCGGGAGGAGGGCTTGCTCTTGGCCAGGGGACCTGCTTGTTGTGGGATGAGTCGTGGATAGCCTACAGCAGGTGCCAAAGGAGGTGTTTAGCTTTGAACGGACGTTAGAGGAGCTTTACCTCGATGCCAATCAGATTGAGGAGCTACCTAAGGTAATCGATGTTCTGCCCGTAATCCAGATATCAAAGTCCTGTTCTTAAATGTGCCTTCAGCACGTGCCACAGCTCGGGAGGAGGACTTGCTCTTGGCCAGGGGACTCTTCCCCAAGCTGGAGACTCTAGAGAGTCCTCTATTGACTCTAGAGACTCCATTAGTTGGAAGGGACTTTTAAGACCATCTAGTCCAGTTGGCTCTAGAGACTCCATTACATTTTTACAAATCTTTTTTTTTGCCTATTCTGAAGAGTCCAGACTCCATTACATTTTTACAAATCTTTTTTGTGCCCATTCTGAAGAGCCTAAAGAGCTGAGCCACCGTTCCTGCAGTGGGGGCTGCGTGGGGAGGAGTCTGGCCACCCACCTCTCCTTGCATCACAGCACAGGAATGGGGGCAGCCAAGGAAGCCTTAAGTGGGGGAATTAACAGTTGTGCAAAAGAAGTACTTCTTAAAATGGCATTTCACAGAATCACCGCATTTTCATGGTTAAAGGGGACCTTTGAAATCATCGAGTCCAACTATAGACACACAGAGAAAAAACTCCCCAACAATCTCAGGCACTAGAGCATGCCCTGAAGTGCCACATCTACACGTTTCTTAAATCCCTCCAGGGATGGTGACTCCACCACCTCCCTGGGCAGGCTGTTCCAGTGCCTGACCACCCTCTCAGCAAAGTAATTCTTCCTAATATCTAATCTATACCTCCCCTGCCTCAAATTCAGGCCATTTTCTCTGGTCCTGTCATTATTCCCTTGGGAGTAGAGGCCAACCCCCACCTCTCTACACCCTACTTTCAGGCAATTGTAGAGGGCATCGTAGACCTTGACCTATTTGGTCCAAAGAGCTGAGCCACCGTTCCTGCAGTGGGGGCTGCGTGGGGAGGAGTCTGGCCACCCACCTCTCCTTGTGTCACAGCACAGGAATGGGGGCAGCCACGGAAGCCTTAAGTGGGGGAATTAACAGTTGTGCAAAAGAAGTACTTCTTAAAATGGCATTTCACAGAATCACCGCATTTTCATGGTTAAAGGGGACCTTTGAAATCATCGAGTCCAACTATAGACACACAGAGAAAAAACTCCCCAACAATCTCAGGCACTAGAGCATGCCCTGAAGTGCCACATCTACACGTTTCTTAAATCCCTCCAGGGATGGTGACTCCACCACCTCCCTGGGCAGGCTGTTCCAGTGCCTGACCACCCTCTCAGCAAAGTAATTCTTCCTAATATCTAATCTATACCTCCCCTGCCTCAAATTCAGGCCATTTTCTCTGGTCCTGTCATTATTCCCTTGGGAGTAGAGGCCAACCCCCACCTCTCTACACCCTACTTTCAGGCAATTGTAGAGGGCATCGTAGACCTTGACCTATTTGGTACCTCAACCAGGAGCACAGTAACATATGGAGTAGGTGATGTCGCACTTGGATCCTCTCTAGCACTGCTTTTAAAAGCAAGCTCTTTGTCAGGATAAAGCCGTTTATCCTTGCGGAGGAAATGCCACTGCTGACTAATATTTTTATTACTGGAAACGGGGTCCTGCAGTGAGATTACTGAAGTTATCCTTCCTCTGTAAAACTTCTGTCATAGAATCTTTAAACCTGTTCTTCTTTTGATTAATGTTTACTATAAGGAATTAAAAGTTACTGTACCTTAAGTGTTCTGGAAACACACGAAAGCAAGGTAGTGGAAAAACCAATTAATTGTAGGTGCTAGCTACATAATGAAGCATGAAGTAATGTAATCCATTCCTTAATTGAATTTTTCTCAACAATAATGAAAGGTGCTTACAAGTCTTTAATTAAACATTGTTCCAGTGTAATCCATTCTTCATCATCTCTCAATGTATTTCTTTCTTACACAGCATAGAGGCTTTATATAAATTCTATTTACAAATGTAGAAAACGTGCTTCTTCCATGACGAGGAGCTCCTTTATTCGGATAAGACGGTTCATTGCTTAAGATTGCTCTGTCCATGAAGAAATTTTTTACAGATGGCAAGGCAGGGTAGCTACAGTCCTTTAAGTGTCACGGGGAAAAATGATAAGGAGAAGTGCTTTTTCTCTCCTGCTGCTAGAAGGGGGAGCAGGGAACTGGGTATTCTTTCTGTCTCCACAGATATGAAATGGGTTGTGGTGGAGGCCATTTGACTGCTAATGAATACCTTCAGGACTGCTTCTCTCCCAATAATGATATGTTGTTAAACTTGTATATGTCTTAATTATGCTCCTGAAGAATATATGAAGTGTCTAATTCAGCCAGGGATTTTTTGGTGTGTTTGTTTTGTGTCTCCTGAAAGTACACATCGCCATGGTATTCAGACTAAATTGGGGTGCATAATGGAAGACAAACATATCAGGGCATAGAACAAGAGTAATATCCCATAATTCTAGAGGGAAAAACTGGGGTAAGGGGTCCAAAATTATGAAATTGAGCTGAAGGTAATAGTTGTTAGTGTCAGTCCTGATGGAAATGTGGACGCTTGTGAAACCTTGGCATGATGGTGTGGAATCATCTATTTTGTATTTGTTATTTGTGAAAGAAAACAGCAGATAAATACATACCTGGGAGAGATTTAAATGTAGAGGACTCTCTTTTTGTACCTTTTTTTTCCTCATTTTTCTTTGTTATAAATACTATTTTGAAGCAAATACTATATATTGAAGAAATCCTTTAAAATGGTCTTAAGTTTGAGTAAATGCATTGTTAAATATAGTCTTAGCTTGTATAAGAGAAGATTAATGGCAGTGTTAATTTACTTTCTTTATACCATTCATAATTTTTTTGTCTTAAGCATTTATTAATCATTACCATAAATTAAGCAGTCCAAATAATTTCTTGATCAAATTTTCTGCTTCAAAGATTTTTTGCTGCATGTCTCTGAACTTTTGTCACTATTCCAGAGGAAATTTGTTTTGTCACTTTTCTGTTAATTACCAAATGTTGTGTGCCTCTGACGTTACAATATTCTTTTGAAATTTTCTATGCAGAATGCTTTTTCTGCATTTTTTTTTCTGCTGTCTTCATCAGAATCTGATTTCTGGTTGCTAATTTCTAATATTTTTCTTTTAAGTATTTATAGGATTGTTATATAATTCTTATTCTCTATTTTCCCCTATATCTAGCCAAGTCTTTTATTTTATTTGCCTTTGTCTTCATTATCATGAACTGCTGATGGAAGTATGTCCATATTTGTACGAGTCAAATGAATCAGTGACTAATCAAAAAGAATATCGATTTTGATGAAGGTAGAGTCACTGGCAGTCAGTATCCGGAAAAAAAATTGTGGCAAGGCCATAAAGCACTAGAAACTGAGGAAGAAACATTTTGAAAATCCAGTGAAAAAAAAAAAGTGGGCAATTTTGGGCCTACATACCTGTATTTACACTCTCGTATTGTTTCTGTTACAACAGTGTGTGATGAAATTACTCCAGAGGGAATACTTTTTATTACACTTCTTCATTTCCCAGTTCAAAAGCCTTGTATCTGTTCTGATATTGCCAGAACTTCACGTTCCAAGACTTCCTTGGCTTTTAAAAGAGGAATTCTCCAGGGGAATCACTAGGAACATGCACAGGGAATTTAATTTTCCAGGAACAATAGTGTGGTGCAGTTTGTATATGAACCAAAATGCTGTGGGTTCCCTCTGCTGAAGAACACTATGGTCTGCAGCTGTTCTAAGGAGGAATTTCAAGAGGAGACCGTAGAGCCTATTAATGACCTTCCCTTCCAGTCCTGTCCAAAATGTTGCTTTTCCTTAAAAAAAAGAGGAAATGAGGTGCTCTCAGACACATTGCAAAGGAGTTCCTCGTTCTCTGGAGAGGTATTTCCCTTTATTAACACTGTCTGTGAGCAGGAACGTGCAGCCCAGTTTGGCTTCCAGGGACCACAGTCAATGTTCTGGCCGTTCCTAGAATTTCGACTGGGCCCCGATGTGGAGGGACCCTTCCATCTTTGGTGCCAAGTGACTGTGGTGGGAGGTTCTTCTTCTCAGCAGTTCTCATCCATGGGATTCCCTCTCTTTTTTCTGAGTGTAGATTGTCTTGAAGAAAAAACCTTGGAGAGAAGGTTATGGCAGTTTCAAAACGATCTAAAAATCATAAAAATCATTTTTCATGACTGCTTTCTCTTCGTAGCATGGTTTTATTAGTTTTTACATGTTGTATGAAATGGTGATCTTTCTTGAGCAACGCAGCGTGTTAAATAGGTGCTTTCAACTTGATTTACTGATAAGTTTTAAAGGAGGGTTGGTTTTGCAGTGGAAATTCTGAAATTTTATAAGATTTGAATCAAAATTTAGAATTTGAATTTGGGGGTTAAGGAACGTATCGTTTTGATAATGTCAAAGCATTTTGTTCCTGGAAGATGGCAAATTTCTTCTGCATGCAGTCAAAATATTTTAAAATCTATCATGAAATTGAATTATAAAACAATTTACCGCGAGCCACAAAAAAGCTCAACTGATGTGACACACGTGAAATATTGTGTACCTACAAAATGGTGATTGCAATGAGTATGTAGTTTTTGACAGAATACTCTATTTCAGCATTCCTGCTACCAATCAACTGTTGTGATTATCCTTGCCAGCTGCGGATGAGCTGTGTTTATGGTACTGAGCAGCCTGGAGAAATGTCCTCTCAAATAAGGGCTTTTCAAAATATTTTTTTGACGATTGAATTCTTATGTAGCAAATGTAATTTTGTGGGATTTGTTGCCTCTGTGGGTAAATAATGATGGTTAACTGGTCTGTTCCCTGAAATGCTGTAAAGTGTCTTTTTCGTGTTGCAGCAACTGTTCAACTGTCAAGCTTTACGCAAGCTGAGTATCCCAGACAACGACCTCTCCAGCCTGCCCACCACTATTGCCAGCTTAGTTAATCTCAGAGAACTTGATATCAGTAAAAATGGTAAGAGATCAAAAGTTACAAGTCTTTTAAAGAATTGTCATGACTGCGAACAGTGATGACATTTTAATTCCTAGCCATCAACAAACTTGTGAAAACTGGCTCTTGTTCTAGATTATGTGCTATTTTCCTGTCTGGCACTTTGGAGGAAGAAGTCTGGGTAGATTTCTACCTCATTTACTGCTCTGCCCCCCAAAAAATATGATTATGTGCTATTTTCCTGTCTGGCACTTTGCACAAAGACGTCTGGGTAGATTTCTACCTTATTTACTGGTCTGCCCCCCCAAAAATATAAAGAACAGAGTTTGCTTTAGCATAGTGTCCCATGATGACTTGTGACCAGTAAATGTTAGAAATAGGAGTGGGGAGACCATTTTTCAGTGCACTTATGAACCATTCCACTTTCCAAAGTGGCTTAGTCCTTACTGGGCTCTTGTGGAATGGATTTGAGATTCTAAAGCTGCAGGTAAACAACTAGCAGGATTTCTAGACTCGGTGACTAATTTACTGCTGTGCGTTTCCCAATTACTCATTTACATATTTACATGCTTAAAACCCTCTGCATGTCTGAACTTAAGCGTCTTTGTTTTGGGAATGAGGCTTAGGCACTCTTGAAGATTTTGAAACATTTCTTATCGGTGTAGGCTTAAGAGAGTCAGGATTATGCGGGCGTTCTCCCCAGAAGAGAGGGAGGCAAAGGAGAAGAACAGAAGCAGTTTGGAAAGAAATGAAAAGCACAAATATCAGTAGAAATGATGTCACTATTTAACTCTAGGAGAGTATAAAAATCAAGCATTAGCATAATAGTTTTAGTACAAGGAATGGTATCTGTTCTGGTATATTTATTTAGTGCTTAAGTATCACCTTCTAGACTATAGTAGTAAAATACATGTATTCTTCCTCTTATAGATTAACTCTGTTCTGAAAATGCCAAATGAACTCATGTATGAACAAAATGAGTTAAACAGGTTTTTTGATGTGTGTATAATAATTCTTTCAATGTTTTTTTTTTTTTTTTAGGAATTCAAGATTTCCCAGAAAATATTAAATGTTGTAAGTGTTTAACAATTATTGAAGCCAGTGTCAATCCGGTCTCTAAGTGAGTATCAGTAGCTTGTGTTTGCCTACTGCAGGTGCAGAAAATTTACACAAAAAGAACTGAAATTTAAAGACATTGTATCAAGTTCATTTGCAGGATTAATCTAAATTTCTTTTTAATTGTTTGAAATCCAGTGTTGATGTATCTATGAAAAGGTCTGTGTACTATGTAAAAAATGGGGTATCTTTCCATATGGTAAAGAAAGAGTTGGCAATTGGTCCCTTTATGTACCAGGAATAAGCCACGCTGCATCCTCATGTACTGTAAATCTCTTGGTTGGGACTTTAGCAACCCTTATTCCTTCCAAAAACTGGCAATAATAGTAACCAGAAAAAAAATCTGTGTTGTAATACCATGATTTATAAAATGGAGGGAAGGAAATGAAAGGGTGAAATTTTACTATTTCAGTTTAAAAAAGAAGAAAGGGATAGAAAGAAAGAAAAAGAAAGAAAACACCTTTGACTTAAAGCTCTCTGCTGGGAAGGCAGAAAAGGCTGATATAACGTGGATGTGCCAGGCATTTGGATTTCCTGTGGTTATAGCAATGTGGAAATGATGAACATGGGTGAAAATATTGTCTGTAACAAGTAAGAAATCCTAGAGAATTTGGGTAGAAAAAGAAGGTGAGAGAGAAAGTAAGCTTTCTCTTTCTAAATATACATTGTTATTGTTTCCATAGCAACTTTGGTGTGAGCATTAAGCTTTTAAATGTTTTTTTTTTTTTTAGGCTGCCAGATGGCTTCACACAACTTCTAAATTTGACCCAGCTCTATCTAAATGATGCCTTTTTGGAGTTTCTTCCAGCTAACTTTGGAAGGTAAGAGCTAGTCATCAAAGCATATCACTCTTTCCTGTGAACCTGGTTTTTGGCTTTGAGGGACCATTTTGAGCCTGTATTCTTTTTAAAAACAAAACAAAGCAAAGCAAAAGAAAAGAAAAAAAAAAAAAAACACAACAAAGAGACTTTGGCCTTTCCAGCCCTATTTTGATGAATGGTTGTTGTTAGGGAGAATGTTGTATGTCAGCAAGAATTTGATGATGAAGCGATGCAGTTTGGTGGCTTAGGGAGAAGGTGGGAGGAAATAGAAATTGAAGAAGAGCCTTGTCCTTGATCAAATGTGTTATTAAATTGTGGCAAGGGCAGAAAATAACAATGTGGTCTATGCCTATTGAAAAATGAACAGGAAGAAAAAGTGTTGTAAGTCAGAAAAGAAGAAACGACTGAGCACAGCAGAGTAACCAAAGGAAAAACCTGAAAGCAAAAAGAGAGAAGATTCAAAAGACAGCAGAGCAGAAAGGATTAGAGCGAGAGTAAAAATAAATGCAGCAGAAACTGAGCCAAAAAGTGTTAGATAAGGACAAGGCAGAGGGAGGGGGAAATCAAAGTTAACATAATTTGCCATTTAAGAGGGCAGTAGGAGGCGGTGGATCCTCACACGGCGCAGCTCCGGCAGAAACCTCGGGTTTATTCCACCTGTGTCACAGTGGGGAGGGAATGGTCAGCCTTCCTGCCCTCGGACTGTCCAGCTGGGCAAAGAGCTCAGAAGACAAAGGATTTACAGAGAAAATATATGCTGGTATATATATGTGTGCGTATAGATATATTTAAATATAGTTTTCACCTAGTATTAGTTTTTTCCTCATCCATCCAGCTACCTGTATGTGTGTTTTATTGCCCGGCTGGGAACATCAACTCAGCCTTCCAAAATTAATACTGAGGTGGCATAATACGTGTTGGAAATGACATGGAAATGCTCTGGCACTGAGAAATAGAAAGTGCTGCTCTCTCAGCAGTTACTTGATGGGCCTGTCACTGACCCTGGGCTGAGGCTGGGCTCTACGCTGGCATGCCTTTTAGAAAATCCTAGCTGAAGGAAGAGGAAGAAAAATTGTCATTGTTTGCATTTGGTGAGTGCTTGGAATCTCAGAGTAAATCCTGAGACAGCTGGGAATCAGACAGTATGTTCAGATGTCAAGGAAAAATAAATATATGAAATACCCTGCAATTTTATGAGATATGTAGTGTTTATAGTCATTATGCTCTTTCTAAAGCCTTGCTGGTACTGTGTCTAATAATCTTTCTCACTTAAAGACATGTCTCCTGTTCTAAATCTTTTAGCAGAAAGCACTAACGTTTTTTTTTTTCTTTTACAAATGTCTAAGCACAATGATGCTCATTCCAGTTGTGGTTTTTATTCCTTTATTATTATTCTGCTTCTATATTAACTATTTGGTATCTCACATTTACAAATCCTTGCCATGTTTCTGAAGCTTCCCACATTAGCATACAGGCATTGTGGGGGTTTTTTTAACAGCCACATGTAGCTCTTTAACTCTGTCTCCCTCATTGCTCTTCTCCAAATTTTAGTGCTCTTTTTCTATCTTCTGGTACACTAATATTCGTTATATCTCATTTACCCTTGACTCTGTTATATCTCATTTACTCTTGTGAATAAAGACAGGAGCAGAGTCTACATGAGCATCATGTAAACTTCTCTCCACATTGCTCATGTAAAGTTGTTCTTTTTAGTCCCGGTTAAGCCCAACTGTGGGACTTGAAAGGTTTTCTGCTTTATTTGATAGGAAAAAGATAACATCATAGTTTTCTAGTGATGCTCATTCCAGTTGTGGTTTTTATTCCTTTATTATTATTCTGCTTCTATATTATCTATTTGGTATCTCACATTTACAAATCCTTGCCATGTTTCTGAAGCTTCCCACATTAGCATACAGGCATTGTGGGGGTTTTTTTAACAGCCACATGTAGCTCTTTAACTCTGTCTCCCTCATTGCTCTTCTCCAAATTTTAGTGCTCTTTTTCTATCTTCTGGTACACTAATATTCGTTATATCTCATTTACCCTTGACTCTGTTATATCTCATTTACTCTTGTGAATAAAGACAGGAGCAGAGTCTACATGAGCATCATGTAAACTTCTCTCCACATTGCTCATGTAAAGTTGTTCTTTTTAGTCCCGGTTAAGCCCAACTGTGGGACTTGAAAGGTTTTCTGCTTTATTTGATAGGAAAAAGATAACATCATAGTTTTCTAGAAGAGCATAATGTTGGGAAGCCTGAGGCTCCATGAAACAGAAAACTGATGTTTTGCTGGTCAGAGCGCTATTTAAAGCTTTGTTGTATTTTCTTAAACTTTTCTCACACTTGTGGCACTAAAGGACCTGGACTGTAGAGACAGGATAATGTGAAAAGCAGCATCAATGAAATCCTTGCAACTCACCATGTAAAGTTCCTCAATAAATTTTCTTCACATCTAGAAACTGTGTTACCAGCCTCAAAGCTTGACTGGTGTGCCTCCGGGCTGACATCTCTGCTTAGAAATGGTACAATTACAAATTAGTTATGCAGAACTGCTTGGTTTCACACTGGCCTTGAGCAATCCCAGGCACGGGCAGCTCGTGCTTTGAATGTGCCTCCAAAAATAGTTGATTCCAGACGCCAGATTTTCTGGGAGTGGAGTTGTACAATTTGAGATGAAGAGGGAAGGGCCTTTTTTATCCTTTTGGTTTTCTATCCTGTAGAATCATAGAATCATAGAACGGTTAGAGTTGGAAGGGACCTTAAAGGTCATCACATTTCAACCCCCCTGCCACAGGCAGGGACACCTCCCACCAGACCAGGTTGCTCAAAGCTCCTCTGCTTTTTCCTCCTCCCATTGATTATAATTGTGGATTGAAGAACCAGCAAAAGGGTGATATGAATCAAAATCCTTTCATGTTTATCAAGTTATCTTCCTAGACAGTCTGGATAATACGACTATACTGCCCCAAATTCTGAAACTCTAATACATGAAGTTCTTCATCTCATCTGATGTGTCCTCCTTCCTTCCTTCCCATTGTCCTACTTCATGCAATTTATTGCGGTGGCTTAAATAATATTGCAGTGAGAGTTTGCACAATGGTGTGGAATTGTGAATTACTGTTGGATAGAGGTTCTAATTCCTGCCAGTCCAAATTTTAGTGCTCTTTTTCTATCTTCTGGTACACTAATATTCGTTATATCTCATTTACCCTTGAGTCTGTTAGATCTCATTTACTCTTGTGAATAAAGACAGGAGCAGAGTCTACATGAGCATCATGTAAACTTCTCTCCACATTGCTCATGTAAAGTTGTTCTTTTTAGTCCCGGTTAAGCCCAACTGTGGGACTTGAAAGGTTTTCTGCTTTATTTGATAGGAAAAAGATAACATCATAGTTTTCTAGAAGAGCATAATATTGGGAAGCCTGAGGCTCCATGAAACAGAAAACTGATGTTTTGCTGGTCAGAGCGCTATTTAAAGCTTTGTTGTATTTTCTTAAACTTTTCTCACACTTGTGGCACTAAAGGACCTGGACTGTAGAGACAGGATAATGTGAAAAGCAGCATCAATGAAATCCTTGCAACTCACCATGTAAAGTTCCTCAATAAATTTTCTTCACATCTAGAAACTGTGTTACCAGCCTCAAAGCTTGACTGGTGTGCCTCCGGGCTGACATCTCTGCTTAGAAATGGTACAATTACAAATTAGTTATGCAGAACTGCTTGGTTTCACACTGGCCTTGAGCAATCCCAGGCACGGGCAGCTCGTGCTTTGAATGTGCCTCCAAAAATAGTTGATTCCAGACGCCAGATTTTCTGGGAGTGGAGTTGTACAATTTGAGATGAAGAGGGAAGGGCCTTTTTCATCCTTTTGGTTTTCTATCCTGTAGAATCATAGAACGGTTAGAGTTGGAAGGGACCTTAAAGGTCATCACATTTCAACCCCCCTGCCACAGGCAGGGACACCTCCCACCAGACCAGGTTGCTCAAAGCTCCTCTGCTTTTTCCTCCTCCCATTGATTATAATTGTGGATTGAAGAACCAGCAAAAGGGTGATATGAATCAAAATCCTTTCATGTTTATCAAGTTATCTTCCTAGACAGTCTGGATAATACGACTATACTGCCCCAAATTCTGAAACTCTAATACATGAAGTTCTTCATCTCATCTGATGTGTCCTCCTTCCTTCCTTCCCATTGTCCTACTTCATGCAATTTATTGCGGTGGCTTAAATAATATTGCAGTGAGAGTTTGCACAATGGTGTGGAATTGTGAATTACTGTTGGATAGAGGTTCTAATTCCTGCCAGCACTTCAGCACACGTCCTGCTTCTGGGTAAAATGCAGTACTTTTGGTGGAGATCTGTTGTGTAGTCTTGGGCTGCCTCCGTGGAGCTGTAGAATTCAGTGCTCAAGAAATGCAAAAGCAAGTTGTGAACTAAAAGTTGCTTTCTATCCTGTAATAGATTTGGAAATATTTGAGAGAAATTAACTTTAACTATGCTTGCCTTGTTTTAAATAATCGGTAAGAATATTTTCAAATTACTGTGAAAAATGGATACATGTCAAAGTTTTTCAGAAGAATTCAGATAAGGAAAAATATGCCCTTACCTGAAGCTGCCTGTCCTTTCATGGAGCTGTTTGGTTCTGCATATATTTTGTATCATATTCAGCACCACAAGAACTGGACATCTTACTGTTGTGCCTTGTTGAAAGAAGTTGTTTCAAATCATTCTTATCGATTCCTGCACTAGTTCATGGAATGAACTAATTATTTTCTGTCATCTTTTTAGACTTGTCAAATTGCGAATTTTGGAGTTAAGAGAAAATCACTTGAAAACTCTACCAAAGTAAGTGAATGAGTATTTACATAAGTCTCTTTCACCTGAAATTTCCAAAAGTGCAAATTATTTGTATTGTTAGCAATGCAATGGTGTCATTTCTGTTAAGAGTTAATTTTTCCCATGGGTTAAAGGAATTCTACTGAAGGTTTTTAGCAAAAAAGGGAACATGGAATGGAAGATGGAGACTGGTACTTCAGCTGGCTGTGACTCAGTATCCGAAATCTATAACGTGACATTTCAAAATAGCAGATGTAAACAAAATTGGAAAACAACAGATGAGAGACCCCTGGTCAGTGATTATGTGACACTATTTTTCTCTCCAAGGAGTAATCTGATGTATTGAAAACGCTCTTGATGTAACCTCAGTAGAACAGTCTCCCCGTGTGTTCTGTACAGAAGTGAAATGTATTTGCTGTTTTGCAATGATGATCAGAAACCTGTATCATCAGAATATTGAGGAAATGTCAGTTTGATAGTGTTCCTTGGTGCTATTTACCAAAAAAAAGGTACGTTGCTATAATTTGTTGCTATAATTTGACCAACATTTAAATGATATTTTGGAAAGGAAACAGAAAAGAAAGGAAAAATAAATCTATACCCTTCCCCTGCTAAATATAGCAAGTTGCACTGCGTAAAGCAAGGAATATGGTTTTGAGTTCAGACCAGCATGATGTAATTGTTTTCTGTAACAGGGATCCTGACCAATGAAAAAATGTCCATAGATCTGGGGACTGGTAGAAACAGGGGTTCTGTGTTCCCATTACAAGTGAGACTTACAGTGGGGGCAATAGACTGTATTTATGAAACGTTGCTAATACTGAATTGCATATTATTTAGCTCATTTAAAAAGGGCACTCTTTTTAGCAGGGACGAATTTATCAAAATCTCCTACACAGGCGTTTTGCCCATAATGGGATATAGTGACATTTTCACTGCTTCCTGTGGGCTTTTATCCACAGTGCTTTCCTTTTTTTTTTAAGGAAGGCTATTTTTTGTGCTAAAGGCGATAGTCCTTGTATCAGAAAGTTTATACAGGAAGGCGTTTTCCACTGTTTCCTCTGCTCTGAGTTACATTTACTGTTTTGAAAGAGACACACAGGAAAAAGAGCTTCAACCTGTGACCAAAGTATTTGTCTGCAGATTTGCAGCCTTTGAGGTCTTTATCACCTGAAGGGCTGTTACCTGTGGTGGTACCCACATGGTATCTAACTACCTCTTAAACATCAGCCTCTCTGAGAAGGGAATTGCGTGGTCTTTGTGTGCAGAAGGTGCCTGTTGGAATAAAGGGACGTGTGTGCGCTGGGACTGGAGAGTCAGAATCTCACGACCAGAATTGTTTTGGTCAAAGGGAATGTTTTTGTATTTCTGGTCTAATTCAGATCCCACTAAAGATGATGACAGACTTGATACTGAATTCAGCGGGAGCAAGGCTGGGATTGCCTGTCAATGTTATTAATAAAAATAATTATATTTTTTTTCTGTGAGACGTGGTGTTGAACAGGCAAATTTTGGCAAGTGTTTGGAAGGTTGCTTATAAATGCTTAAGGGGGGTTGCTTATAAATGTTTATAAATACTTAAAGGGTGGGTGTCAGGAGGATGGGGCCAGTCTTCTTTCAGTGGTGCCCAGGGACAGGACAAGAGGAAATGGGCACAAACTGGAACGTAAGAAGTTCCACCTAAACATGAGGAGGAACTTCTTCACTTTGAGGGTGGCAGAGCCCTGGAGAGGCTGCCCAGGGAGGTGGTGGAGTCTCCATCTCTGGAGACATTCAAACCCCATCTGGACACGTTCCTGTGCAACCTGCTCTGGATGGACCTGCTCTGGCAGGGGGTTGGAGGAGATGATCTCCAGAGGTCCCTTCCAACCCCATATCATGCTGTGATTCTGTGAAGGCTCGTACCTGGGCGTAGCAGCCCCTGGTTCCAGTAGCACTGTTTGGTAAAGTGCCTGAGCGTGACTTTTCCCACTGTGTGTGATGCTGAAAGTGGGGAAGCTTTGATTCCTGTAACCAAGGGAAACGTTATTTGCCGGTGCGTTTCTTCTCTGCTCTGCGCGGTGGCAGGAGGCTTGGCCGTATGCTGCTGAGACAAACTGGAGAGGAAAGGTTTTGCTAATGCAAATGCTGTCCTTAAAACTGGTAGATAAAAGGGAGAGCTGTCTTAAAAAAAAAAAAAAAAAAAAAAAAAGTAAGAGGAAGGAAGCTGACAAGGTCATTTTTGCGTCAACTGGAACAAAAATGAGGGATCTGTGCATTTCTGGGCTGCTTTTATCCTCTGGAGCCATTTTCTCTGTAAGCAACAAAAGTGTAGCGGATAGATGGGAGTTAAGACGTATTACAGTGTTAATTTAGAGGATCTCCATTCTGGTTCCCAGTTAGGGTCAATTTGACCTTTTTTTTATGAAAAGGCAGTAATTGCGAGTCTAAAGCAGCATCTCTCTGCTTCCTGGCCCCGGGCAGGCGAGGGCTGAGCCTGGGAAGGTGCGGGGGGAGAGAGTTGGGGCTGTGGGGGGATGCAGACACGGGGATGGACTCCTTTGGGAGTCACAGGGGAATGGGAAAACGTTAAATACCATGGTCTCTTATTCTCTCAGCCAGTAAGAGAAGGAAAATCGTGACGAGAAAGCTGTGTCTACCATCTGCAGTTAAGAAAGCAAATGAGGAAACACAAACGAGTATATATTTTACAGTCTAATGTAAACCAGAATATATTTTACAGTCCAGTTGCAAAAAAGGTGATGCAGGTCTTTCAGGTGTATACTTAAAGGCTTTCTTCCTTGTCCTTGTATTTATTAGATAGATGATGAATAAGATAACTGGGTTATGTTGGTCATTTTTCCAGTTGTTCTAAAGTAAGAATGAACGTGTAAAAGGAAGACAACTAAATAACTTTAGTATTGTTATTTTGCTTTTAAATAGATTAAATATACTGTAATATATGTATAAATAGATGAAATATACTGTTAAATACACTGTGAGGCTGTTTTAAGTAATTTCTGCTCAGTACTATTACTATGTTCTGTGCAACTTAAAAGATGTTATCAAAAAGTAGATCATATTATTTCGTCTGTTTGATACCATAAAATATACATATAAAGAAGTCTTAAGGGAAATAATTAGCATTTTGACATAAACAGGAATTAAATTTGCTTTGTGCTTACCCAAGCTCTAATTTTGCTGTATTTCAGACTAACTCAACAGTCAAGGCTGTTGTAAAAAGTATCCATGGTAACCGAATGCAAAATGTTCTAAAATCATATACAAAAATATCAGATTAAGTAAATACTAAGTATACTTGGCTGATAATAAATAATAAATTAATGAAATACTAAGTATAGTCTAGTAACCAGAGCAGAGATCTCCAAAGTGTCCCTCTTTAACGCGTCCTGCATCAAAAAACGGGAACTTCCCTTTGCTGAATTTGTTGATGTAATTTTACAGCGTCTAAAACGTGTCCAAGGATATCACTGTATTCCTGGACACTTTCCTGATAGGAAATTAGTGAGGCGTTGTTCCGAAAGTGCTTTGGAGTCTCTGCTGATTCCTCCTGACAGGGAGACCCAGCACCTGAAATCACGCCGTCTCGCTCCGTCGCGCCGGGCGGGAGCCGTATGGAGCTCTTCAAATGAAAATGCTGCAGGACGGTCCTAGTGTCTGTCAGCAGCACTTTCTCCTCAGAAAACACCTTACAAAGGCTTGCAAATATTTCTAACATACTGTGAAAATATTTGTGTGCCTAACCTACAGATCTTCACAACGCCGTTTTATCAAATCAGTACTTTGTTTTCTCTCTTACACTGTTTGATTAAAGATTATTATTTATTGATTCTGGCTTCCAGGATCTTTTGAGCATTTAGAAGTATTTGGCTGTCTGTGGCCAGTATTGCAAATAATTTTTAATATTTTATCAAAGCTTTGCTTTGTACTACAAAACCAGAGAAATCTGTTTTGTTCTCGTGAATTTCTGGTAAATGTTTCAAAGCCATTTGTGAGATTCTGACCTGGTTTCTTACATTTGAACAATGTCACCAGCGAGACGACAGGGCTGTCTTTTGGCTTGAAGAACCAACTAAGACAATTTTTATTACTCTGTTTGGATAAAAATGTGCTTGATCTTCACTGGCTGTAGCAACATTTAATATTCCTGTGTAATAGCTTGGATGGTGTTTCACAGACTGTGGCCCTCAGTAGCTCCGTAGTGTTCTGTTCTGTAATTCTGTAATTCAAATGCTCTGTATTTATAGCCCCAGGTGAGGTGTTCCCATTGCCAGGGATGTTTTCACTCCTTTTGCACCCAAACTGACACAATTAAGATCAGTGGACAGATTCCCGTTGGCTCTAGTGGGTTTTGAATGAGGTGTTTTGTGCTTTGGTGTTTAATTATGCTGTGTTCCAGTAATTTCTGAGTGGAAGGAAGTAATTCCCAGTTTTCCATCCTGCTGGGTGATGCTGGAGCTCAGCCTGGATGGGGAGATGCGGGGAGAGAGGCGGCTGCCAAGGGAGGAGCCGCTTGGGGAGCGGTGGTGGGAGATTGATGAGTCCCACAGGTCCCACCAGGGACCCATCTTGCCCTGGTCCTGTTTGTGGCACTGATCAGCTCTTACCCTGACCCTGACCTGAGTGACTTGGTGACTCTAAACCTCTTTTCTTTAATATCCCTTTGCTGTGTCATTTATTAACTAACCAGCCTGTGTCCCAGCCCCTCCTCCTCCACTCCTTTAAAATTGGTACTTTTTCCAATCCCTGGTTATTTTTTTTATCCGTGTGAAGACCCTCTCTGGCCACAGACCAGGTTAAGTTAAGAACTTTCAATGAAGGACCTTTGCACATACCTCTTTGTAGACTCTATTGTCTGGCTCTTTCTTACTCTTGACCCTTTCAAAGGACTCCAGAAGTATTTTGGGTCATCCCTACTCATCACAAAAACTGTTCTGAATTTCCCTGGTGTGTCATATTTGTCTGCATATCCCCTCATTCTGTTGTTTGAAAGAGTTCCTGGTAATTTGTCTGGTCCTGTTTTCAGTCACTGGGCTGTGGTTTCCTCTGCTTATCTGGGCCTGATTTACAAATCGTGGTGATGTTGGTGACACACTTTGTGGTCATCCCGTGCTGTAGCCCCATGAGAGAGGTTTTGTGTGTCCTACCTGTGTGTTGTCTGAGCTCTTAGCTGTGGGTGAGCATTGCAGCACGGGAGCCTCCCCAAACTGTGTACGAATACAGAAAATTAATTTGGTTTTCCTTTTCTGACCTCTTATTTTCCACTGAGCATTCCTTTCATATCTTTTCCATAGACTCTGGCAGGCTTACTTAGGTGGAACTTCTTATGTTCAAGTTTGTGCCCAGTCTTCTCTGAGCCTCCCCTCAGTCTTCTCCAGACTAAAAAGACCCAAGTCCCTCAGCGTTTCCTCATAAGAGAGATGCTCCAGGCCCCTCATCATCTCTGTAGCCTCTGCTGTCCCCTCTCCAGCAGTTCCCTGTCCTTCTGGAACTGGGGAGCCCAGAACTGGACACAGTGCTCCAGATGGGGCTTCCCCAAGGCAGAGGTTTTTTCCCTCATAAATGATAAGGCAGTTAGATTAGGCAGACTTCACATTACTACAGACTATATTTTTCATTCCATCTTGTCTGTTTTCCAGGGTGTAGCTTGGTTTGTGTATTAGTACTAAAGACCCATCATAGACCCATTGATGGTCATTGCATTGGGCTTTAAAGGAACCAGGAGATTCAGGCTGATGAAAGAACCTTCGTAGGAGAGAAGAAGGAATCAGTAAAGCCTAAAATATCTTACAGCATAATGACACCAGCATATTTAGGAAGCAGAGCTGTTCTTGCCCTGCCCTAGGAAGAGCACAGTCTGACTTTCTGTTCTGTCCACAATTTAACCCAGCCTCAACTCCAGACTACCGCTTTCCCTCCTTTTTTGGGCCAAGCATTCTAGGAGCCGTGGCACCCACGCTGTTCTGTCCACAATTTAACCCAGCCTCAAATCTAGACTACCGCTTTCCCTCCTTTTTTGGGGCAAGCATTCTAGGAGCCAGGCACCCACACAGAGCTCAGAGATGGTTCCCCTCGCTGAGGTTCGTCCTGCTACTTGCTGGCAGGCTGAGGACCTGTGGTCATGCCGGGATGGTGCAGAGTTATTACACTAATTGAAGTAAATCACTGATTCTTCAACCAAATCCAGTAGCTAAATTTACAGCTTAGTTGGGAAAGGAACGTTCTGAGCACATTTCAAATGTAACAACAAAATCTTTTCATTTCTCCAACAGTCGTATTTAAGCCTGGTCTGGTTACTGCTCCTATGAAAGCTCATTAATTTGCATTGAATTTTATATTTTCTGAGCTTAGGCTCTGTCATAAATATTCATTGCTCTTCACAGCAACAAATGTCAGCAGACCTGCCACTCCTGAGCTGAATGTTTCGGAACATTAACATCCTATTGAATTCCTGAGAGCAATCAAGAATATTTCATCTCTCAGGAAAGAATCTGGAAAATACACCCGTGCTGTCGCTTGCACCAAGCATACAGACAACCTGTCTATATTCTTCTCAAAAATCTTTGAGTAAATTAAAGTAGTTAGCATGATCTTTGCTCTTAGAGCTGTTTGGGCTGAGGAAAACACATTTTTGGGGGATTTCTTTCAGTAGAGATTTGTAAAATTGAAAACCTGTAGAAGCGGCATTTGTCAATGGTGAGTCATTAGTGTCTGTGAAACTCTAGGTGCTGGTAATTGATGAGAAAATACTTGTATTTGTTGTACTCATCCCAATGACTCATTGTTTCCCAATTGAAGCTGTGGCTTCTCGTCTCTTCTTTGGTTTTCTTGAC
This sequence comes from Calidris pugnax, assembly GCF_001431845.1. Lineage (NCBI taxonomy): Eukaryota > Metazoa > Chordata > Aves > Charadriiformes > Scolopacidae > Calidris > Calidris pugnax. Next base: position 1,364,683 of record NW_015090768.1, on the reverse strand, counting down.
AGTAGGTGTTACAGCTATTGTTTTTCTGCAACACTGTGCCTTTAGGAAATAATGCACAATGGAGTCTTTTAGTCTTGAGAAGAGAAGGCTGAGGGGGGATCTGATCAATGCCTCTAAATACTTAAAGGGAGGGTGTCAGGAGGATGGGGCTGGTCTTCTTTCAATGGTGCCCAGTGACAGCACAAGAGGGAACAGGCACAAACTGGAGTATAAGAAGTTCCACCTAAACATGAGGAGGAACTTCTTCACTTTGAGGGTGGCAGAGCCCTGGAAGAGGCTGCCCAGGGAGGTGGTGGAGTCTCCTTCTCTGGAGACATTCAAACCCCACCTGGACACGTTCCTGTGCAACCTGCTCTGGCTGACCCGTCGCTGGCAGGGGGTTGGACTGGGTGATCTCTGGAGATCCCTTCCAACCCCATATCATTCTGTGATTCTGTGAGACGTTACCAAAGGGATGGATCCGTAGCAGCTCATGTGAAGGAAAAACAGGATTTCTCTTGGTCTTCAGCAATTGCTCAGAATTAATTTGCTTTGTGAAGAGTAAAAGCTGTAGATCAAGTTCTCAAGTGCAGCCTCTAAAATTGGAAGAACCGTGTAATTCTGAAGGCAACAGCAATGAAAAACTGGCTGAAATTTAATAGTACAGTGTGCAAGGTCTTGTACCGAGGGACTAATAGGAATTTATGTTATAAATTAGGGGTTCTTCAGTCAGAAATCATGTTGGAAAATAAAGACGAGTTTATTAGTAGGATGTAAAATGTCTGTGAGTCATCGATCTAATAGAGCCGTGACAATGCAAAATGTTCTTTGTCAAAGTATTCTCATGAGAGACAAAGCAGAGTTTGTGACATCATATAAAAAATGAGGGAGGCCTCATTTGGAAACACTCCCGATGACGTGGGGATGAGGAAGACCTAAACAAGGTCTTAATTGGGTAGAAAAAGTAATGAATGCTGAGTGTATTATTTGGGACAGCCTTAAATATAATGTGTTGCTTAATCTAAGAAAACAGAATTTGGGGAGAGAGCTGGTAGTGGTTGTCTCTACACACACAGCCAGGGTAGGCAGCTTGGAAGAGAACTGTTTCTACTGCCTGGACAAGAGGGAGAGCTGTGTGTGGTTCAGCAGAGATACAAATGGGATAAACTGGTCTTGAGAGGGAGGAATGAGAGGTTTCCAAAGCGTCATGAGTCATCAGTACCTTCTCCCTCCTCCTTTTAAGATTAAAGAACACTGTTCTGCATTTTGCGGAAAGAGTGGGTCTTCTCCATGCCATGGAGGTGGGCAGTGGGAGCAGCAACTGGGCTGGTCCCAGTCCCATGGCCGCTGGAAGAGGGGACCTCCAACCCCACCAAGGTGGCCCAACAGAGAGGACATGCCAGCAGGGACAGGCAGGCTTCTGGTTTTCACCAGAAAATTGTGGAAAGATTAAACTCCGATGGCACATGTTGCAGTACTGACAGTTTGAGATCCTCAGTGCAACCCAACATCAAACCTGCTCTCTGCATAAGGCAAATTTTGGTGGTTTTGAAGTAAACTGGCTGAAATCACCCAGAAAGGGTAAGTTTTCATCACAAACGATTTAACTACATCATAAGATTCTTTGTCTTGATCAGCACTTTGATATTCCTTTGAAGATGTTTGCGTGCATTGTTCTGTTGGGTTTTGTTGTTTTAAATCAGTACATTTCTGAGAAATACTTATTTTCCAATTATCTCTGTCCTCTCGGTTTGCAATTGTTTTAGTGCAATCTTCCTGCTTTGCCAAAATATTGCATACCTGTAATTTTACTCCTGGTTTGAGTCAGGAATAAAAGCACTTTATGGATCATGATGATAGGGTTGAGGTTTTTTCCTTTTGTTAAAATTAGCCATTTTGTATTGATGTGTTTTCAGTCTTAAAATGTGAACCCCTGTTTTACAGTCTTGACTGCACGTTTTTACGTTTTGATTGTAATAAAATAAAACTGTGTGAAAATACAGGCAATATGTTTAGCCACACAGTTCTGTTTCTGAAAATTGCTGCTGAGTATGTTTGCTGTAGAAATTCAGAGTCTACTTGAAAAGTCATTGTTTAGACTTACCTGGTGTATAATTACATTATATTGCAGTACAATGGGAAGTTGGTAATCTTCTGTTGGGCTTTTTTTTCCTGCAAATGTCTCAAGTTGTAATGAATCTCTGGGTTTGAACTGCGACTATTTACATTACAACAGTACTTCTGTGCATTCTAGTTCCACAAAAGAGTGGTTCTCAAAAATTCTTTGAAAAATACACCCTCCTGGTTTTGTAGAATGTTTTACTATTGCTGCTCAAATATCTTCCTTGATAAAGGGCAATGGATATGTTTTATTCCAATAATTCAAAAGCACAGAAGGACAGTCTCATCTAAAGCTTTCCATGAAAAATATATCAAAGAGTTTTTCCTTCTGGGTAATGATTGAAGGTGTGAAAACAATCTTTTTGGGCGCGTATACTGAAGTATCTGTTGCAGCTTCACGAATATATATATATATTGCAACAAAAACTTAAGGGGGGGGGGCATGGGTGGAGAATCCTATTTTTCACTTAGAAGAATTTACTCTTTCTTCCTTTGGATTCCGAGTGTATTTTTATTTGTTCTGTAAATACAGTGTGAAAAATTTTTAATTTTCTCTAACATTCTTCTTTCCATTTCTTTCTTTCCCCCAAAATTTAGATATAGAGCCATAGAGAGTAAGAGCTCTATAAAGTGGTGGTGGGCAGTATACATGTTCCTTTTTCCCCTGCTCTGGGTAATTAATTAATTAATTAAATTTATTTTACAGACTGATTAAATCAAAATTTTTGTGAGTCATGAGTTATTTCTTTTATTCCCTGGCCAATCACTTAGCAATGCTATAGCTGGTATAATCCAGAATATTAAATGCTGCCCTGGGAATACCAAACTTTTTATTAATTCCACTGCCATCTAGTCCAGATGAATCCCTTCTCATATAGCTAGTGTGTACTGAATGGTGACATTCCTCTTAAATAATCATTTCAGCATAAAAACTGGCATATATCACTCAAAAGCACCTTTGGTGATTTATCAAAATAGTGTTTGAAACACTATCGGGTTAAGGGATTTTGATGCTGTTCCCTATTTCAATACTCTGACTTTTGGAGAGAAGTGTAAACGTTTCCCAGGTTTTGCAGTGTTGGGAGACTGCAGATACAGCCTCGAGTCTTCCTTGAGTTTCATCTCAGCAGGAATGAGCCAAAAAAGGATTCAGAAAGAGAGTCAGACATTGAAAACGCCATGATCTGTTACCTTCTTCAGATGTGAAATTTCCTGAATAGAAGTGATAATTATTATTTCCTTTCACCTGAAAATGGAGTTGTAAAAAGCGTTCTTGTGACTTAAGAACATTAGTCCCTTTGGCTCAAGTAACATTTATAGTCCTGACATCCTTATCGCTTCCAAAATCCCATTTTAGGGAGTAGATTTGCAAAAATCGCAGGTTGCCTTAAGTGTGTCGGAGTCAGTGGGACAGACAGTTCGTATCAGCTGAGAATCTGTCCAGAAGCATCTAAACATAGGTTTAAAAGCTTAGCTTTAGCCTCCTATTTCTTGAAATGCCGTTCCACTTTCTTCCTAGTTCATTATAAAGATGTAAACCGTTTCCCACATTTTGACATTACAAATATTTTTATCATCCACGATGACCTGTTTTCTTCAAATAGTAACTCTGGCTGAGTTTAATAAATCACATTCCAGAAGACGTGCTACTTTGGCACTACATTATTAAAATACTGCCAATATTTTAATAAGCAACTACTACTTTGTATCTTCCCTCTAGGCTTTTTGAAAATAAATGTATTTGCTGCTCAGAGAAGCTCAGAGAAGACGCAGAAAAATGTATTATATTGTTTTCTTACTATAAGAACGCTCTTCCAGCACATATAGTGGGTCAAACTTGTCTTAAAAGCTGCCTTAATTGTTTTTGTCACATTATTTTCATAGAATCGTAGAATCATAGAATGGTTTGGGTTGGAAGGGACCTCAAAGATCATCGAGTTCCAACCTCCCTGCCCTGGGCAGGGACACCTCTCAATAGAGCAGGTTGCTCAAGACCCCATCCAGCCTGGCCTTGAACCCCTCCAGGGATGGGGCATCCACAACTTCCCTGGGCAACCAATTTTGGCCATATCTCCAGTAAGGGATGCTCTGGGAGAAGGTAGAGGCAGGACTCAGGTGTCGTGGTGCCCACACCAGGGCTGCTGCTGCCATCGAGGACAATCCTGATATCACTTAAATTAATGGTTTGTACCCGGCAGAGTTCATGCTGTGTCATTTCAATGTGGCAAAAAGAGCAGAAATTAGAGCCCTGTTTCATACACCAAATATTTTTGTATTCATTTGTTTCTTTAAAATGTCCATTTAATGCAGAAGTGATTTATTTCTTTGGAAGAGCTTATATCTGACTAGATATAAGTATGTAGATATAAACCCTGAATAGAAGGGTTAAATTTCAGATGAAGACTTCACAGCACAAAGCGGTGGGAGGGGAGAACATTTATAACCAGGGAGAATCACTCCAGCCCACCTTACGCTCATTTTCCACCTAATTATCCCAGAGCCCTGAGCTCCTCCCAGAATAACCGGGAGCTAAACACACAAAGGGTTCATTCTGCCGGTTGTTAATGGGATCTAATTTGGTCCTGCTCAGACCCCGTGCTCTGCTTTCTCAGGTGTGGTTGGTTCATGGGATGCAGGGAAATTGCTCCTTGTACTCAGAACACCTTACGTCGGTATCCTTTTAATTTTACTTGATTGGGAAAAGAAGAAAAAATAATCTACAGAGTGAAAACTGCGAGAGGAGTGAAATAGAGAGAAGATGACTGCTGGAGTGCAGTGAGAACAGGATGGGCTTTCACCTGCCGTGACCTGCTGGAACAGGAGACTACTGGAAGCCCGTGTTTCTCTGGTGTGGTGATGGCTTGCAGGTAACACATCTCTCCTCCAGCATCTGCCTGCCCTCTGAGACACCCTCCTGCCTGAGCTCCCACCAATGGCTCGGCCACCCTGGGACAGTGTCACTTCAGAGCTCGTTGGATTAAGGGTGGATGGTTCTGAGCTAAACATCTGTAAGGATATTTTTTAGCTGTTGCCATCCTAGAATCATAGAACCGTCTCGGTTGGAAGGAACCTTTAAGATCATCTAGTCCAACTATCAACCTAACTCTGATTAAAAAAACAAAACAAACAAAAAAAAACATACAAAAAAACCCCGCACATCACTAAACTATGTCTCTAAGCACTATGCCAACCTGTCTTTTGAAAACCTCCAGGGATGGTGCCTCAACCATTTCCCTGGGCAGCCCATTCCAAGGCTTCACAACCCATAATCCTGAGCCATATCAAAGTAGAAACTCTACCTGCAGATGCTGTGAGCTGTGAATGGCCATTTGTCCCTCTGCACGAGAGGGAGGGGACCTGCTGTGACCTGTGTTCCTACAGTATTTATGGAAATATTTATGCCTTGTAGCCATCTTTGTAGCATGAGTGGATTTTCCATGCTTCTCCCATTCCAGTGTCTCCAGTGGACTGGTTCAGCTGAAGGTCACAAGTTTGCTTCTTGTCAGTGGATTGTGAAACAAATCCTAGAATCACAGAACATTTTGGGTTGGAAAGGATCTTAAAGATCTTGGAGTTAAAGATCTTCCTTGGGCAGGGACACCTCCTGTTGCTCCAGGTTGCTCCAAGCCCCCTCCAACCTGCCCTTGAACCCCTCCAGGGATGGGGCAGCCACAGCTTCTCGGCCAACCTGGGCCAGGCTCTCACCACCCTCACAGCAAAGTTCTCCCTGAGATCTCATCTCCATCTCCCCTCTTTCAGTTTAAACCATTGCACCTTATTCAGAGTGTGGGAAAGCAAGTCTATTGGAGACCCTGTCAGTAGAGGTCTTCCAGATCTTACAAACTGCACTTTGACAGTTAAAACTGCTGGATTTCACCTATGAAAGAAATCAGATGTTCTTCTGAGGGGATGTAACTATGACTATAGACAGATATTTCATCTGTGACAACAGAGGTTGTCCTTCTGCTTTTTTTTTCTGAGGTGTTCTTTGCCTTCTCTGACAGCTTCCATCCTTCTTCCTCAATTAATGTGTAGATAGTTATTGAGTCCTGACATTTTCCATCTCAGATTCATCCTTGCCTTTTTCTAGCACATCCCCATTTTTTTTCTCTGGCTTTCCCTTTAGAAATAATCCTGGGTTTGATCAATGTTCATGCTGTCTTTAGGGCATATTTCAGTAGAAGTAGGAATCAAAAGGACTACTACATAAGAAACCTTCGTTGAGAGTGAAATCCTTTTACTCTTGTTTTTTGGGTTAGCTGATTCAGTTAACTTTTAGTCATCAGATATTCATTAGCACCTTTTGAATTTGGTTCATCCCTGTTAATTATTCAGCATCTTAAGTTAGGTCTTCCTGCTCCCTAGCAAAGTAAATGGGAAAACGGGGCCAAAACTGCATTTTCAGTCTGGCAGGCTAAAACTGGGGCTGCCTTTAATTGATGTTCATTCGTTCCAGGCAAAACTAGCACATAAGAGTATAAAGCATGTGCTGAATTCCTCAGAGATTTGAATAATATATTGTATATCCTGGTGAAACATAGGTTATTTTTAGTCAGCTTTTAGTAGTGGGAAACTTAGAGCCTGTTTCTCCTCAGTCTTCAAGATGGTGTTATCTTGAGATTCACTGTGAACTAAGACTGGTTTTTCTTTGTAACCCATCCAGTGACGTGTAAGTAAATAGCTGTTTGTGATTGTATTGTGGAATGCTTTAGGCCTGGGTAAGATTTAACTGCTCTGCAACAGGTAAACTATTAACACTAAGGATTAATTTTACAATGGAACTTCTAAACGGATTCATTAATGACTTTAATGTTACATTGCAAGGTTTAAAATACTAAACCTGGAAGAGACTCCTGAATGTGACGTTTTAACAACTTTGAAATAAAGGTTACTGTGTACAACAAAAGTGTGAGAAAATATTATTTGAAATGAATACAGTAGATAATCCAGTAATGCAACATATTTACCTTTATTTGCTTTTTATTTCTTCAGAAAGCAATGGTATCCATTTATCGTGAGCTCAATTGAAGATAGAGCTCTGGATGTTGTTGTGCCAGGAAATAGAGCATGTAACGGCTGTAACTGTCTCAGCCCTATCTTTGTAGAAGTATGGCCAACAAAAAGCACACATTAATTCAGGAGCAGTATTATATTGTCTCTTTCTTTATGCTTATCATGTACACCTACTTGTGTCCCTGACGCAAATGCTTTTCACTCGGGAATTTTTACCTATTAGAGATACTTTTGTTATTTATGAATACAGTTCTTCAGATGTGGGAGTAATTCAGGCGTGATTGGAAGTTTGGGATTGAAGGTTTGGATAAATCTTTGTGCAGTCACTGTCTCCTGTCTGTCTGAAAGCTGGCCAGGGTTTTAAAGGGAATACCATGATTTCATTAAAGTCATTTATGGCCATTAGCTCATTTGTTTTGCCAGAAACCGTGAACTCAAGGCATTTTCTTGGTTATTTGAAGTGTTTCCAATGTGTGGAAAAGTGTCTTCTAAATAAGGCAGCAAAAGCAAACATGCAAGAGCATGAAAAAGTTATATTTGGCAGCGATTACCATGGGTTACCATGAGTGGGATTACCATGAATTATGATTATTACAACTGAATTGTATAATGTGAGTTATGATTTATGGAATGTAAAAGTTTTAAAACTATTGTGAGTGATGTCAATATCTCACCAAGTATTTAGTAATCTCTCTAAGATACTCTTCGTGCTGGTGTTCAAGTATTTGTAGTTTTTTCAGTATGATGTTCCATTACTGGATTTAAAAATTATTTTAAAACTATTCACCTTATTCTGAACCTACCGTGAGGTCCACTTCAGTAGCTGAGAGTCACATCTTCTCCCTGTAACTCCTGCAGCTACTTGTGAATGGAAGAGTAGATCCAAATGCAATATGGATAAAGATTTATGTGACATTTTTGGCTGTGAGTTTTATTAGCACATTAATTATATTACATTACATCATTTAAGCAATGAATATTTAACTAAGCATTACTCATAATTGCACCTTTCCTGTTCCACCTTTGTAAAATGACCTCACATAAAAAATATAATTAATCTTTTCATAAGAAAAATATAAGTAATTACACGAAAGAGATAAAAATATCACAAGCTAATGAAAAATCTCATCTAAAATTCCATTGGGCACATTTGGCAGTGTGCTTTATCTTTGATATAGTACCAGCGAACTGAAATTAATCTGCCCCCATATAAATGTTAGAGTTTCTGAAACTATGGATCCGACTGTAGAGATTACACAAAGTGATGTTTAAAAGTTGCCTTTTAAGATGAATTTACAGTGGTACAGACTAAACCTTTTAAAGTAAAAATTTTGGCCAAAGGCAGAATGCAGTATGAAGTGCACAGGTTTTTACCAAGTTGATTATAACTTCGGTTACTGTTCATTACAGCTGTGAAGAGTTTCAGAGTTTCACATTTCAAAATTTGTCATTTTGTATATGTATAAACAGCAATTAACCAGGAATTATTTCACTGTTTCAGTCACCTTTTGCTATTCTGAAGTGACCAGTCACAGACATAAATCCAGATTATTTCTCATGTAAAGCCCTTTACTGCCTAAAGCATGGTTGATACTAACTTTTGGTTCACTTTCTTATGATATGTTTTTGTTTGACTCTCTCTTTTATAACAACCGGGCTTGGGACCTCTGCTATTAGGAGCCAAAACACTTTCTAGTGGTTTATAAAGAAGCTGATAACAAATTTTAAAATCTGTATCAAAAATGTCGCAATTTATATTACTTTCAGTTGCTTATAAATGTAACGTGGGTCACTTTCCTTGAGTAACTGGGGAAAGTTATGCCAAGATTGTATGTTTGTTTTTGTACTAAAGTAATTATTGCTAGCTTTTCAGTTCAAGGACTTCAGCTCATGTTTTGAAGGTGGAGTCTATGGTGTACATCAGTCTGACGTATTTCTTTTTGCAATAACAGTATTATTTGAGCTTTATTTTTATCTAAGCAAAGCTTGAACTGACATTTTGCAAGTAAAAATCTCATCTTGGGTATCTCCTCGTCTGTTACAGGTCAATGCACAAACTGACCCAGCTGGAGAGACTTGATCTGGGCAATAATGAATTCTCTGAGCTGGTAAGAAATGCACCATTTTTTAAATAGAAAGCCTGTGTGTTTTGGGTACTCTGTGTAGGGGGGATTAATATTTGACTTAAAAAGCATTATTGTATTGTGGCCACGTGCTGTGGTCACGTTTAGAACAGAAGAGGGATTGTGGTTCATGAGGTGACTGCTGATAATACACTATGCTTCATTTACATCATCAAGGTCAGAGATGGGTCTCCCTCTGAGCTGGTTGCTACAGCTGGAATATTGCAATGTGGGATGAATTGTTCATCTCAATATAAATGAGATGAAAATCACAAATATAAATTTGTATCGATGACATGTTAATTTCTTAATATCTGTCATTATATCCTGCAAACATTAGCAATTGCTATTAGCAGAAGTCAGTTTTGGACTCCAGAAGCAGTTTCTGTCCCTAACTCACCTCTAAGATGAGAATTCGTTTCCCTGAGATCTAATAGCTTTCGGGAATTTTCTCTGGTCTCAGCATAGAGAATAGTCAAGTTGCCATTCCCTTTAGGTCTGTTTTTGCTACATCTCCAGGAGTCAACAATTCTCAGAAACAGTATGAGGGTGTTTCAAGTGTTTTAAGGAGAGCTTGCTGAGTTCCTCTGGCAGGAGCTGTAAATATGTTAAGAGAAGCAAAACTTAGACAAACTGCTGCCTCATCATTTTTGAGACCCGTCACTCATAGGGCTATTTGGGAGAGCCTGTGATTTTTTCGGGCAACAAATTAATTCTGTGACACTCATGATGGCACTGATGGGCAAAATAAATGTGTGTGTGGGTTTTATCCCCCGACAGCCTGTCTGGTGATGGTTACCCTTGGGGACTGGACCCCCTTTCCTCCAGAGACACAGAACAACCTGTAAAAATAGTGCTGCTGAGTCAGGGCTTACAATTTTCTGAGGGTGATGTCTCCCGTGGATTTAATTAAAATTAAGGTATTTTCACTTTAAGCAAATTTTGAAATGTCATCTAGTAGTAGAAGGCTGTAGCAGAGTCTACATCTGGTTTATGGACAGTGCACCATCTTCTACCATTATGGTTATAACCCTGTTAATGTTTACTAATTTACACTGCTATCTAGGAGAACATAGATGGCTTTATCTCAATTTTTAGTTAAAACTAGATTATTTTTTTGCATGAATAAATAGAATAGAAATTTCAGAAGTGGTATTCGAAATTTTAATCAAAAGAAATATATATATGCACGCTCTGAATTCAGAGTTTGTCTTTGTTGGGGTTGGTTTGGGTTTGTAGTCTTTGTTTTAAATGATTCCCAACATCATTCTGTGTTTTTGCATTGTAGCATAAGAATAGTAAATCAGGAGTCCAGGGGTCCCACACTGCTATTGGGACCAGGCTCCCCAGGTTGATTCATTTTTCAGGAAGCTGGTCCAAAAATTCAGAAGCCAGAATCAAATGCCAGATGCAAAATGGGAGGGAGGGAACGGCATGAACCTGCAGAAGTGTCATAGGAAAAGTGGTTCTAGCTTAAATCAAGATCACCTGGAAAAAAAGGATCGAAAGGTCCTGGTTTTGTGGATTCTGAAAATTTGATTTGAGTTCCTTCTTATTGAGAAAATATTGCCCAGAACCATGGTGGTGTGGAAGAGCTTCATTTCTTTGACAGTCCATCTCTGGACTATTTGTGCTGGGAGACTGTGCTCCACGCAGACGTGGGAGCGACAGGAACAGAGTTACCAATAAAAGTAGTTGCAAAAATGAAATAATTCTGTTCATTCATTTTCCGGAAACAAGATTTCACGGATTGTGAGGTAGGTGTGTGTTCTTAAAATAGAAATTGTCGCTTCCCAAATAACAGCCATATTCGAGTGATTTGATGTCATCAGGGACGGGAGCAATCTGTGTCACAGGTCTACAGGAAAACTGGAATATCACACCATGAGGTGTGGGTCAGGGAGCTGAAATCCGTCCATCTTTGAAGTGTCAAAAAATGGCACAGGAGGAACAATATCCAGCAATCACAGTGCCTGGAAGGAGAGGGAGGCTGGTGGCCTGCTATCTCCACTCTACTCTGATTCTATACCACTTATCAAAGCATTAGTGAGACCTCACCTGGGTTATGGAATGCCATAATCCGTACTCAGGAAATTTCAAATCAAACAGTAACCACAGTGCCTGGAAGGAGAGGGAGGCTGGTGGCCTGCTATCTCCACTCTACTCTGATTCTATACCACTTATCAAAGCATTAGTGAGACTCACCTGGGTTATGGAATGCCGTAATCCGTACACAGGAAATTTCAAATAAAACAGTAATACATACGAGAGAGGAGGTGGCTGCTGCCTTTGAGAAGGATGTCTGTCTAATGAGGGGAATTTAAAAGAAAATTAAAGCTGAGAGGGGAAATGATGATTATCTCTAATAACCTTAGTCAGTGAACACTCTGGAGGCATGAAGAACCATTAATCATCACAGGAACAAATAGTATAAAATGACCATTAATTCATTTAGCCTGGGAAGTAGAAGTGGTTTTAACCGTCGAAGGAAAACAAAATTTCAATAAATTTAGCCAAGGGAAAAGAAATTATCCTCAGAACATATTGACTAATCATTTTTTAATAGAAACACATTATGTGACAACATGGAAAAGTGAGGGATTGAGCTCTCCCCATCAGTAGCTTCCTTCTTACCCAGAGATGTATCGGGAGCTTCTCCCAGAATGTGCCATGTCCCCTGGGCAACTGGAAAATCATATTTCATATGGGAATTGTGACATTGCAAGGAGCTCAGACCACTGGAGATAATTCGAGGTCTCTCTTGAGGTCCTGTGGTGCTCAACAGATCTGTCTGTTTCTAGCTGGTTGAAACAATTCCAGTGAAATAGCATTACAGGCTTCTAAAATGCTGGAATCTGATTCAGTCAGAATCAAATGAAATATTAAATATCAGTTTCTGGCAGACTTTGAAAAAAAAAAAAATCTCTACAACTTGACAGAGCTAAGGCAAGTTGAACATCTTGTTTTACCTGTGAAAGTAGCGTTTTATGGAGAAGAAAAATGCTGCTTAGGCTGAAACATGGAGGTGTTTGTGACCTGATAGTTCTTGATTTTCACAGCCTTAATGAATAAGAAATGGTTTGGGGAATCGCCTTTTTCAGTTCCCCTCACTACTGTCCTACAGTGTCGAAAAGAATAGAACATCTTCAATTAAAGCTTAATATTGTGATTTTAAGGCTTGGTCATTGCATAAGTGTTCTTTTAACTACTGAATAGAACAATTGTAGACATTAAATCCTACATAAACACAGTGTATCCAGGGAAGTGTTCAGCAGTAGGTGTGCCTCTGTTAAGCTACTTTTAAGAGTATAAATCATGCAAAAGGCAGCGTTTAGCATGAGCTGCAAGATGAGATTTGGTCTTTCTTTGCAGTGAACTGTTTCTGAAGCTCCACAATCTCACTTCTCGTTTGCCATGGTCATAAAAGACGCACTCCCAATAGACTGTCTAGAACAAGAACTTGTGAGGAGTTCTGCTTTGTAGCCACTGCTTTTCCAAAGGGTTCTTAAATTTTGCAAGTTTTGAAAAAGAGCAACAGTGGTTAAATGGAATGAAATGAGCTCTTCATGTCATTGGCTCTCTGAAAGTCTGATGTATATAAAAAGAAGAAAAAAAAAAAGAAGGAAAGTGAAGAAGGGGACTTGTTTTAAAGAAAACATTGATTTATATTTAACTTAAAAAAATACTGATTTATTTAACTGTCCATAATACTATATTCTTTTCCTCAGCCTGAGGTTCTTGAACAAATACAAAATCTAAAGGAGCTGTGGATGGACAATAATTCCTTGCAAATACTACCTGGGGTATGAACATTTATTTTATGTAATCAAATTATTTTGTGATATGGTGAACTCTTTACCTTGCAGTAAATAAATGCATGTGCATTTTCTTGAATGGGTACACGTTCCTAGTTATATAGTCATGCATTATTATCAAGAAATAAAAGTCTCACCATAGCCATGCATATGAAAACATTTTAATTGTTGTTTTATTACATGACGGTGTCTAAATGGGGTAATAGTGTCTAATTGTGTAGTTTTCATCGTGAGGGGAAATTTTCCTAGTGTCTTTTCAGTCACCATGCAATAACCTGCAGTTTTATAAAACGTGTTTTAAAAAGGAAGAGGAAATATTACATAATCTAAATAAACTTAAAAAACAGGTGGTATGTACAGATTCAACTATACTAACAGCAATTTTGAGGCAGGAGAACAAAGAACTGTGCCTCTAGAAAGCACTCCATTTAGAAGTGGAACAAGAAATATTTTAAAATCTAAACATTAGGATTATGTTTATGGATTAGTGATGTTTCTGAGTTGTTGCTGCTCCACAGCAGAGCTTTGAGGATTTTCAGTTTTCATTGCCATAAATGATTTTGAGATTTTTCCCCCTAAAATACCTGCTGGAGATCCCCTGCTTCACACAATGACACTCTTCGTTGCTGCAGAGAAACTTTAGAAGTAGGTCTTGCACAAACCTCTTTCAGCTTTCAACATTTGTTAATCAAAATTCAATTTTTTTTGCATTGAGCAGTGACTGGTTTTTGTCTTTATATTCACTTTTTGTTTTGTGCTAAGCAGGATGTTTGCACAGAAAACAACCATTTTCAGTCACTGTCCAAATATCCACTTTTTGATATTGAAACTACTTTTTGGATATTGAAACTACTTTGGATATTGAAACTGCTTTTTGATACTGAGACCAGCTGGAGGTCAGGAACAGAAACATTGCAGTATTGTTGCTGCGGTGACGGAGTAGAAGAAATATCAAATACACAAGAGAGAGTGGGCACAAACCCTTTAACTGTGATTCTTTTCTATTCACAATGAAATGGGTTAATTCTAAAACGTGCTCCCAACACAGTCCTGCTGAGCTGTCCTCATCCCCAGAGAGGGGATTTGGAGTGGGAGAAGTTCAGTAGATCGTGGAACCCCACCCCAATATTTTCAGTGAATAATTCATGTTTCCTGAGCCTGATTCTAGTAGACCCTACATGATGTTTTTATGAAAGCCTTCTCCAAAACAAGAGGTTTTAAACAGTTAAAATTAGCTTTGAGTGTTGAAAACAGAAAGGAAATACCTTAAGGAGTGCTGTTATGAGTAGATGGGAATTGTGAGTACGTGTCCAGCTGAAGAAGCAACACAGCTGTATGGCTGAGCACTCAAACTTTCTCCAGATTTAACGAATCTGGAACAAATTAATTAGTTTGGTATGTGTCGTTTAGTTTGGTACAGTCCCTTCTGCTGTTATCTGAAGGGGAGGGCTGTTAGACCACGGCTGATACCCCTTCAGTGAAATAACTCTCGTAATGAGGATGCTGAAATAACTGAATATAAGCCTGTATTACTATTGTTTGTCTTTAATTAAACTTAGAACCTGGCAGGTGGTGTGTATCTGCTCAAGTAACACTTTGTAACGTGCTATTAAGTCTATAGGGAAGTTAAAACAGCTCGTGTACCTGGATGTGTCAAAAAACAGGATAGAAACTGTGGATTTGGACATCTCAGGATGTGAAGGACTTGAAGACCTCCTGTTGTCATCCAACATGTTGCAGCAACTGCCAGACTCCATAGGTGAGAAAAACTCAGCATTTCTTGTAAGCTTTTATAGTTCAGGATTTCATTTATATCTTTTATTTTTTTAATGATGAGACATTATAATTATAATAGACATTATAATAGGAACTAGAACTTCCACTGAATTCCAAAGGAGTTTGAAACATCTGTGGCTGGACAGTCTACAAAGACCATTTTGTAAAGTCAGGAAAAAAATTCATGGTTAGAAGGTATTGATTATTCTGCTTCACTATTTTAAAGAAAATAAACAAAGAAAGATAGAATTGATGTGATCTAAATTTGAAATTAAGTATAACAGTGATTATGTTACCAGTGTTAAACTCTTGAAGGAAATTGCTGCTCTTAGTTCCAGTGGTGCAATCCAAACTATTCGTTTTCTTTTTTGCCTATATGGCATGAATGTAATTTTGGAATTATTTAGAACATACAGAAATTCTGGAAGCTAAGTGGTTGTAGGTATACCCCTCAATACAGCTGGATAATTCATTTCTTTGTGTTTTCTTTGGAAGCACTTGAGGTCTTCCCTCTCTTCTGTTGCTTCCAGCCAATGAGCCCACTGTATCATTATCATCATCTTTTTCACTTTGCTCAGTGCATCCCTTTGAACGTGGAACTGTTAAATAACCCAATTTTGAATCAACAGAGTCAAGCCTCCAAACTGTGTTGCTAACTAATAATACTGTGCCACGTGTATGTTCCTGGAAGTCCTTTGCACCTGTTTTCCATTTTGGTCTTCTACATCTCACCATAAATTCTAGAATTTTTACTCTTGGTGGTTTTCTGATACACACGTGCAGATGGGTTTTTGAGGGCATTTGGCTTCTGTACAAAAGGAATAAATGTTTGCATTTTGAATTACACATTCTTGCAATTAGATATATTCAATTCTCATCTCCAGATTCCTCTTAGTGAATGGTAAGGGATTTAACAGAAGTAGAGCAAAAAGAGTCATTTTAATACTGCATTTTCAGATGACAGTTGCTGAAATACATTTTGGTGGAACTTCTTCCTCTTAAAATTTTGTTGAAACCTAGATGATATTTGGAACATGCTGATACTGAAAAAGTTTTCAACAAAAATGTTCTGCAATTGAAGTGGGTCATGTTTCTAGTATTCCTTTAATTACACTTTTCATTTGCTTCAGCTTTCATATTACATCATGTTCAGTATAATGTTTTTCTCTGTATTAATGATTAATTTATATTGTTCCCAGCATTAATTACAAATAATCATTTGAAAAACGCTATTTCGATATATCCAGAATTCTTTCAAGGGAAAAACAGATTTTGAAATATTAATACTTGGAGAAGGTGGAAATCTCTTTCAAGCTCTGTTTCTAGCACTTCAATGCAATATTTTTCCCATTTTTTTCTGTTTTTACTTTTTTATTCTTTTCTGCTGTTACTCACTGGTGAAGCAGAAGTTCCGTTCCCGTCTTGGTAAATGTTACCCAGTTGTGCATCTGCTTACACTTAGATATATAACAATTCTTTTAATGATACCAGTTAAACGCATATGCAAATGCCTTTGGGATTCATTCTGGGTTTCTGTTTATCCCTACATATTATGAAGCTTTATAAATGTATCATTTACTTTGTATAGTTTGCTGAAGTTTCAATGCAATATTTTTCCCATTTTTTTCTGTTTTTACTTTTTTATTCTTTTCTGCTGTTACTCACTAGTGAAGCAGAAGTTCCTTTCCCTTCTTGGTAAATGTTACCCAGTTGTGCATCTGCTTACACTTAGATATATAACAATTCTTTTGATTATACCAGTTAATCGCATATGCAAATGCCTTTGGGATTCATTCTGGGTTTCTGTCTATCCCTACATATTATGAAGCTTTATAAATGTAGCATTTACTTTGGATAATTTGCCGACTGTCCTGTTACGACCTGAGCACCTCTTAATCAAAGCTAAAGGACTTGAATTAATAGATAAGTAGAAATACTGCTCTTCCTACACAGATAGGTATAAGTCTTTTTTTTTTTTTTTTAACAGTCTTTTTCAAAACACCAGAAATACACTTAATATTTCACTTGTAGTTCAGCTTAACGTTTAATTAGTGCTTCATTTTGATGACACCGTTTTTCAATGGAAGAGGAATGTGTCTGTGTGGTGTCCAATATACAGATGTTTCCTAAAACCTAGATCAAAGTTACTCAGTGTTAGAAATCATTGTTTGTTTGAGGATATGGGAGATTACAGAAAGTGAAAAAGATTAATTTTCTATTACTTGTTCCTTACCTGTGTTGCAGGGCTGCTGAAAAGGCTTACGACTTTAAAAGTAGATGACAATCAGCTTACAATTCTGCCAAACGCAATTGGAAAGTGAGTATAACTCTCATGGTTTTCAACATGAAGTGAAATGTGTTTTCCTCCTGCTTGTGGACTGTGGGATTTTTTTGAAATAAAAAATAAGACAAAGATGTAGTGAATTATAAAATAATTTCAAATTGTGTACCTAACAGCCGGTTTATAACATTTACATTTGGAGCAACACTATTGCTTCTGGGGACTTACACTGGCATAAGTGATAAGAAGATGAAATGTATCACATTTTCCAAGAAAAAGAACAAAGATATTTTTCTGTATGAATCACTTGATTTAGATGATTAGAGCAGCAAAAGTAGAAGAAATAGAAGTATTTGGGGGAATACATCTGTTTCCATAGCAACAGCCAGTCCTTGATGCTGGAAAGAAAATGGCTGTAAAACTCATCTGTGTGAAGATTCCTTAAAATATTGAAGTAGCATAAATGAAAAAGTCATGACAATTTCAGAGGTGTATACATCAAAATGGGAAAGTATCATACAGGTAATCTCATTGTGAAAAGCACTAATGATGCCCTTTAGCCATCATTTTGTCAGATGTTACGTGATCAGTGGTGCAAAGCTCTGTCTTGTGGGTCTTCAGCCTATTGCTAAATGAAATCTCCAATTTATTGAAAAATTCAAAGCAGACACAAGCCCGTCTCCAAGTATGGAAGTAGGTGATTCTTCATCTTGTTTCAGGCTGCACATATTCCTTTCTAGAAGAATATATCTTTAATATTCATATTTTTGTCATTTTCCTCTACATATTTTAGTTCTGAAATGCCACATAAACTGATATTTGGGAAAAAATTCGGAATACATGGTCCCTGTCTGCCTCCTGCAGCTGCAGCTCCAGAGTTTTCATGACACTCCTTGCAGCAGTGGTAGAGTTCATGCAGAAGAAGTGGAGTTCAGCCCAATAATGACTGTGTGTCTGGTGTGACCAAACACACTCCTGCATCCATTTTATAGTAGTAATTTCAATAATAATACAGATGCTGATATGCCAGTCAGGGAAAAAAAAAATACCCCAATTTGTGAACTATTACAACTGTAGCATCTGAAAGCACAGGTTTGGCTTACCATGCTGTGCTTCCTGCATATCTTTAGATTTATGAGATATTCTTGGAGAGTATTAGAAGTTGGTTATACGAATCAGAGAAATCTTAAAAACCTCGTGTAGCAATAAATTCTGACAGGCAGTGAAAGCCCGTGAGGCTTGAAGTGATTCTGGACACGCTGCAAAAAGATCGATATAATGTCAAAGTTATCTTTAACAATTTTGGGGGTCATTTGTTAAGGCCTGTCATGAAGGTGCTTTCTTATTTATTGAATTGTTCAAATTGAAGGGGAACCCCTCCTTTTTTTAAGCCTAATATCTGTTCAGTAGTGTTTGTCGTGGAGCCTTAATTACGTTGTTAAAGATGCTGCTGCTCTAAACGGTGTATATGCAGAGCAGTAGGTTAATCACCTAATACGATTCCATTATTTTTGAGTGATTGGTTGTGCTTTTTAAACGAAGTACTTTCATTTAATGAGGACGGTGTCTCCCACATCACAATGAACTTCCTCTCTGTGACTCATCCGTTTGGAGAGTTTCCTACTGGGTCTCTGTCTCCTGAGTGGTAGGTGTAGTACCCACTGCGGAGCCTGTTATTGTCGCACAAGGATTAGCCGTGCGGAGGAGGGAACTCTCCCGCCAGGGACCAATTTCACGATGAGACACAGAGCCCTTCAACACCATCTGAGTCCATGTTGCTCACAGTGGAACCTCCAGCCTCGTTTTTGGCAGCCTCATTCAAAGGACAAGCCTGCGAGAGGCAGTTGGAGTTTGACCCAGCAGTTTGCTCTACGTGGTAGACTCAGCTTCATAAAACATTCCTCGTAAAATCAATGGGTTCACAATAAGTACCAAATTGGATCCAAGGACTGGAGATTTTGTCTGTAGGACCTGAGCGAATGCCTGTGCTTCCAGGAAAGTGTCAGGAGGGAGGTTGTGCCCCGTTTGTAGGTCCTGGTGCAGTCACTCAAGAGCCAGCATCTTGTGTTAGAGGGGTGTTTTCTGCCTGTGTCTATTCTGTACCATACCTGGTGGTACTGGGTGATGCAAAGAGAGGTGTAAATTTGTGGTCCTGGGTCTGCAAAGTTCCTTTTGCCTGATGTTGGACAAATTGTGGGTGTAGCTAACTCTGAGGATGTGTGAAACAGGGCTGAGATGGGTTGGACCTACTCTTATTCACAGCAATCTTTGTTCTCCATGAATCTCTCCTCATCTACCCTAGGACATGTAGTGAGCTGCCTCATTTCAATGGGTACCAAAACTGAACTTATCTGATTTTTGTCTGCCCTGCTTTAAACCTATCAAGAACGATCTGAATTTAGCCCAAGAAGACAGTAAGGTTAATGATATTATAGCTAAATGAGCATTGTTGGAATTGCAGCTGCTGTTGTCAACTTACTTTCATGCACGCTCCATGATGAATGAAAAATCACTTTCCGAAGTGGATATTTTTTTAACCATGGTAGTTATAGAGATAAAATACAGTTTCACACTGACTTTTGTTGGTTTTATTGTGGCCATCTTCATTTGTCTGCTAATGATGTCATCAGGAAGGAAAGCAGCTGAGAATGTCCCTGCCAGACAGTACCTTTCAAATAATAGAATTCTGTTGTCTGGTAAAGTCATTCTTCAGTGTCAGGGAAGCTTCCACCCTTACAGTTCAGGGCATCGGATATTCCGATGGCCATTGGAAACACAGCAGTTCTGAATTAGCTTATCTGTTTTCAACCTTTTCTGGTTGTGTTATCATCAGTTAAAAGGCAAAATGTTTGCATCTTTCTTGCTATTTGACAAGCTGGGGCTTGGACTTGCTCTGTGGAGCCCATGTTCTGTACGGAGGAGGTAAACACGACTGAATTTTGCCTTCTCTGAAATTGTTTTGTCTCTGGTTTGAAATAAATTGTGGTGGATCCAAAGCTTTTATTAAAGAAAAGCTCTAACCAGACCCGGCAGAGCTTTTGGATGTGTTCCATGCATCTCTTTCACTAATCACTGGATGACTCACTTTGGCTTTTCACACTACTGAAATATGGCAATTACAGGAAAGTTCTGAGAATTCCATGTTAGGAGGAGCTATTTCTGGTTTCATGTCTCATAAAATTTGAAGGCTGGAAGACCTTTTTTTTAATTAAGAAACTGAAATAAAGGTATGGTAGACGTTCAGTGAGGGTCCAGCTATGACTCACGTAAATACTAAGGAGCAAGGTTTGTAGCAGAGGTAAACTTTTCTTCAGATCTACCAAAATATTTGGGGAAAAAAAGACCAGACAATCTTCTGTGTACCCGGTCCCTTCATCAGTGGACAGGGAGATGACAAACGTTGAGGAAGAAATAATTGCTTGCCATTTAACCTCACTATTAATTAAAGCACTGGAGAGAAAAAGGTAGTACATGTGGAGGGAAAAGAGGGGCAGCAGAAGCCGGGAGTGATGGCGTTTGTAATGGGTGACACAAAACTTGCATTCCAGGAGCTGAACAAGCAGTGCAGGACAGCACTCATCTCAAGAATATCTATACCCAGCCTAATTATTTTTTAGAGATATAGTAGATATTTCTTCAGAATATTTTTATATGTGTATGTATGTGTATAATATATATGTAATATGTACGTATTTTTATATATCTCTATATATAACCTGTAGAGGAGAGCTGGGGAGGGACTCTTGATGAGTGAGGGGAGCCCTAGGAAGAGGGGGAAGGGTTGGACACTGAAAGAGGGGAGATGGAGCTGAGATGTGGGGAAGAACTTGTTTGGTGGGAGGGTGGTGAGAGCCTGGCCCAGGTTGGCCAGAGAAGCTGTGGCTGCCCCATCCCTGGAGGGGGTCAAGGGCAGGTTGGAGGGGGCTTGGAGCACCCTGGTGTGGTGGGAGGTGGCCCTGCCCAGGGCAGGGGGTGGCACTGGGGGGGCTTTAAGGTCCCTTCCCACCCAAACCATTCTGTGATTCTATATGTTCCTGTTTGTGTTACTTGCATTAGAAAAGGTCAAGTTGTGGATTGTGGGAATCAGTGGGATCACCAGTGGGAACGTGCCCCAAGGCAATTTCGGTTGCCCTCCCCAGCGGGATTTCTTTACCTATTGTCTTGTCTGTCTTCGAATGTTCAGATTATAAACTTATTGGTTCGATTCTTCAGCTTTGTCTGAATTGCCCTGATCACTGTCTGTCTGATGTGCTTGGAATCCTTCCTCCCTACAAAAAGTAAGACTGATAATGTGGGGAAACTAAGTGGGCTTCCTTAAACTGCCGTACTGGGCAAGACTGATTAACAGCATCCCTAATAGTTCCTAAAATCACATTATTGTAGACCTCTCCTAGGGAAATCTGCAATAAAGGTTCCCTCTACAGGGCATGGTGTCCATCCTAGTGTGATGCTTTAAAACTTCCACAGGGTTTCAGAGTGTTAATTTTTGTTATCTAGCCCTTGTATAGCATCTAACAAGTGTATTTACGATTTCAGTTTGTCTTTATTAGAAGAATTTGACTGCAGCTGTAATGAGTTGGAGTCCTTGCCTTCCACCATTGGGTACCTTCATAACCTGAGGACCTTGGCTGTGGATGAGAATTTCCTTCCTGAACTGCCCAGAGAAGTGAGAACCCGATTCTGTTTTTAAATTACAAATGGAAATGTTTTATGGTAGACCCAAGTTTTCACCCCTACTCAGACAAAAATCTTTCTTACGTACTCAATACTAAAATAGTAAAATCAATAAATTAATAAATTTGTGTAAAGGTGGGAGCATCACTCAGGAGAGCAAGTAACCCCAGGCATTGCCTGGATTTTACTGGCAAAGGGAGGGCATTATTTTCTGACTTTAGATTCTGTATTTTCTGCTTTTTATTAGAGTAAAAACACGATTCGGCCACCTCCCGACATAAAAGGTTAATGATAATAGATTTTATCGAAGTAGGTATCCTAACTTCTTTGGTTTTTTCATTCCTATAGATTGGAAGCTGTAAAAATGTAACGGTGATGTCTCTGCGCTCTAACAAGCTGGAATTCCTCCCTGATGAAATCGGGCAGATGCAGAAGCTGAGGGTGTTAAACCTGAGCGATAACAGGTACAGTTCACATCATTTTCCTAACCCCTTATACGAATTTATTGTATAGAACGTTTAAACTATTCTTTTTAGGTATTTGTAAAATTACATTTATATAAAATATATTTAAAAATATAAACATTATGTTTAGAATTACTTTATTTAAACTATAAGGTAAAAATCTTGGGTTTTGTTGTGGTTTTTTTTTAATCTTTATGGTTTGGTCTTAGTTCCACTGACATCCAAAGAAAAGTTTGAATGGGGCCAAGATCTGGGTCTCAGTGTTTTAATATACTAAAACCTTTTTACTTTTTTTATCTCCTGCCGTTTCCATGTGAAAGTGTGGTATTTGGCTTTAAAATGGTATATACCTTTGGAGTACTTGAAGATTAAAAAATTGTGACAAGCTGATATATAGAAAATCAATAAATACAAGCGCACCAGCATGTTATCCTGACTCCACTGAAATCAAAAGAAAATTTTCCATTTCCTTCAGCAGAGCAAAGTTTTTTGTCAAAAATCAGATTTTTCTGTCCTCACACCCGTGATGGGATGCTTAAAACGAGCCTTTCTTGATAGCTATCACAGGCTGCTATATGTGTCAGAAAAGACTGAATTCTCCTTGAAATTTGTACATGTGTATGTTCCAAGAACATGTTAATTTTCAGTAAAACCACAGAAATACAATTTTGCTCAGTAGCGCAACAAATGATGTGTGAATACCAGTTTGTTTCCAGTAATTATCATCCATGCTCAGTAAAAATTAGGGGATGGACTTCCCAAGTCTGTGTCTGATTTACTGTCAGCACTGTCATTGCTGAAATTAAGGTTGACCCTAAAATACAAAATGATGTAGAAATTCCTGTAATATATTCGTTTATTTGCTTAATTCTGTTAGATGATTTTCCACGTTGCAATTGTGTACCGTAAAATACATTGTGTATTGACCAGAACGTAAAATTAAACTTAACTCTAGTTTGTGTTGAAACTGGGCAAGTTCTATCAAATCCTGGGTCTCTTGACTTTGGGTTTCGTACTCGGGTGCTTTCCCGGGGACAGGGAGTATTTTCCCACCAGTAATTTGTGCTTTTAGCTGTACAGGGTCTGAAATGGGATTTTAATGTCCCTTGGGGTGACATTCTGGCCAGCAAAGGCAGTCCAGCTTCCCCTCCCTGTCCCTAGTGCCCTTCTCTCCAGGCGTACGGTGATCTTGACTCATGGGTGATAGAGTTGAAAGCAGCCCATCAGAAATACTGTGAATTTTTGGATGGACACTTCCAGGGGCTGGTCCATGGTAGTGGCCCATGAGAGGAGGCACCCAGTGGGTGTAGGAGTGGGTCTACTTCGGCATATGCCAAATTTCACCTCTGGTGTCTACAGCTGTGATTTAAATGGTGCATTAGTGTCTCTATTAGCCTCTTTCTTCTTTATCCCAGTGACTTTCCCTGTGGGGAAACACTGGGAAAGCATTTGTTGAGAGATGTCCTTTTGTCACCAAAAATGCTTGTTCTGGACATGTTCCTCATGGCATGAGGAGTGCCCTGTGGCTCAAGGCACATAGGGTACAGGGATGATGGTGGCTTTGAACTTGCCTTGCTGGAACGCATGGAAAATTTGTGGTCTGAATGGCCATGCATGTCTGGAGTGATGGGCAAGTGGGATGTAGCACAGAAAAAGGGGAGCTCTCCCTCCTTTGCATTAGCTGGAGCTTGTCTGGGTATCCAAGTCAGAAACATTTTGGGACATTTGGTCTAAAATCCTGACTGGATGTCTTTCAGGATGGAGGCAAACCTGCCATAGACCTCTTTGCTACTCAGGCTATAGGGAATCTCAAATTTTTGTGAGTTGACACATTTTGGTGAAAGGTGGGTCAGTGTTTTTAATACTGTGCGTTGGGGTCCCTCTCCAGTGCGTTTTTAATACTATGGTTTCAGCTACCACAGGCTTTCGCTCTTGTTGTGTGTCTTCTGAAGGTCCTCATCACTGTAAGATGGACCTTGCTGATCTTAATTGAATAGAGGCTGTTTTAGTTCCAGGACTTTCTTCAAATATTCATGTTAGAATTCCATTTAACCAGGGAATTAGATTCTGGCTTCTCTTTCCCATGGCATACACTCTTAAGACTTTATCTGTACTTCTCATCTCCATAGCTGGGAGTCCTCTCTCCTTTTATCTTTACAGGTCCAACCTGTTACGGTCTCTTCATCCCTGGGAAATGCAGTATTCGGTTGTGTCGACACGATAAAAGGCAAGGATGGGTTGAATCCTGACTTGCTCTCAGGTTGCTAAGGTGGAGTGTCACGAGGGCTAGTGTGATCTGAGCAGAGCTTAGATGGCTTCACCTGCTGCACTCAGGAAGGTTTTGGTTCCAGATACTTGCCTGGAGATTCATCCTTGCCTTTGCCAGGCATAACGCGGTCTCCAGTGCTTCAAGAACCAATGCAGAATTTCATAAAGTGGTTGTGCAATTACTGCTTTAATTGCATGACCACTGTCAAGACCTCCACCCTGTAATGAGTTCCTGGGGATAGGTGCTTGGAGTTGGCCACTGTTAAGAGTGCACATGGGATTTGTTCAAAGAAAAAAAAAAAAAAACAAACCAAGATGTCTTACCAGTAACCGGTGTTCTTCACAATGTGTAGTCCACATATACATTTGTCTTCCATCTGCTTCTCCTCTCTCCTCAGAGTCCTTCCAGGTCTGAGTCCTGTGATTGAGAGGTAGAATTGTTAGAATGTACATTTGGGCTACACTTCTCAAAGAGCATCGGTTACTGGTAAGTAACCTTTCTTTTAGTTTTAGATTGTTCTTAAAGAAGAGCTGAAAGAATCATCACCTTTTTGTATTTGCACTGCTTCTGCCTCTGTCCTGGGGTCAGAACTCAGTTACTGTTCGGAACCTCACCCACAGAACTGAGATGAAAAGGAGTCCAAAAATTACATGATCCAGTCAAAAAAAAAAGAGGAGGCTCCTCGGTGTACCTTTTCTTTTCTTGTTTAGTTATTTAATTATACAATATTCCTCATTGCCAAAGAGCTAATTACTTCTGCCCATGTATATCCACAAGTGGTTTTGTGAACAGTACGTTGATGGCTGAATATGAATCATGTTCTTTTAGACTTTCATGCCCTGAAAGCCCTGTTATTATCGATTTCCTGAGAGTTACCTTGGCCAACTGTCACAAATAGCAACTTGTCTCTGAGCTTGACTGACTGACTGGCAATGGTGCCTGTTATAGTTAACTTCCAATGGGTTTTGACGTGAATTTTTCATGTTTGGGTTATTATTTTAAATTCTTTCCAAATGTCACCAAAGTATAACCCATCCATCGATGCATCTAGGAAGTGTTCCCCTCAGTGTTTGGTAAACTCTTCATACATTGTATTACTTAAACTAATCATCAGTGGAAACTCTTCCCATGCTCTGAGCTGTTTACTTAGGGCATAACAAAATGAAAAATTAGTACCTCATACAAGTATCTAGTGGGTTATTTTACAAAGGTGTGAGAAAAACTATTAACAAGAAAGAAAAGTTAAAATGATGTCTTTCAGTAGGCTTACAATGAAAGCAATGGCCGCCTTCACCCCATAAAACCCATCAAATATCATCAATTGATATTTCTCATATCTAAACAGTATCAATGACATTTTCTTTGTTTTTCTTGTGTTCCATGGATAATACTCATTAGCTACTCTTAAAGTGTTTAGCCCTTAAGAACTTAACAAGTGATGTGAAAGCTGTAATCTGGGATTAATGATGGAAGGAATTATTCCAAAATCCTCATTCCAGAATGGCCACTGACATGGGGCTCCTGGGAGGTTGTGCAGTCGTGTGGTACAACGGCTCAGTGGTTAGGGGTGTCAGTTCAGAAGTGTGCTGGTTTTGCTTTGGTTTGGTTTTATTCACCCAAGGAACTTCAGAGGAAATTTTTTTCTCCTTTTTTTTTCTCTCGTAAGAAAACATTTTGTATGTGAAAATTAAATACTATAAAAAGAACACATGCATTTCCTGCTTTTCCAGACTCTTTCTGTGGGTAGTTGTTAATTTCTGTAGCACTAAAACACATGCATTTCCTGCTTTTCCAGACTCTTAGTGTGGGTAGTTGTTTTCTTGAAAAGTTGGTCCTTTAGAATTTACTGTAAAAGAAAAAAGTTATTAGTAACTTCTAAACTTTTACATTTATCAATGTTACACGTGATTTTACCTGTAATTTAATCTAATTAATATATACTGACAATTTCTGTAGCACTAAGAGATTCCTTTACGTTGGCTGTCACATTTTCAGCTCTTTTTGCGAATCAGATGAAGAGATTGTGAATTGGGGTTATTAGGGATTAAATAATTGCGGAGGAATGGAAGTGTTGCAGGTGGCTGGCAAAGGTCAGAGCTGGTGTAACTGTCTGAATATTTGGAAATGCTGTTTTTCCCAGAGGTGGAAATCCCTGGATCCCTGGGTGCAGTCAGCAATATTTGGAAATGCTGTTTTTCCCAGAGGTCACATCCCTGGGTGCAATCAGTAGATGCCAAAGGAGTGGGTGCTGGGGCTATGGCCATGTTTCCCTTGGTCCTGGTGCTGGTCTCAGTGCTGGCTGCTGGGCTACGGCGGCTCCAAACAGCCCCTTCCCTGAGAGAAATTACCTCCTGGAAAGGTTATTTATCCAGCCTGAGTAAAACCATCCATAGGAAGAATAACTCGGTTTGGTACGGCATAGTTTGCCTGTGAATTTTAAGTTAATTCAATTTGGCCATCTTCTTCATTAACTGTCTACGCACCAATTACAGTGTAATCTAGTGTTGTGAGTGTAATTTCCCTTAGATTTATAAAAACGATTACGGATGTGATTTTCCAAACTGTCTAGTGAGAAGTTTCAGCGTTTAAGCACAAAAGAAGAGCTCTCTGTTGAATAGCACAGCCAGAAACTTTGCGTTTCTTTGTGCTGATACCTGTTTGCAGTGCTGTGTTAGATCAATGGAAGCAGTGCAGATTAATCACTTTTTTTCAATAACTAATGAAGAATTTTCTCTTCAGAGGAGGCCAAATCCTTTACCAAGAATGATGTGAGTTAGCTCTTTGAAATCAGCGGAGTTATGCTGATTTATACCAAATAGGATCTAGCTTGTAATATGTAGAAAGTAATCAACATACATCCATGCATAATTAATGTTTGAGACCCTTTGTAGCTGTTGTATACCCGTATTGGCACCAATGAAGCTAGAAAAACATTTCTGTATTTACCTCTCATGGTTAAACTGACACATACATCTGGATAAACACTAATTAAGAATCTTTATGTTAACTATTAAAGCTTAAACTTGTAACCTGAATTTATAAAGAATGTCACATACTGAACTATTCCACGCTGCATCCATTTTATGATAAGAGAGGAATGAAAACTAAATTTCAGATAATTTAGGCACTCCTTACTTTCTTGTGGCATTAATTCTAGGTTAATTCTGCTCTAATCTATACAGGCGGTGAATTGGAGATTAGCTCATAGCACACTATGTGTGTGTGTGCATTCCTGTCAGTTTATTTCACTTCTATGGATAAGTTGTTTCTAGGATGAGGTATTCTTATTAAAATCACAGTCTTTAAAATGCATTTCTTGCAGTCTGCTTTCTGAAATAATGCGGTTTTTAATGGCAAGGACTTTGTGGCAAAAATGCACCTTAAGTAATTCTGTAATGGATATGATTCCGAAGCACCACAGAGAGGCAATGGTACCACGGCCTGGGAGATGCTCCTCTCCCAGAAATAGGGGTGGATTTCTGATATTAAGAGGTCCGTAGGAGTATTGTTGATTGAGTTACTGGTATTTTGGGTACTGATAGAGGGCAAAGGATTCTCTGGGTGCAGTTACCCACCGGGGGGTTGCCGTGCTATGAGTGACCATCTCCGTAACAGCCTTTCTCTCCACACTATGGGACTGTCTCACTCTCCCAAAAAAGGGCTTTTCCTCTGTTTTTTGTGTTAAGTCCCATTTAGCTTTGAGGACAGTCCTTTGGCGGGTGATTTTTTCCTCCATCTCCTTAACCTTCTGTAGCACAAAGGGGAGAACATCGGTGTGTGGTTGGGACAGGACTCTCCCCTTGGTACAGTAAAAAGTAAAAATAATATGTTCAGAATTAGTGGGAATTAATTTTCCACAAGTGTTGAGTCATCATTTCCCCATTCAGGTCACTTTCAGGAAATGTGTTTACATGTATAATTAAAACGCTGGGCTTTTTACTATTTCATTTCGTTTTGTCATTTAGGTTCACTGTGAATATTTGTATTACTTTAATCTTTTTCCTAACACTTCTGCAAAATTGAATTTTCAATAGTCTTAGAGTATTCAATAATCTTAGCATCAAAACTTAAATAATAAAAGGATTTCTGTTAAATACACTGAAAGCTGTCAGGTCTTCTCTAAATCTCCCTGGGACCAAGATTTTTTCTGTTTTCTGTGTTTTAAACTGTACCTTTGGTTACATTTAAGCCAAGGCAAAAATAGTGGTATCTCCTTAGTACCTTTAGGGTATGATGTCAGTAGTTTGGGATTCCAAATGCCACTCTTAATGTGGAATGCCCTTACTAAAATATTAAATTTTAGTAAAAGCGGAGAGAAAATAAAGATATGGAATTATAGAAATTTCAGTATGAAATCTTTAAAAGAAGCTATTGTGAAAATGAAGGATTCATATTGTTCCAATATTGTTGTTTGCAGACTGAAGAATTTACCATTCACTTTCACTAAACTTAAAGAACTTGCAGCTTTGTGGCTTTCTGACAACCAGGTAATGACTTGCAATATTTCTGTTTTCTTTAGTATAGTACAAGGGGTCTGAGCAAGGGCCGTAAATGAAACCTATAATTTAATACATGATTGTAATAGAGTTTTGGAAGCGTTTGCTCCCAGTCCAGCTTTATACTTTCATATCGAGGTATAGATTCTTCTGGCTGTCATTTATTAACTTGGAAAGATCACCTTTGCAGGATTTATTACTTGCATCTAGCTAAGCTTCTGTAGCCTTACAAAAGTAGGAAATAAAGGCCAAAAGTATCAAGAGAATATTTTTAAAATACAAATTCAAGAGGTAAGACTTTGTTGTCAAACTTGTTATTAGTTTATCCCATCCTTTACTCCATCTCTGCCTATATTTTCGTTGTCTTTTTCCCTTTTCCTGTCCGAGCTTCCATTCCCGCATATTTTAAACTCCATTAAAAGTCAGTGGGAGTTTAATCATGTAAAAGGTGCACAAGAACTCTCAGTCTTGTTTTGGAGAAAACTCTCATTTAAGCTCTTTTTAAATTTAAATGTGCCTTTCTTTGTTCCAAGGGATTTGGTTTCGCTACTCTATATTCTTTAGGATTTTATTTTAAAACAAATTATGTAACGTGGACACTGAGAAATGTGATAGTTCAGCCACCATCTGAGCACTGAAATAGGTCTCGATCCTTTCCAGGATTGGTGGGTAGAATAATCTTGCACTTCCGTAATTTAACTCTAAATGGAGAAAAACTCAATTTGTACAATGTCGGGAATGTTCGGCATACCCAGCAGGTTTTTAATAATCTCAATAAATTCTCATAATTTCATCTGTCTCACTTTGCAATAATGCCCACGGTCAGATATTATACCTCTTTAACTGAAGCTGATGAGGATAATTCTTCAGGGGCCAATTACCCTGCCCCTGCTCCTGGAAATGAATCCGTCCTTTTATCCCTGCGAAACAGCCAGAGAGACCGGGGAGATGGGAAGATGGGGAGCGTTGGTTTTTTCACTCTAATTTCCATTAAAAAATAACATTGCATTGCCCAGCCTCAGAACACACACTTCCTTTGGAATATACATCATATTTTCAGGATTTTGGCTTTTCTGCAGTATAACGTAGATTAATTTCTATTCTCTGAACTATGACAGTCACTCCTGGGTGCTAAATTAAGCAAAGCAATCATGAAGAATAATCAGTTGAAGAAAAACATGACAGTAACATCTGCATATTCAGAGCGGGGCGCCCCCGTGTAAAGCCTCCGGTGCCTTGCACCAGCTTTACCCTCAGATGAACTAATGACTGTTGTGAATTTACTCATCGTTAGCCCTAGCTTAGGACAGGTCACAGGCAGAAGGTGTAGTTGCAGCTCTGTTCCGCTGGTCCTTCAGCTTCCTCACAGGTGTAGAAGAGCGAGGACACTGTCACAGAATCACAGGATCACATGGGGTTGGAAGGGACCTCTGGAGGTCATCTAGTCCAACCCCCTGCCAAAGCAGGTCCACCCAGAGCAGGGGTTTGAATGTCTCCAGAGATGGAGACTCCACCACCTCCACACCACTTGATGTTCTTCCCCTGATCCTGGGAGGACTTACAGGAGGGGGGAATGGGAGAGGAGGCGTTTCCTCCAGGTTAAAGCTTGGTGTAGCCCACGGAGAAGTTTATCTCCGTACAGAATTCGGGTTAACTCTGTGTTACCTACCCACCTAGGGCAATGAAGCTGGTGAGGGGGCTGGAAAACAAATCGTATGAGGAGCGGCTGAGGGAGTTGGGACTGTTTAGTGTGAGGAAGAGGAGGCTGAGGGGAGACCTCATCACTCTCTGCCACTACGTGAAAGGACACTGTAGAGAGGTTGGTGCTGGTCTCTTCTCACAGGTAATTAGTGACAGAATGAGAGGGAATGGCTTCAAGCTCCAACAGGGTAGGTTTAGATTGAACATTAGGAAAGAATTTTTCACCGAAAGAGTGGTCGGGCATTGGAACAGGCTGCCCAGGGAGGGGGTGGAGTCACCATCCCTGGCTGTGTTTAAGGGCCGTTTAGATGCAGTGCTGAGGGACATGGTGTAGGGGAGGACTTTGTAGAGTAGGGGAGATGGTTGGACTCGATGATCCCAAGGGTCTCTTCCAACCTAGACAATTCTATGATTCTACCTACATCCCACCCCAGCCCTGAGTCACGGGTTGTTTGTTTGGCCTCTCCCGTGCAGTCCAAGGCTCTCATCCCGCTGCAGACGGAGGCCCACCCCGAGACGAAGCAGCGTGTCCTGACCAACTACATGTTCCCCCAGCAGCCCCGCAGCGACGAAGGTAAAACCAGCAGCAGCCCCTACGAAGGCGGGCACCGGGCTGCTTCTGGTGGGGAAAAACCAGGGGGAGGGAGAGGACGGGGGGTCTTGGAGGTGGTCCTGCATGTGAGCGTCTCTTCTGACATGTGGTGGGCGTGTAACAGTCTGTATTTTGTCATACACAAGGAATCCTCTTCTTTGCAAATCTGTTATTCTCAGGCCATCAGAGTTACATTTTCTGAAACAATTTTGTTTTCAGAAGAATCAGTTCAGGGTTTGGCTCCTCACGTGGACACTTCTGATGTTAGGTTAGAGAGGTTGCGTGCTCCCCCCCAGCTCCAAACCTGTTGCTTCCCTTCACTCCCATTTCAGTGAAATATTAAATTCTATCAGTTTTGATTTGTCCCTTTGATTTTGCCCTCATTGTCCCCCCTCAAATGCTTAAAAACAATCCCCCAGGATTACAGGATCAACTAAGAACATGTCTTTTTAGGGCATTTCCCATCTTTCGCTGGGTGCACTAATTATGTGTTCTTGTGGTTGCTCTTTGTGATTTAACCATAGATTTCCAGTCCGACAGTGACAGCTTTAACCCTACTTTATGGGAGGAGCAGAGACAGCAACGTATGACTGTCGCCTTTGAATTTGAAGAAAAAAAGGAAGAGGAGGAAAATCCAGGGAAAGTTAAGGTAAGTTCTATTTGATTTATTCAGGTATTCCCATATTACGGGCAGGATCCCACTTATGGATCTTGAGTTGAACTATTTTCATGTTCTAGATACCCAGAAAGTTCTTGTCACTGTGTTTCAAGTACAGCAGTTGAGGGGAAAAAAGTGTTATCTGTTCTCCCTGGAGCACTGGGTACCCATCCCTGCTGGTGCTCCCCAGGCAGCAAAGCTTTGGGTTTGTAAGTCACTTTGGGTTTGTAAGTCACAAACTTGGGTTTGTAAGCCCATAAACATAATGGTGGATTCCTGGTGGGACAGGTATTTTGTCATGAAGATAAAATTAACACAAAGTGTTGGGAGACTTAGAATTAGTGTCCAACCACCTAGTTCTTCAGGAATATTTAGATCATGTAGGGAAATCCAAGTTCCTCTCAAAGTGGAAGTCAACGAGAGCTTTGCAGCTCCATGGAGTTAGGGAGGAGTGTGCAGTGATTTCTCTCATCAGTTTTGTAACCTGCCAAAAATGAAGATCAAAACGTGAATATCCTCCTCCCTTTATCTGAAATTAGTATAATTCCAGAGTTTTCAACTGAGCCCTTAATCAGTTACATTGTTAGAAGGGTATTGTCAGGATCATCTACGTTTACACGGCAAGAAAAGCTCTATTTCTTGAATAATATAAAGGAATTACTGGGGATCAAACACTTAAACACTGCAGTAGGAGGCCCAACATAAAATGCGTTGCCATAGAAAAAAAAATATCATATGAGGAGATTTAAATCATATTTTAATTTTAAAATTAACAATTCTATCATTAATAGCTATTTATCATTCCATTTAGATCTTCTTGGAAATTTTGGATTTTTCTTTTAAATATTTTTCCCAATTAGGAATTTCCATCTGACTCTTGTAACCAGAGGTAATGGACTCTGCTGCTTAATAAAGCAGGAAATGAAGTCAAAAAGCAAACGTTGCCTCACAATAAATAGATTGAACCGAAATTTTAGCCCAGATGAATTGCGGGTTTGTGAGTCATATATGGAAAACAAAGCATCTGGGAGAGTTTTATATTGTTCCAGTGCTTCCTATAAGAATTTTAACTGTGAGTAATATGGCTGTCCAAATGTGCAAAACAATTGAAATACTAACAGCGAAATAGATAGCAATTTCTAAGACTGTAGAAGAATTTCATTGTATTATATGTTATTTGCAAGCGTTATTTTGAATATCAAAATGTAAGATATGAATTATATCACTTAGCCATTTTATTTTTAATACATTTCAGAAGACTATGACTGACTGAAACAAATGTTTCCTTGGAGTTAATAACTGTCCTTGTAGAAAAAGCAAACCCTTCACCCACTGCCCGCACTTGCTGTACTTCAGCTCAGATGCTGCCATCTGCTGCGGGGAGAAGGGGGTGGCAGAGGCAGGGGACACACTGCCACATGGCCAGGTTTCCTAGAGACAGCTCCGGGTGGGAGTAGCTGCTCGGGATGCAGAGGATGCTCTGGGTGCGGGATGCGGAGGATGCTCTGGATGCGGGATGCGGAGGATGCTCTGGATGCAGCGCTGCTCCCCTGGGCCCTTCCCGCAGCCCAGGCAGCTGCTGCCCCAGCCCTGGCCTGGGGACCTGGGGCTGTGCTCCTGAGGGGTGGGGGGTGGCTGCAGTCCTGCTGCATCCCCAGCCCAGCTGCAGTCCCAGCTGCAGTCCTGCTGCATCCCCAGTCCCAGCTGCAGTCCCAGCCCAGCTATGATCCCAGTTGCAGTCCCAGCTGCATCCCCAGCCCAACTGCAGTCCCAGCTGCATCCCCAGCCCAGCTGCAGTCCCAGCTGCAGTCCTGCTGCATCCCCAGCCCAGCTGCAGTCCCAGCTGCAGTCCTGCTGCATCCCCAGCCCAGCTGCAGTCCCAGCTGCAGTCCTGCTGCAGTCCCAGCCCAGCTATGATCCCAGCTGCAGTCCTGCTGCAGTCCCAGCTGCAGTCTCAGTTGCAGTCTTGCTGCATCCCCACCCCAGCTACAATCCCAGCTGCAGTCCCAGTTACAGTTCTGCTGCAGTCCCAGTTGCAGTCCTGCTGCATCCCCAGCCCAGCTGCATTCCCAGCTGCAGTCCTGCTGCATCCCCAGCCCAGCTGCAATTCCAGCTGCATCCCCAGCCCAGCTGCAGTCCTGCTGCATCCCCAGCCCAGCTGCATCCCCAGCCCAGCTATAATCCCAGCTGCAGTCCTGCTGCAGTCCCAGCCCAGCTATGATCCCAGCTGCAGCCCAGTTGCATCCCCAGCCCAGCTATGATCCCAGCTGCAGCCCAGCTGCAGTCCTGCTGCATCCCCAGCCCAGCTGCAGTCCTGCTGCAGTCCCAGTTGCAGTCCTGCTGCATCCTCAGCCCAGCTGCAGTCCCAGCTGCAGTCCTGCTGCATCCCTAGCCCAGCTGCAGTCCCAGCTGCATCCCCAGCCCAGCTTTGATCCCAGCAGCAGTCCCAGCTGCATCCCCAGCCCAGCTGCAGTCCAGCTGCATCCCCAGCCTAGCTACAATCCCAGCTGCAGTCCTGCTGCATCCCCAGTCCTGCTGCATCCCCAGCCCAGCTGCAGTCCCAACTGCATCCCCAGCCCAGCTATGATCCCAGCTGCAGCCCAGTTGCATCCCCAGCCCAGCTTTGATCCCAGCAGCAGTCCCAGCTGCATCCCCAGCCCAGCTGCAGTCCTGCTGCAGTCCCAGCTGCAGTCCTGCTGCATCCTCAGCCCAGCTATGATCCCAGCTGCAGTCCCAGCTGCAGTCCTGCTGCATCCCTAGCCCAGCTATGATCCCAGCTGCATCCTCAGTCCAGCTACAACCCCAGCTGCAGTCCCAGCTGCAGTCCTGCTGCATCCCTAGCCCAGCTGCAGTCCCAGCTGCAGTCCCACCCCAGCTGCAGTCCCAGCTGCAGTTCTGCTGCAGTCCCAGCCCAGCTGCATCCCCATCCCTGCTGCAGTCCCAGCCCAGCTGCAGCCCCAGTTTTGTAGCACGTGAGTCTCTTTCTGCATGAGGTTCCCCTAGTCCCAGCCCAGCTGCATCCCCATCCCTGCTCCAGTCCCAGCCCAGCTGCCGCCCCAGTTTTGTAGCACGAGTCTCTTTCTGCATGAGGTTCCCCTTTTCCCACATACAATCCAATGTCACTCTCATCTGCAGTGACCCTAATGTCTTTTCATCAGACCAAAACATGAAAATTTGCACCTGATGCTATACTTATAGCTTATATAGAGAAAAATTATTAAATGCAAAGCTAAGCAGGGAGCTCAGAGCTGATCAGGTATTTCTTCCTGTCTGTGTACCTGGAAGGGAGCATCTCTCCTCTCTGGTGCCTCACTGTGTATAAACCAGATCCCCATAAATACCCATAGTTCATAAAAACTGAATGTTCAAACCTGGGAAATCTTACCAGGCTGGGCAAGGAAAAGATTTCCCACTGACAATGTGAGGGTGGTTTTTTTTTTCCCTATAATGGAAAACAGCCTTTTTGCCCAAGCCATGAAAAAATGAGCTCAAATTCAATTACTGTTATAAGATAGAAATGCTTATTTGCATCCTTCTGGTCTGTCCATGCTCTTTCCCAGTAATGCCATGGAACCTGGTGAGAGCTCAGTGGGTGTCACTCAGCCAGGGGTTGCGATAGGTCTCAGGCAGGTTTTAACATGTATTTTTATCAGTTTCACTGGCCTTTATGGGATGAATTTGAAAGTTAATTTAAATTATCAGTAGGCAGTAACCACAAACATTGGTGGTGGTTTATAAAAGCATACATAGTTTTTACTTTTTATTTTTCGTAGTTAAAAATGTGTTGTGGATGAAAATGAGCTCTCAGCCAACTATATGCTAAAATAGATTTGGTAATTGAAATTGTTCGGTAACTTCTTCCATCAAGAATTTTGAACTTCAAAAATTCTCTTTTCAGGGTCGTGCTACTTCTAATGTAGCACTAAACGTACGAGAGTTGTACTGACAGGGAGCACAGGTCTTCCCTGTAATGATAGATCTAAATCAGTGCCGAAAACACCTGCATCCTAGTGGGTATCACCTCCCACAGCTGCCAGTATTTTTGTTTAATTTAATTTAATTTAACATGTTTAATATTAATACTCCGAGCTGTATGAAACTCTTGCTGAAATCCCTGCCTATGGCTGGTCTATCTCATGAAAGTCTTTTGGTTAATTTTCCCTTGGCTAGTACTTGTTGAGGGTTTGCTCTATGAACTTGACTTTTAGGTGCATCTGTCTCTAGACCTTACACTTAAATCATGGTCTGAATGTCGTGAAAAAGCAATTGCCTAATTGGGCCTCACCTAAATACGATTTCTTTCAACCGTAAATCAACCAGAACTTTAGTAATGCTTTACAGACTTAATTTATTTTTTCTGTTGGAATTCTTTATTAACATATGACATCACAGTCACACATTTGAACGTTTTGTGTTAAAGTCATGTCAGAATCTATTCTCCGTAATGTTTATTCGATTGTGGTTCAGAATTGTATGCTGGTATTTTGTATAGTTTTATTTTCCAAATCAATCATACTTTTGCTTCTGAAATATCCCCATCAACAAAACATATTCATTTGAACCCAAAATTACGTTTTTCCTACTCGTTAGGGATTTACAATCTGACAGCCATAATAGTCAGCTATTAAAAATTTATTCCTTTTGCTGACCTCACCTACACGATGAGGTAAAAGCTTCTTTGTGGTAAATGCTTCCAAAGAGTTATCACACAGGAAATGGGGAGTAATTTCAAATATCACAGCCCCGTGATCAGGAGCAATTATCTTGACGGGCCCAGTTTCCACTGGGAGCTGTATTTTTACTCCAGCAAAGGATTTTATTGCGTTCCCACCCCAAATCCAGGCCCAAAGAGAGTGGTGGGCTCAGCCACAACCTTCTGCATTCCAACTGCTGTGTTTGGTGGCTGTTGGTGCTCTCTGCAGGGGGTTCTGCTCTGCCTTCTGTGTCTCCTGGTGAACCCCAAGATTGACCCAGCCACAACCATCTTCCAGAGCTTGGACAGAGTCCATTCCTGGTGGAGACAGGGCAGGTTTGCAGCAGGAAGGGCAGGAGATGAGGAGATGTTCCATGGAGGAGAGGACCTGTGCTGGGAGGGAAGTGTCTGCCACAGGCCAGGCTCAAGGGACCGTCCTGGAAGCTGCCCGTGGTCTCTGCGCAGTCCAGGCAGACTCGCTGAGGTCGTGCTCTGGTTGGATGCACCCTTCAGTCCCCTCAGCATCTCCCTTTGTGAGGTGGTGAGATGTTCAGCAGACAAAATATAGCTGTCACACAGAGGGGGAGGTATAAGGAGACGTCAGCACCATGTATGGTATCTCTCCTGCTTGGGTCATTCCTGACGTGGTCATTGGCAGCACCATCTCCTCAGCAATTTGCTGATTGTGTCATCTCTTTCCAGATGATGGGGGATGATGACATCCATGAGCCTCCTCAGCCACTCCCCTCCCCTTTTACTCAACCCTGAGATCTTGTAGAATTGTCCTCAAATTAGGTTTGCTTTGGACTTGGGAAATACAATGTTTCTCTACTTCTGAGTAATAAAAATGAGAGAATGTAGAGTTTTCTAGAAAATCTGTAGGTCTGTCAGCTAAAGTAGTGTTCAGTGTGACTTAGGGTGACATTTCAGAAGTGGTTTGAGTTTGTTTTCCTTTTATTTTCTGTACAGGAAGAGTAGGATACACTCGAGTGCATGTACGTTATACATCTCAGAGAGCAAACAGCTCCCAGTAGGTCAGACTCTGTTCTCAGCTGCCATAGATAATTCAGATTAATTCAGCACACTGAACATCGCTAAATTAATTCTGCATTTACACCAGTATTGTTTTGAAAAAGTGTGATTTAATATGTCAGTGCTCTCAAGCAAAGTGTAGAATTAAAATTCAATACTCTCACAGGGTAAAAGATATATATATATTTATAGGGAACCATTCCCATCCATTATTTTGTGTCACTGAAATTCCATTACAGGTTGACGTAGGGTAACTGAGAGCAAATTTCAGTCCAAAAATCCATGAAGATTTATGTATGTAGCACACGGCCTCAAATAGATTAATTAAAAATTTGAGGAGTTTGCACTTAGCCATAGTACTGTAACCATGGTTTCAGTTTGCATGCTGTTTTCATTTTGTATTTGTGCTTTAATTCTTTTTATGAATGTTCAGGTTGAAATAAATCTAAAACGTTATCCTACTCCATACCCGGAGGATTTAAAGAATATGGTAAAATCAGTTCAAAATCTGGTGGGCAAAACAAGCCATGGAGTGCGGCCTGAGAACTCGGCACCGACCGCCAACAGTGAACAAAGTGTGAAAGACAAGTATGAGCACAAGTGGCCCATGGCACCAAAGGAGATTTCAGTGGAGGTAATGTAAAAAAGGATCGTTGTTCCTCTCGAGAGTTCCCCACGGGGCTTTAGCACAGCTCCGTCAAGTGATAATTCTGCGTCTGCTGTCAGCTTCATACCTGGTAGTTTCTGGGTTCATTCCGTAAAGTTAATTTAGCTTTATATTGAGTTGCCGTTTTTCCCAACACCGCTGAGTTTATCAGACTGAATTTTTGGTTTTAAATCTACCTACACCTGAATTTTGATATTTATATATATATATATACAATCACTCTCCTAAATTTCAATGGTTCAAGAGACTTGCATATTAGCAGGAGGATGGACCTGGTCACGATTTACATCTCAGACTTCAAGTAAATGTGTTTCTGCGTCAAATATGTTGGTGACAAAACAGTGTGTTCTGTCTGACCCTACTGTGCTACATTCTGCTGCTTCTTGGGGCCACAGGCGAGATGGGGAGGGACTCTGGATGAGGGAGGGGAGCCCTAGGAGGAGGGGGAAGGGTTGGACCCTGCAAGAGGGGAGATGGAGCTGAGATGTGGGGAAGAACTTGTTTGGTGGGAGGGTGGTGAGAGCCTGGCCCAGGTTGGCCAGAGAAGCTGTGGCTGCCCCATCCCTGGAGGGGTTCAAGGGCAGGTTGGAGGGGGCTTGGAGCAACCTGGTCTGGTGGGTATCTGCTCATTAACATTCACACCAATGACCTTGTGCGGGGACAGTTTATAAATAAGGGAAATCTTTTGCCCTGACAGTATGGGCCCATGGTTTACAAGCTGGACCGGTCTGCAAGAATACCAGCATTCTTGAAAATCTTTATGATGTCTTAATGTTCAGAAGAAATAAATGAGGAAAAGAAAATATCGTATTAGCTTTTCACTCCTTTGTTATTTAAGCATTATGATAAATTAGTTGTCCTTGAAATATCCCTGTCTCTGGCTAGTTGTTTATGCATGAATTTTTCTTCCTCAGTTTTCCGTGTCCGTAACACAGATGGGCTGTTCTTACATATTCAGCAGTTGCTGTAGCTGCTCTGTCAGTACTGTGTGTTTTATTTACAGTTAAACATTTTCAGTTCTCAAAAAAAAAAAACCAAACCCAAAAACTTTTCTCTTAAGATGGCTTCAGAAGAGCTTCTTCAAATCTGGGCACAGTTTTAATCAGTACTTCAAACTGAAATATTTAAGTTAAATCACTCATGTTTTTATTTAAATCTGAAATCTTAAATTCCACCCTTATGCCTTTTTACTCATTGAATTCTTTCTTACTGTGCAAATCTGGCCTTTGAACCAACTTCTGGCTTGGGGCATGAGTATTGAGGTGTTCTGCTGTTGTTGCTGAGTATGTACGATTTATGTTGTGTTGTTGGGCTTTTGAACTTGAACGTCTGCAATTTGAGTCAACGTTCTCTGACCAAGACAATGCATGAGGTGTTTGGTGTTGTGGCTGGGTCTGGTGACCGGTGGCTGCACCAGTTTAGATGCTGATGAGCTAAATGTTGAGTTGTTCAACTAAAAGGGTGACGTCCCAGTTAACGGAGCTGCAGCAGAGCCCCGTGAGGTCTCCGTTATGGAGCTGAAAGGAAGAGAGTAAACAGTAGCAACACCACAAAATACCACAGTTACTCTCCAATACTGGTGTGACCACAGACTGTGTTCTAACGTAGAAAAAAATGGAGGCAAATTTCATTCTCATGTTTCATTCTTTGATAAAAATGCATTCAGTTTTGCAACTGAAAAATAATCATATGGAGTTTTTCTGTGGATGTGCAGGAACCGTTAATTGCATGAATATCACAAAAAAAGCATTCTATAAAAATAGTTGAATTGCTGAAGACCCTGTGATGATTCCTGAAGTGCAATTAAATAATGTGATTGCAATTTCCTAGTTAATTTTCTACCACAAGCAACTGATGTGAATGGGTGACTGTTTCCATCCTATCAGTGCGGATGTGTTTTTCATCTTCTATTATTATAATCGCGAAGATGCTGGACCTCTTTCAGATTTTTAATTTCCCTAGTAGCCAGTCAAGACTAGTGAACACAACTGTCTCATCAACTAAAGAAAAGAAAGGAAGTGTTCTTCTCATTCGTACAGACAATGGCCCTGGGAAGAGTTGGTGGCTGTAAGGCAGGATGATGCAGACAGTTTCCCCTCCTTGGCTCCCTGCAGGAAGGTAAAGGAGAGGGATGGGAGACTGTAGAAAAAGTGTGAATCGCTTGGTGAATAATATTAACATGATTTCAGTTGTAACACATGAAATAAAGCATAATTCAGCTCCATTTGCTTTTCAGATAATTAGGAGACAAGATCTCAAGCCTCAAGTTAAAACACAGTTTGAAAATTCAGGTGTGTTGTGATACAGCTTTAGACTGAAGACAGTTTCTAATAGCAAGGTAATTTAATTTCAGGCGCAATGCTCGCTTTTTCATCCTCAGAAGCCAGATAAACTGGTTTCTTTTCTGATCTCTTTTGGGTTTTCTTGCAATTAATTTAGACATGTCTCTTCACAAAACTGTTTCTAAATAATTAAAGGGAGCATCTGAAATGAGCAACAAGCTTCATTTCAAATCCCCTGGATCATCCTCCACCTTCAGTTATACTAAGCAAACAATTTCTTAATTAACCATCAATTAAAATGAACCTCTTCATTGTCCTAAGTCCTTCTGAAAGATGTGCATTTTTGACAAAAAGAAGTCTGGGGTAACGTAGTGCATTGTGTAGCCGTTCCACCCCTTCCACCAGGGGCAATGAGAAATATCTCAAATCAGCAATTAATATTTTCGATATGCATGGATGGACAAA
This sequence comes from Calidris pugnax, assembly GCF_001431845.1. Taxonomy (NCBI): domain Eukaryota; kingdom Metazoa; phylum Chordata; class Aves; order Charadriiformes; family Scolopacidae; genus Calidris; species Calidris pugnax. The sequence goes on along the minus strand of NW_015090768.1, from coordinate 1,323,582 downwards.
TAAACTGCAAATACTGGATATAATTCTCAGCTTTGGATTAAAAAAGAAGTCTTTTCTAGTCCAACCTACAGTGTTGCATCCTCTGTGTTAATTCCTAGCAGGTTTATTATGAATACTGTGTAAAAAGAGAGAGGGAGTTATTCCTTGAGCTATCCCATGCAGATGCCAGTGCTTACAGCTGGAAAAATACCGCCCCAGCTGTGTTGGATCTTCTGAGACCTTCATCTCATCTCAGGCAAAATAAGACCATCCCTTTTGACTTCTGACTTCCTTTATTATGTGGGTTTGGGTTGTAGGGGCTTTTTGGGTGAGTGGAGAAGATTGTTCTTTTTGTTTTGTTTCTAGTGAAAGTTGTGGAAACTGCCTTTAAAGATCATCTTCCCTTTCCAGGAAGACATACACACTTTTATTTCCCCCAGGACGCCTGGCTTCAGTTGATTCAGTTCATGTGTCTGTTGTGGGAGCTGTTTTCCACGAATGAGATGCACAAGGACGGTCTCTCCTGATTGGGAGAGGAATAAGTCCTAAAGATTTTTGAGTTTTCTCTGCTTTAAGCCCATGCCTTAATAAGCTCTTTGCCACAGAATGACTTATATTTATCAGGAGTCAGAAATATCTTCATTATAGAGTTTTTGGATTCTCCATAGCAGAATAGATCTTTCCTGAGGTTATGACCTTGGTGACAAGAACTTCTCCATGGTTTATAACTGAGGATGGTGTTAGAAGGTCTCCCATCCTCTGCAGTACATCACTGAGGACTGGTCAGATAAGCATCTGCAGATTATCTTTCCAGAATGGTGTCTGTGTCAGCTAACAGGCTGAGTCAGATGAGATTAAACTTCTAGAAATGGAAATTTTCATTCTAAAGTAAATCTTTGTAGACTGAGGATCTCTAACTGTGATGTCTTTGGTGGTAGGTTGTTCTGGTCAGTTCTGGGACATGTCCCTTTGGCTGTGTTTCTGATCACCTGGATAGCAGAGGTTAATGTGTGCGTTCCTCTAACCACAGGTCTGCAAGGCAAAGGGACACATGGCAGGAACAGTCATTATGCCCTACCTGAATGTGACACACATTTTCTCCCAGTATCTGCTATGTCTTTCCATGTGGAGTTCCACCTGAGTGTGTTTAAGAGTTGTTTAGGTGTGGTGTTGGGGGATGTGGTATAGGGGAGAACTTTGTAGAGTAGGGTTGATAGTTGGACTCAATAATCCCAAGGGTCTTTTCCAACCTGAATGATTCTATTATTCTATTCTATGATTCTGTGGAGTCCCTTTCCAAAGCTGTGTTGTGTGTTGGAGATTTCCTGCTGGAGCTGAAAAGGAGAGAGCTCATTGCTGAGGGCTGCAGCGTTGTGCTGACTGCTGTATCCCCTCTGCAGCAGGCAAGTGTGTTGGGATTCCTTCGTTATCCCACTTTCAGACTCCATATCCACATTCAGGAGTTTCCCTTCCACTGATCTGGTTATAGCTTGTATTAACATCCTTTTGGAACAACCTTCAGATCCAGTGGAGAGACTTAGGAGAGGGTGGAAGATCCTCCACTCCACTTTCTTCTGGGAAAATCCCATGTTTTGGGGCAACTGGCAGCGCATTCCTGGGCTGGTGACTGAATTTTATTTAGATCAGTCTGAAATTGCTAATTTAGACAGCAAACTATCCAGAGCTGCCCCCGTCTGTTCCATTCAGAGGCTATATATTCTTTGCAAGCAGGCTCTAAGAGTTAGGTTATTTTAAAAATTCCATCTCTCCAGATTATAATCTCATGTTTTTGGTTGTCAGCATGAATAATTGGTGATGTTTCTCTTTCCCAGTTATTTTAATGTATTTTTACCATGTACTTTCTGTTGTGGAACAGCTCACTGATTTTTCTGTCATAGAATCATATGGGGTTGGGAGGGACCTCTGGAGATCATCTAGTCCAACCCCCCCACCAGAGCGGGTCTACCTAGAGCATGTTGTACAGGGACTTGTCCATGTGGGTTTTGAATGTCTCCAGAGAAGGAGACTCCACCACCTCTCTGGGCAGCCTGTTCCAGTGCTCCACCACTCTCACAGTATAGAAGTTCCTCCTCATGTTTAGGTGGAACTTCCTATACTGTCCTCTACATCTATCTTTCTCTGGTTAGTCCTGAGGAATAAGTTCTGACACAACACACTGGCATTTCTCTCTTCCCTTTGTTCTTGAAATTCATCGTATTAATAATTTTTTTTTTTTTATTAGTGACCTTTTTGTTCTTGGGCTTGTAAGAAAAAAGGTCCTCTTAAACAGAGTAGAATTAAATGGAATATAATTTCAGTTTTTTACGGCATATTTCACTTTCATGGCGTATTCACAAATGCCAGACTAGTTCTTTCCAAAGTGTATTGATTTTTTTTGGAGTAGCTGGACTAGGGGCTAAAAAGAGAAAAGAAAAAAAAAAAGGAATATAACATCGAAAATTTTATAAAATCATGAAAATCATGCACCTGATATAAAAACCTGTCTTCATCATTATGTCAAAAATGGAACTGCTGGTTCTTCCTCTTTTACAGCAACTAGTTTTATTTTAAGCTTGTAACTTGTGGAAGTTTCATGGCGCAATATTGGGATTCTAGGTTCAAGATAGAGAAAATAAAGAATTGCAAAAGGGTCTGCTGTCTGACACAGACAACACTCACAAATCAGCTGTGGAAAGCCCGGACAGGAAGGAGGAAGAAGAGCACGCAAAAAGCTCAGAGGTACAACAAGAAACCTCACGTGCACCGTGCTTCAAAGGTGGAGACTCTCACGCTCTGCGAATGCTCTGCACTTTCTTTATTCCTCAAAAAAACGGTTTTGCCTAAGTTTGTTACACTGCACTAGAAAACGGGTTGTGCTGCACTGAAAAGATGCTGTTGCACTGCTGTTAGCTTGAAGTTGTGTGTCCATCACTACTGTCACCTAAGAAATACCGTACACAACAGAGGGAGCTCTGCATGTGGAAGTAGTTTAAAGTCTTGAATATATTCCACCCTGTAAGAATCAGAATCTAACTGTATTTGCTTGAATGTTAGCACTGAGGGGGGTTTGTTAAATGGGGTATGAAGATACCTATTCTTTCCTGGTTTGGTGTGGTACTACCTCCAGTAGAACACCAAATGCAGAAGGATTGAAACATATCTTGTGTAAATTATATTCTTCAAGGATAAATCACATGGCAAGTGCTTCTGCACATCTCTGTTTCCACTGTTACGACAAAAAGTAGCTAATGGAGAGTAAACCTCTGAAAGTTTTCTGCTTATGAGTAAAAGCAGGAAATTTTAAAAATATTGTCGCATTTTACATTTTAATAATGTGGTTTTGGTACTCCATTTTAAATTATTTCTCTAAATGTTACATCTCTTTCCTTTATTGACTTGACTGTGCAAAATCACTAGAGTACCTTTAGCAGCAAAATGTCAGGGTGCAGAGATTCTCTCAGTCTCTCCATTAGTGTAAGTTCCCTCCTACATGTATTTCTCCTAACCATTTCCTTCCTCATTTAAACTACTAATTATTGATTTTCTCCTACTTTGTCTCCAAAGCTTTCTCTTTTTTACTAGATCCTCTCCTTCTCCATCTTCTGACCTCTTTATGAAACCACAGCTCATGCTCTCACTTCCAAGACGGTGCCTGTTTCTAGTTCCCCTCCCCACAAGGCTCTTGATGGGCTTTGGCAGGACTTCCCAGTGCCCATCTCCACCACTTCCCTCCCCATTGCACCTCCCTCACCCTCAAAGTGGTGTATCCCCATATTGCTCCTTCTTCCTGCTCCCGAGGGCAGGGTCACCAGTGTCATCCCCCCAGTAAGTGCCATCCCCTGCCCTGTCTCCCCAGGACACCTCCAGGTTGGCGTCTCTCTCACTCCTGAACTTTCTTCCAGGGATAAGAAATGCCATGGATTCCCCGACTGTGTCTTCATTCCCGTCCAGCTGTCCTATCAGCCTAATTTAAATGTCCTAATTTAAAATATCTCTTTCTAAGAATACATCTCACTTTCTTTCCCCTTTTTAACTCCTGTTATTTTCAGTAGATACCCTGTTGTAGTCTAGAAGAGCGAAGCTGTTGTGCGGGGCAGCCTTTGAAGGTCAAGATTCACTGAGCTGAAATCCCAAGCATTTTAATTCAGCAAAAAACTCTTTAGAGACAAAGTCATTTTAATTAAATATAGCTAGAAGGACAGTTGACTCTATGGAAGGACTCATGCCACGAATAAATGAATTATTCCTGAAATAAGAAGTAATTTTTTATTCAAAATTTGTATTTATTTCTACTGTCAGCTTGCATTTTTGTGACCTTTACTTCATCAGAAATGTTTACATGGCCTTGATGTATATTGCAAGTTCCATCTGTTTTGTCCGCATTCTCAGAACGAACACATTACCATAATTTTTTACAAGTATTTATGTAGGACTAATTAGAATTTTCAGCTGACAAATCAGCATGATTAGGCGCTGCCCGTATGGTGGGGTTTTGGTGTGTTGTTGCGTTCACGAGAAGAAGAGTGTTTGTTCGTGGCAGTTTGAAGTGGATTCTGTTCCAGATGTTCACTCTATGTTCTTATTTTCCTCAGGATGCCTTTGGACATCCTGCCAGTGAGATGAGGATAGGGGAGCTTCGTCCCTCCATGCCGGAGACCCCCTTGTACCCACCCAAACTTGTCCTGCTGGGTAAAGACAAGAAAGGTACTCACTTGACTTACAAACATATATAATGTACACAGACAGACACATTAATTAAGATGTTCTACACTTCACTCTGATTTTAAATAGTATTAAATTCATATTTGTGCTCATGCATATATATATATATATTACATCCGTAGTCTTGATTGAAAAATAAAATAGTATTAAATTCATATTTGTGCTCATGTATATATATATATAACATCCGTAGTCTTGATTGAAAAATGCATTTTTCTGGAGTTTAGTTTTGAAGCGCCACCTCCTGAAAACATTTCTGTGTTTTGTTTCAGAATCGACTGATGAGTCTGAAGCAGATAAGATCCACGGTCTGAATAACAGCGTTTCCTCAGGCACTTACTCAGACTATTCCCCTTCCCAGGCTTCCTCAGGGTCCTCCAACACGCACGTAAAAATGGGGTCCTTGCAGACAACGGCTAAAGAAGCAGTGAATAACTCTTTGTGGGGAAACAGGTGTGACCATCTTTCTTATTACAGCTTCTGGTTGTCTTAACACTGTCATACAGTTACAGGATAGGGGTAGACCTACTGGAAAGCCCTTCTCAGGAGAAGGATCTGGGGCTCTTTCTTATTACAGCTTCTGGTTGTCTTAATGCTGTCATACAGCTATAGGTCAGGGGTAGACCTGCTGGAAAGCACTTCTGAGGAGAAGAATCTGGGGTTCCTGGTGGATAGTAAACTATCCATGAGCCAGCAATATGCCCTTGTGGCCAAGAGGCCAATGGGATCCTGGGCTGCATAGGGAAGAGTGTGGCCAGCAGGTCGAGGGAGGTCATTCTCCCCCTCTGCTCTGCACTGGGGAGGCCACAACTGGAATCCTGTGTCCAGTTCTGGGCTCCCCAGTTCAAGAGAGACAGGGAACTGCTGGAGAGAGTCCAGCGTAGGGCAACAGAGATGATGGAGGGATTGGAGCATCTCCCTGCTGAGGAAAGGCTGAGAGAGCTGGGGCTCTTCACCCTGCAGAAGAGAAGGCTGATGGAAGACCTTAATGCTGACAAGGATCTAAAGGGTGGGTTGAAGAGGATGGAGCTGGACTCTTTTCAGTGGTTCCCAGTGACAAGACAAGGGGCAACGGGCACAAGCTGGAACATGGGAAGTTCCACTCAAATATGAGGGAAAACCTCTTCCTGGTGATGGTGCCAGAGCCCTGGAAGAGGCTGCCCAGGGAGGGTGTGGAGTCCCCTTCTCTGGAGATCTTCAAGCCCCACCTGGATGCTCCTGAGTGATGTGCTCTGGGCAACCCTGCTTTGGCAGGGGAGTTGGACTGGATGATCTCTAGAGGTCCCTTCCAACTCCAACAATTCTGTGATTCCATGATGTGCACTCAAAGCCATCCTATGCTATCTGTTAAGGCATTCAATTTAAAAAAAAACCCACAGTGTTTTTACCCCAGTTTTGTGGAGGTGTCCACTGCTATTCAAGGCCCAGGCTGCGCAGAGCTGGTCACCCCTTTTGTACTGTATAAATATCAGTAATTCTACAGGTATCTGTTAAGGCATTCAATTTAAAAAAAAAAACACAGTGTTTTTACCCCAGTTTTGCAGAGGTGTCCGCTGCTATTCGATGCCCAGGCTGTGCAGAGTTGGCCACCCCTTTTGTACTCAATTATAAATATCAGTAATTCTACAAATGGTTTTTCACCTGTGTGCTGTAACCCTGTGTTAAAAACGGATAGTAATTGAGCTGCAGTTATTCTGCTCCATGTGGTCCCGAGCTGCAGGTGGTTGGAGTTTAGTGCAGACAGCAGAGTCTATGTCTCTCGTACTATTGCTGTTCTGAGCCCCACTCTGCCCTGGACCTCCAAGAACAACAGAGTTCTGTAAAAGCTGTAGTTTTCACTGGCCATCAGTGACCTGGAAACGCTCTCATACGGTGCCAGGGACACCCTGTCCTCTCTGTTCCCACCTGATGGAGCTCCATCCACAGGCTCTTCCCTCTTAAAGAGAGGCTGGAGCCTGCTACAGTGGAGATGCATCACATCTTGGTGGTGAGAACATGTACAAACTGAATCTGGTATTTTTGTTTAAGAAAAAAAAAAAAAACAATGTAAGTGTAAAAAATCTTCTCTTGCCCACAGAGAAGACTATTTTAAAAGTGGGAAAATGTGTTCAACTGGATTGATAAGAACACGGCATTGAGCCATGCAGGACTTTTGCCTGATTTCTTAGTTTCTCTGTGTACATCCTTGCGGAATCTGAACTCCAGCGCCAAGAAGTGCCGCAGCCCTTCGTGCCAAGCCAGCGGCACAAGGTGCACCTCTCATAGCACCATCCCAAAGTCCGACCATAGAGGGGAGAATATTAAATTGCTTTGTAATTGCGATGTAACGCGCTCTAAGAGGGGGCATTTTATCTTGTTTGGGTTTTTGTTTTTTTTTCTTTTTATTTCCTTTTGCTTTTGCAGGCTGGCACAGTCGTTCCCGCAGCCCCTAGAAACAAAGCCATTGCTGAGCCAGCGGGAGCCGGCCCCGGTGGGGAACCTGCCGCCGCGGCCCGAGCGGCGCCCGCTGAGCGACACCTTCGCCGACAGCTGGACCGACGGCTCGCACTACGACAACACGGGCTTCGTGGCGGAGGAGAGCGGGGTGGAGAACCCCGGCGCGAACCCCCTCCTGAGCACCAAGTCCAGAAGCACATCCGCCCATGGGCGCAGGCCCTTGATCCGGCAGGACAGGATAGTTGGCATCCCCCTGGAGCTGGAGCAGCCCACGCTCAGAAACACACATGACTCTGAAGTGCCTCCTCCCAATCCTTGGCAAAATTGGACCAGAACCCCTAGTCCTTTTGAAGACAGGACAGCTTTTCCTTCCAAACTGGAAAGCACCCCCACCACCAGCCCTTTGCCCGAGCGGAAAGACCATCTCAAAGAGTCTCCCGAAATGACTAGCACTTTCACTCCGGGAATAGCATGGGAATATCACGACTCCAACGCTAACAGAAGTCTCACCAACGTCTTTTCCCATATCCACTGCCGCCCAGACCCTTCCAAAAGCGTGATCTCCATCAGCAAGAGCACGGAACGGCTTTCTCCGATGATGCGGGATTTAAAAACTAACAAGTTTAAGAAGTCTCAGAGTATCGATGAGATAGACATCGGTACGTACAAAGTGTACAACATCCCCTTAGAAAACTATGCATCCGGTAACGACACGGTAGGAACCCACGAGCGGGTGGACAAGCTGCTGGGCCCGGAGCACGGCATGCTGAGCATGTCCCGCAGCCAGTCGGTCCCCATGCTGGACGACGAGCTGCTGACCTACGGCAGCGTCAAGGTGCAGCCCCAGCAGAAGTCCTCCGTCACCAAGAAGGTCTACCAGTTCGACCAAAGCTTCAACCCGCAGGGCGCAGTGGAGGTCACCGCCGAGAAGAGGCTGCCGCCGCCGTTCCAGCTCAACCCCGAGTACATTCCCCAGCAGAGTAAGAACCTGCCCCAGGAGCTGGTCAGTCCCCGGGGCTACCGCGGCTACCCCCCGGTGGAGCACATGTTCTCCTTCTCCCAGCCCTCGGTCAACGAGGACGCGGTGGGTGCCCCCTATGCCACCCAGGGGTCTCGGCCGGGCTTCCTGAGGAGGGCGGACTCGTTGGCCAGCTCCACCGAGATGTCCATGTTCCGGAGGGTCAGCGAGCCCCACGAGCTGCCCCCCGGCGACAGGTACGGCAGGGCTCCCTACCGAGGGGCGGTGGAGCGCCAGGGCAGCATCTCGGTCTCCGAGTCGCAGTTCCTCAAGAGGAACGGCAGGTACGAAGACGAGCACCCTTCCTACCAAGAGGTGAAAGCCCAGACGGGGAGCTTTCCAGTCAAAAACCTCACGCAAAGGAGGCCGTTGTCTGCAAGAAGCTACAGTACAGAGAGCTACGGCACATCCCAAACCAGGCCGGTTTCAGCGAGGCCTACAATGGCAGCTCTGCTGGAAAAGATACCGTCAGACTATAACTTGGGTAACTATGGCGACAAGCCTTCCGATAACAGTGATATAAAGACAAGGCCTACCCCTGTGAAGGGAAATGAGAGCTGTGCTAAAATGCCCGCTGACTGGAGACAACAGCTACTTAGACATATAGAAGCTAGAAGGTTAGACAGGGTATGTTTGGCATTTCTCTGCAATTAATGCCTTTAGTTTTGTGTTTCGGTATTTCCAATACTTATTTGCACGTACAGTGGTAACCACCAGAATGCCCAGTAACGAAGTTCCTGCCTGGGTGTCAGAGGAACCGGCCCGCCAGGGGGTTCTGGGGGTGCCCCCGGCAGCTGGAGTGAGGGGTTCCTGGGTCAAGGAGGGACACACAGTCTCTGCAGGAGTAACGCTGCCCGTTACTAATGTAGGAACCGCTGCAGCACTGCCTGAAGTAATGAAGTAATAATAATAACCAAAAAAAAAAAAAAAGAAATTCTCTCCTTATCAACAGAAGCAAACACGGTGCTGCTGAAGTCCACCGCTTCAGTAACGGTTTGAGAGCAGTAAAAGATGCTGGATACATCTTGGCAGTAAAAGGCAATAAAGAAAAACGTCACAGATAAAGAGTAAAAGAATGTGTTTTAGCTGTCGTACCACTGTTAGAGGAGGGGATTTGAAGGTATCTCTTAACTCCGAAATACGCACTGCCACTGGTTTTAACGAGCAATATGGTTATCACTCCTTTTAGCTGTAGGAAGTTACGCTTATTTGCCTTCTATACAAAACAGTGCAAGTGCTTTAGTGCATGGGTTCAATAATGGTCTTGAGTACTTAAAGAATGCTACTCCATGAATGGGATTTACTTCATAATCTGAAGTGGTTGTGAAAAATCACTGTTGTCGAGTGCATAAGTTAGGTGTATGGACACGTTCTGAAACTATTCTATGCTAGGTGCTCATGAGTTTGGTGTTAATATATTCATTACCTATTCCAGTTGCTCAGATGTGATGCCTATTAAAATATCGTTAAGTATCAAATGGGTAAAGTTCAAACACTGGCTGGAAGGCTGAAGGTTTTTCCTCCCTTCCTTCCTTCAGCTCTTTTCCTGGTGTCGTGTAAAACTGATGGGGAAATACACGATGCCTAGGCAAAACAGCACACCCCGAGCAGGGACATTTCTGGTGGAAATAAACACTTCCCAGGTGTTGCTTGTTTAAGAAATATCTTGACGCTTAAGTTTACAATGTGTATTTGACTTAAGAAGTGCTTTATCTCCTGGAGGGCTGTCACTGGTGATTGTATCTGGTTAAATTGAGCTCCCAGTGATCCTGCTGGCGCCAGCGGGCTGGTTGCTGATGGTAGGATGGGAAGGCCATGGCTGCTCCAGGAGAAGACACTGCCCCCGTCGCCCATGGCCAGCATGATTCTGGGCCTGACCAGAGCTTGCCCCTGGTGGGCAGCCACTAGCCAGAGAGCAGTGGCCAACTCAGCGGCCGGCGCAGAGCCTTCTCCTGTGGGGCTTTCCCTCTGCCTTTGGGGCTCCTTTGGGGCAGATGCCTGTGCTCTGGCCCCGCCAGGGGTTACGCAGACGTACCAAAATTTGGCCGTATTTGCAAAATAAAGACTTGTACCGTGTTATATACTGCAATTTTCAAACTACAGATAACAACATATCTCATCTGCTGTCAGCGTGGAAGTCTTTTATGGTACCCATTTTATGTATAACTAGCGATGTATTTGCTTCTGTGTGACCCAGTGCATGCATCAGAAAGCTATTTCTTTCTTGGTACTGTTTTGTTTGCTTAAACTAAAACTCTGTGAAATTAACCATATATGTGTGATATCTGATTCGATGAGCATGTGTGTTCATATCCTGTCACGTGGTTGTTTCCTCTACTCAGACCGCTGCTTACAAACACAACACAGTTAGCCTTGGCATGCTGCACTCTGGAGGGTTTTCAGCAATGCATGCCGGCAGAAGCATGACTTTAAACTTGCAGACTAAATCTAAATTTGAAAACCAAATGCTTCAAGAGCTACCTCTACCGAAAGTAAGTATGGGATAGCCAGCGTATACCAGCATTACCAAATAAATTAATAATACTCCTTGCTTTTTTTTTCCTGGTTTAGCTTTTTGCCTATTATCCATGCTTATACTATACAGGATCCAAAAAGCAAAGATAACAGCAACGTGGCTTTCCTGCTTCAGAATCTTGCTTTTTGGATGCAGTAGCTCCCGCGGCTGTCATTACTGCTTCCCGTGCTCCTCTTACAGACCGAGGCAATCATTCTGTTTTCTCAATGACTTAATCTGTGTGCAGAAACGGGGAACTTGTTTTGGTTTGTGACTGTTTGATCGGAGGAAAAGTAACGCGGAAACGTTTGGTGTGTGTTTAAATAGGCTCCAGGAGACATATGAATGGTGATTGGGTGTGCTGGAGAAGTTGATGAGGTTTGGTTACATGCCTACCACACCTAAATTTGTTTTAAAAGTTTGTTGAGTAATGCCTATAGAAAGAAAAAAATTTTTTTTTCACTTTTTTACAGTTTATTTTGCAGCTATTAGCAATATATTGTTGAAAGTACATACAAACACACACAATTACATACAGCCAAAGGGTTGATGGGGAAAAGCACGTATGAGAAGGCAGAGAGGGACATTGCTGAGGTGTTTTCAGGGTACCAGAGAGGATGCTGAGACCTTACCCTGCATCACATCTGGCCACCCCCGTGTGACAGCAGCAGCGTGCCGATGGCAGGGGGCTACCCAGTGCTAGAAGCAACCAGCATCCTTGAGAGCCCTGCTGCATTAGCATCGGGAGCTGTTGGGGTAAATTAGCACCATCTCTGTGAGTAATTAAAGGGTACTGGAGCAGGGATCCAGGCGCTGGAATGGGATCATCTGCGCTGTTAATTGCTTTGGCCAGGGCCAGCTGGCCCCCTCCCAGGTGGTCCCTGGCCCACACTCCCGAGTCAGCACTGGCCAGAAATCCCCAAAGGAGGGCTTCAGTGCCCGATGTAGGACTTTGGAGCCAAGCCTTTTTAGAAGAATAAGATAATTTAATGGCAGGGATGTGACCAGATTGTGCTGGTTGGCCGGAGGACAGGCTCAGCACTGCTGAGGTTACCCCTACAGGCACATCCATCCTATGCTGAATTTCCAAGCCAAGCCCTGTGAGGATCACAGTGCGCACACACACACACACAGTCATTGTTAGGCTTCTCCTGCTGTAATTTACTCTCCAGACCCCCTTCACCTCGTTAATACCTCCCGTTCAGCTGTCCCTGGATCCAAGCCAGTCCTAACGTTAGTTTGTGCTTCTCTGTTGTGCAGTTTAAGAACATCGAGGTCAGATTTTACCCGTAGATGTGTGTGTGTGTGTGTGTGGACACAGACAGTTTTCCCATGTTGGTCATACTGTTGGTTTTCTTTTCTTTCCAAAAATTTGTTTGTCTATTTGGGTATAAACTAATTCTTGTTGCAAGTCCTTGAAAGAAGTCACCGACTCCAAATAATGGTACTATTTCTCTACATGCATTTAGGAGTAAGATATATTATATATCATTTGAAGAGTTTTAGGCTGCAGATGACTATGGTTACTAACACACGGATGTCTGAGGAAATCAGGGTGACCTGTTTTGGGGGGTGGTTTGACGTGAATTATTCTGCTTTTTATTTCACCAGCATTTCATTGCTGCAATCCCATAAAAAGTGTGACGCTGAACTGCATGCAGGGGGGGTGTTATTCTCTTACTGTACTGTTTGGAAAGCCGTGAAAACTGATTGTTGAACAAATAATTTGAATGTTTTGTATTGTTTAATTTTATTCCTTCACATGTTCTAAAGGATTTTGCATTTCTTAAGGAATCCAGGCCACAGCAGCTTAATATTTACCCCTTCTTCCCCTTTACTGTGGCCTAGATTCAAGAGAGTAATGAGTGAAGTCTAATTGTCCAGTGGAAGATCAGGAAAT
>NW_015090768.1:1264952-1299185 GCF_001431845.1 Calidris pugnax | reverse complement strand
GGGTTTAATATTTTTCCTAGAACTTTTTTTTTTTTTTTTTTTTTTTTTTTTTTCCCGAAAAAAAAAAAAAAAAAAAAAAAAAAAAAAAAAAAAAAAAAGAAATTCTCTCCTTATCAACAGAAGCAAACACGGTGCTGCTGAAGTCCACCGCTTCAGTAACGGTTTGAGAGCAGTAAAAGATGCTGGATACATCTTGGCAGTAAAAGGCAATAAAGAAAAACGTCACAGATAAAGAGTAAAAGAATGTGTTTTAGCTGTCGTACCACTGTTAGAGGAGGGGATTTGAAGGTATCTCTTAACTCCGAAATACGCACTGCCACTGGTTTTAACGAGCAATATGGTTATCACTCCTTTTAGCTGTAGGAAGTTACGCTTATTTGCCTTCTATACAAAACAGTGCAAGTGCTTTAGTGCATGGGTTCAATAATGGTCTTGAGTACTTAAAGAATGCTACTCCATGAATGGGATTTACTTCATAATCTGAAGTGGTTGTGAAAAATCACTGTTGTCGAGTGCGTAAGTTAGGTGTACGGACACGTTCTGAAACTATTCTATGCTAGGTGCTCATGAGTTTGGTGTTACTATATTCATTACCTATTCCAGTTGCTCAGATGTGATGCCTATTAAAATATCGTTAAGTATCAAATGGGTAAAGTTCAAACACTGGCTGGAAGGCTGAAGGTTTTTCCTCCCTTCCTTCCTTCAGCTCTTTTCCTGGTGTCGTGTAAAACTGATGGGGAAATACACGATGCCTAGGCAAAACAGCACACCCCGAGCAGGGACATTTCTGGTGGAAATAAACACTTCCCAGGTGTTGCTTGTTTAAGAAATATCTTGACGCTTAAGTTTACAATGTGTATTTGACTTAAGAAGTGCTTTATCTCCTGGAGGGCTGTCACTGGTGATTGTATCTGGTTAAATTGAGCTCCCAGTGATCCTGCTGGCGCCAGCGGGCTGGTTGCTGATGGTAGGATGGGAACGCCGTGCCATGGCTGCTCCAGGAGAAGACACTGCCCCCGGCGCGATTCCGGGCCCAACCAGAGCTTGCCCCTGGTGGGCAACCACTAGCCAGAGAGCAGTGGCCAACTCAGCGGCCGGCGCAGAGCCTTCTCCTGTGGGGCTTTCCCTCTGCCTTTGGGGCTCCTTTGGGGCAGATGCCTGTGCTCTGGCCCCGCCAGGGTTACGCAGACGTACCAAAATTTGGCCGTATTTGCAAAATAAAGACTTGTACTGTGTTATATACTGCAATTTTCAAACTACAGATAACAACATATCTCATCTGCTGTCAGCGTGGAAGTCTTTTATGGTACCCATTTTATGTATAACTAGCGATGTATTTGCTTCTGTGTGACCCAGTGCATGCATCAGAAAGCTATTTCTTTCTTGGTACTGTTTTGTTTGCTTAAACTAAAACTCTGTGAAATTAACCATATATGTGTGATATCTGATTCGATGAGCATGTGTGTTCATATCCTGTCACGTGGTTGTTTCCTCTACTCAGACCGCTGCTTACAAACACAACACAGTTAGCCTTGGCATGCTGCACTCTGGAGGGTTTTCAGCAATGCATGCCGGCAGAAGCATGACTTTAAACTTGCAGACTAAATCTAAATTTGAAAACCAAATGCTTCAAGAGCTACCTCTACCGAAAGTAAGTATGGGATAGCCAGCGTATACCAGCATTACCAAATAAATTAATAATACTCCTTGCTTTTTTTTTCCTGGTTTAGCTTTTTGCCTATTATCCATGCTTATACTATACAGGATCCAAAAAGCAAAGATAACAGCAACGTGGCTTTCCTGCTTCAGAATCTTGCTTTTTGGATGCAGTAGCTCCCGCGGCTGTCATTACTGCTTCCCGTGCTCCTCTTACAGACCGAGGCAATCATTCTGTTTTCTCAATGACTTAATCTGTGTGCAGAAACGGGGAACTTGTTTTGGTTTGTGACTGTTTGATCGGAGGAAAAGTAACGCGGAAACGTTTGGTGTGTGTTTAAATAGGCTCCAGGAGACATATGAATGGTGATTGGGTGTGCTGGAGAAGTTGATGAGGTTTGGTTACATGCCTACCACACCTAAATTTGTTTTAAAAGTTTGTTGAGTAATGCCTATAGAAAGAAAAAAATTTTTTTTTCACTTTTTTACAGTTTATTTTGCAGCTATTAGCGATATATTGTTGAAAGTACATACAAACACACACAATTACATACAGCCAAAGGGTTGATGGGGAAAAGCACGTATGAGAAGGCAGAGAGGGACATTGCTGAGGTGTTTTCAGGGTACCAGAGAGGATGCTGAGACCTTACCCCGCATCACATCTGGCCACCCCCGTGTGACAGCAGCAGCGTGCCGATGGCAGGGGGCTACCCAGTGCTAGAAGCAACCAGCATCCTTGAGAGCCCTGCTGCATTAGCATCAGGAGCTGTTGGGGTAAATTAGCACCATCTCTGTGAGTAATTAAAGGGTACTGGAGCAGGGATCCAGGCGCTGGAATGGGATCATCTGTGCTGTTAATTGCTTTGGCCGGGGCCAGCTGGCCCCCTCCCAGGTGGTCCCTGGCCCACACTCCCGAGTCAGCACTGGCCAGAAATCCCCAAAGGAGGGCTTCAGTGCCCGATGTAGGACTTTGGAGCCAAGCCTTTTTAGAAGAATAAGATAATTTAATGGCAGGGATGTGACCAGATTGTGCTGGTTGGCCGGAGGACAGGCTCAGCACTGCTGAGGTTACCCCTACAGGCACATCCATCCTATGCTGAATTTCCAAGCCAAGCCCTGTGAGGATCACAGTGCACACACACACACACAGTCATTGTTAGGCTTCTCCTGCTGTAATTTACTCTCCAGACACCCTTCACCTCGTTTACACCTCCCGTTCAGCTGTCCCTGGATCCAAGCCAGTCCTAACGTTAGTTTGTGCTTCTCTGTTGTGCAGTTTAAGAACATCGAGGTCAGATTTGATGCCTATTAAAATATCGTTAAGTATCAAATGGGTAAAGTTCAAACACTGGCTGGAAGGCTGAAGGTTTTTCCTCCCTTCCTTCCTTCAGCTCTTTTCCTGGTGTCGTGTAAAACTGATGGGGAAATACACGATGCCTAGGCAAAACAGCACACCCCGAGCAGGGACATTTCTGGTGGAAATAAACACTTCCCAGGTGTTGCTTGTTTAAGAAATATCTTGACGCTTAAGTTTACAATGTGTATTTGACTTAAGAAGTGCTTTATCTCCTGGAGGGCTGTCACTGGTGATTGTATCTGGTTAAATTGAGCTCCCAGTGATCCTGCTGGCGCCAGCGGGCTGGTTGCTGATGGTAGGATGGGAACGCCGTGCCATGGCTGCTCCAGGAGAAGACACTGCCCCCGTCGCCCATGGCCAGCATGATTCTGGGCCTGACCAGAGCTTGCCCCTGGTGGGCAGATGGCTGCTCCAGGAGAAGACACTGCCCCCGGCGCGATTCCGGGCCCAACCAGAGCTTGCCCCTGGTGGGCAACCACTAGCCAGAGAGCAGTGGCCAACTCAGCGGCCGGCGCAGAGCCTTCTCCTGTGGGGCTTTCCCTCTGCCTTTGGGGCTCCTTTGGGGCAGATGCCTGTGCTCTGGCCCCGCCAGGGTTACGCAGACGTACCAAAATTTGGCCGTATTTGCAAAATAAAGACTTGTACTGTGTTATATACTGCAATTTTCAAACTACAGATAACAACATATCTCATCTGCTGTCAGCGTGGAAGTCTTTTATGGTACCCATTTTATGTATAACTAGCGATGTATTTGCTTCTGTGTGACCCAGTGCATGCATCAGAAAGCTATTTCTTTCTTGGTACTGTTTTGTTTGCTTAAACTAAAACTCTGTGAAATTAACCATATATGTGTGATATCTGATTCGATGAGCATGTGTGTTCATATCCTGTCACGTGGTTGTTTCCTCTACTCAGACCGCTGCTTACAAACACAACACAGTTAGCCTTGGCATGCTGCACTCTGGAGGGTTTTCAGCAATGCATGCCGGCAGAAGCATGACTTTAAACTTGCAGACTAAATCTAAATTTGAAAACCAAATGCTTCAAGAGCTACCTCTACCGAAAGTAAGTATGGGATAGCCAGCGTATACCAGCATTACCAAATAAATTAATAATACTCCTTGCTTTTTTTTTCCTGGTTTAGCTTTTTGCCTATTATCCATGCTTATACTATACAGGATCCAAAAAGCAAAGATAACAGCAACGTGGCTTTCCTGCTTCAGAATCTTGCTTTTTGGATGCAGTAGCTCCCGCGGCTGTCATTACTGCTTCCCGTGCTCCTCTTACAGACCGAGGCAATCATTCTGTTTTCTCAATGACTTAATCTGTGTGCAGAAACGGGGAACTTGTTTTGGTTTGTGACTGTTTGATCGGAGGAAAAGTAACGCGGAAACGTTTGGTGTGTGTTTAAATAGGCTCCAGGAGACATATGAATGGTGATTGGGTGTGCTGGAGAAGTTGATGAGGTTTGGTTACATGCCTACCACACCTAAATTTGTTTTAAAAGTTTGTTGAGTAATGCCTATAGAAAGAAAAAAATTTTTTTTTCACTTTTTTACAGTTTATTTTGCAGCTATTAGCGATATATTGTTGAAAGTACATACAAACACACACAATTACATACAGCCAAAGGGTTGATGGGGAAAAGCACGTATGAGAAGGCAGAGAGGGACATTGCTGAGGTGTTTTCAGGGTACCAGAGAGGATGCTGAGACCTTACCCCGCATCACATCTGGCCACCCCCGTGTGACAGCAGCAGCGTGCCGATGGCAGGGGGCTACCCAGTGCTAGAAGCAACCAGCATCCTTGAGAGCCCTGCTGCATTAGCATCAGGAGCTGTTGGGGTAAATTAGCACCATCTCTGTGAGTAATTAAAGGGTACTGGAGCAGGGATCCAGGCGCTGGAATGGGATCATCTGCGCTGTTAATTGCTTTGGCCAGGGCCAGCTGGCCCCCTCCCAGGTGGTCCCTGGCCCACACTCCCGAGTCAGCACTGGCCAGAAATCCCCAAAGGAGGGCTTCAGTGCCCGATGTAGGACTTTGGAGCCAAGCCTTTTTAGAAGAATAAGATAATTTAATGGCAGGGATGTGACCAGATTGTGCTGGTTGGCCGGAGGACAGGCTCAGCACTGCTGAGGTTACCCCTACAGGCACATCCATCCTATGCTGAATTTCCAAGCCAAGCCCTGTGAGGATCACAGTGCACACACACACACACAGTCATTGTTAGGCTTC
This sequence comes from Calidris pugnax, assembly GCF_001431845.1. Lineage (NCBI taxonomy): Eukaryota > Metazoa > Chordata > Aves > Charadriiformes > Scolopacidae > Calidris > Calidris pugnax. The sequence goes on along the minus strand of NW_015090768.1, from coordinate 1,293,937 downwards.
TCCTGCTGTAATTTACTCTCCAGACACCCTTCACCTCGTTAATACCTCCCGTTCAGCTGTCCCTGGATCCAAGCCAGTCCTAACGTTAGTTTGTGCTTCTCTGTTGTGCAGTTTAAGAACATCGAGGTCAGATTTTACCCGTAGATGTGTGTGTGTGTGTGTGTGGACACAGACAGTTTTCCCATGTTGGTCATACTGTTGGTTTTCTTTTCTTTCCAAAAATTTGTTTGTCTATTTGGGTATAAACTAATTCTTGTTGCAAGTCCTTGAAAGAAGTCACCGACTCCAAATAATGGTACTATTTCTCTACATGCATTTAGGAGTAAGATATATTATATATCATTTGAAGAGTTTTAGGCTGCAGATGACTATGGTTACTAACACACGGATGTCTGAGGAAATCAGGGTGACCTGTTTTGGGGGGTGGTTTGACGTGAATTATTCTGCTTTTTATTTCACCAGCATTTCATTGCTGCAATCCCATAAAAAGTGTGACGCTGAACTGCATGCAGGGGGGGTGTTATTCTCTTACTGTACTGTTTGGAAAGCCGTGAAAACTGATTGTTGAACAAATAATTTGAATGTTTTGTATTGTTTAATTTTATTCCTTCACATGTTCTAAAGGATTTTGCATTTCTTAAGGAATCCAGGCCACAGCAGCTTAATATTTACCCCTTCTTCCCCTTTACTGTGGCCTAGATTCAAGAGAGTAATGAGTGAAGTCTAATTGTCCAGTGGAAGATCAGGAAATCAACTGTAGCAATTACTTATTTTGAGAAAGTTTATTACATCAATTCTACTCCATGTATAAAATGTTTGAACTGCTGCTTTTCATTTTTTAGCTAGGCTTAATAGATGTGTAGTTTGTTTGCAGTCTGTCCAAGCTCTGTAAATGAATAATATTGCAAGTAGACAAACTCATTTTGCTGCAGAAAATGAGAAGAAAAACTTATTATCACAGAATTTTCCTATTTATTGAGAAAGCAGAAAGCACCCTTGGTATAATGAGAAGAAAAAATTATTATCACAGAATTTTCCTATTTATTGAGAAAGCAGAAAGCACACTCAGTATTTTTTCTTTTTCCACGTGGATGGAAAGGGAACTCAGCTCTACAGATTAGTCAGTCCCTTATGAAAATGGCACATCCTTGTCTGCGGTGACGAAAGCAGCCCTTTTCAGGAGAACGCTTTTGATTCTGGGCAGAAATTTTTGCATTTTTTTTCATTTTGGAAGCTGTTTGCTGCCCTGGTCTCAGATGACGTACCCCCCGTGTGGATTTTTTTTATGTGGGGACATACAGTAGCAGCAAACAGGGCTGGAATGGCTCATTCCTGAGTTTAGGGAGGCACAAAGAGCCCTGCCTGCCCCCAAACTGGGACCCACACTCTGATCTGGGGACAAACTGGGCTCAGCATGTCCCAGTGTGGGACTGGTGCACTGGGACCAGTGGCTGCTGAGCTGTGAGGGGGAACCTCACAGAGAAAAAACGCTGAGGTTGGTCTGGTTTTCCCATTTTTAATTGGTATAAAGAAAGCTCTGCAGGGAGCTCGTGTAGTTGCAACAGGGGAAGTGCTTTTCTAGTGGTTTTTAATATAAGGAAAATCACATCTTTCCTGATTTTTCTGGAAGACTTCTTGAACGATGAGAGAATTATAATGAAAGTTTTCTTTTATTTTAAATGATTAGGGTTGAATTTTTTTTTTACTTAACCTCCAAGGAGTATGATTTAAATCACAATTTACTTCTATTTACTTTTAAAGGATTTTTAAGCTCGCATTATAAAAAGTTCTTACTCGACCAGTTACCAGCTTTAATGTTCCAAAGCAACAGTTTCATTTGTTCTTCAGTCATCTAAAGAAGTGCTTCATGATTTTTTTTTTTTAATCTAGGCGGAAGAAAAAATTGATTGAATGACAGAGGGGAAAAATAGACTTTTTTTTCTTCTTCTTTTTAGGTTACCATTAATCAGAAATGAATAAGGAGTTAACTGAATAAGCACTATATAATGCTAAATGCTGTCAGTGGTAGTATAAAATGTTAACACTTTGGAAATTCTGACACAAAAAGCCATACCCTGACAGCAAAATTTCCAGCTGTGGTAAAGAAAATCAGGATGGGTCAGAAAAAGTACACATGCCCTCTAAAGCACTGAAAACAGGAGTAAAAAATTGACAAAGAGAAAAAAATATGTAAAAAAGGAGAGGAAAGTGGAAAATAATAACAAAAGTTTCAAGCTGGTTTAGGAAACTTTAAATGTGTGTTGTGACCCTTCCTATTCAGGAAAGCAGTTAGTTACTGGTTAATATTGTACAGACAATATTAACCAGATATCCTTTAACTTAGACCAAAAGAAGCCTGGGGAGGTCTGGGAGAAGCACCCCCCGGGCACACACCGAGCGTAGCGCCAGGGAAGAGCACTTGCTGCTAAAGCATATTTTCCCAAGAAAATACAAGCATTTAATTTATCCTGGTGTCAAATACTTAATAAAAAAGGTTTTGATGCTTGAACGGCCAGTAAAAGAGCTCTGACTCAGATGCTAAATGGCAGACTGCACCTTTAAATATGGAACTTTGCCCAAAACTTGTTTCTCTGAAAAGAATGAGTTGCGTTAAATTAATTTTCTCTTTTCTCTCATCATTCATTATTCTCATTATGGGTTCTTATGTATCTTTGAAGACCTCCCGCTTGCGGGGAGTCCCGGAGCGATGCGATCGCACCTTAATGAAACGCTGTAGAGATGTAAAAAAGGGTTTTGATTTTAAGCAGTAGCCTGTTACCGTTTAACCGGGTCGCTTACTTGAAATAAAATGATGTGAGAGAGAGAGAGAGAGAGAGAGAGAGATTGAGCGAGAACTTTTGCGGCGCGGTGTGACAGTGACTAAAGGCTGCCCCTACCATTTCTGCAACAGACCCCGTCGCAGCAGAGCAGCATCCTGGACAACGGGCAGGAGGAGGTGTCCGTCGGCAGCCAGTGGAACCCCTACCCGCTGGGACGGCGGGACGTGCCCCCCGACACCGTCACCAAGAAGGTAAGAGCCGCCCGTGGCCTCTTCTCCCAGGAGGAAGGGCAGGGTAACGAGGAACAGGGTAACGAGGGAGAGGCGTTGTGGTGTTTGGAAGCCTAAAGCAATGATCATTACGGATTAAGGATGGCGTTTCCATGCCTGCTGCCTGGTTTGGGGTTTATTTCTTGCCGTGGTTTTGACCGAATTGACCAACCGGAATGACAGATGGCCCCTCCCTCCCCCCCCCAAGGAAAAGAGAGGAGAGGAAGAGGGGGTTAAAAAAAAAAAAAGAGTTTGGAAAAAGACTAAACTACTTTAATGAAAATATAAATAAATAATGAAATAAGGAAAAAAAAGTAAAATAAAATAAAAATGTATACAGTGTATACAAAACCATATCAAGCTCCCAGGATGACCATCACATCACCAGTAGGCGCAGGGGAAAGTCCCAGGCTGGACTCGGTGATGGACAGGAGCCAGATTCCGGACCCCAGAGTCCTTCTTGGACACTGGCCGTTGAAGGAAGAGGGCTGACCCTCTTGATCCCACGACTTTTACATTTTATGCACTCAGCCTGATGCAGATGGGATGGAACACCCTGTTGGTCAGGTTTGGGTCACTTCTCCTGTCCGACCTCTCCTCTCCGCTCCTCCCCACAGGTGGGACCCCTCTACGCTTTTCCGCTTCCGACCCTCCAACGGGGCAAATAACAAATGTGCCTGACCTTGGTTGTTAGAGCAATAAGTATAAGCAGGGGCCTCTCTGCACACCATCCCTTGGTATAATCAGGTCTTATCACTGTGAGAGTGAACAGTTTTCTGAACAACATGCTGTTAATTTCAGAGTTTAGTTAGTTAGAAGAGGCCCAGCTCAAAAAGTAAAATTACTGAACAGAAAATTAGTTCTGTTTTACCTCAAACCAGGACATTTCTGCAAACGCTCGTGGTTACATCCACGGTGTGTGAAAGGGGCTCGGCAGATGGATTCCTGCATGGATCAACTCCCTCTTGTCCTCAAAAGTCTTCGCTGAAATTTTTCATCCCAATTACATTCTTCAGTTCGTGACAAAGAATGAACGTGTTGAGATGGAGGATGGCCCAGTGCCTGGGCAGCCAGAGGCCTTTTGGCAAGAGACACCCTGGGCACACATCCGTTGCTGATAAACGCACCAGAAAGTGCTATTTTCAAAACTATTTTCAATGCCTGCCTCGTGGTGGTGGCATGTATTGAATTCCAGTGCTTGGATCTGGCCTGCTCCTATGGAAACACGGGCTGCTTTCTCCCAGACCCAGCTTGGCTCTGCTCATCAGCTGGGAATTGCTGGTTTTGGATGTTCTAATCATAAAGCTGGAGAAAGGAGGATCCTGACAAACTGAATGGTGTTTGCAGTCAGCTTTAGAAGGTGGAACCACACACGTGAGCGGTGATAATTACACCATAGAGTGTTATCCCTACGGAGATTGGTCCTGCTGGAGGATGGGAGACAAAAGCCATGGCCCCAGACCAGCCCAGAGGCACCTTCCCAGGCACAGGAGGAGGAGGAGGAGGAGGAAAAGGGGAGCACCCTGCCACTGTCTGACAGCCAACCTTTTTCCAAGGGTTTCTCTGTCCTCTGATACACAAGAAATGAGGATAAGAAATTTAAGAGGAGTCAGTGCTTATCTTCTCTGGCATATTGGGATAAAACCTGGGTTTATCGGTTCACACAATCTATGTCTTGCGTTTGTGCATCAGCAGTGTTACCTTAATAATAAGAAATTGCAGATTCTATTTCATTCTCAATGTTTTGGTGTCTCTCTGCTGGGATGAGGTGAGTACAACCATGGTGTAACCCTGCTGGAATCTGCTTAACTCACTGGAGCAATCCATTGTTCCATCCCTCGTCAGCTACTTTAATTACACTGTAAATATTGGACACTTAGCTGAAAATAATTAACTTTTGCGGTGGATGTTATATAAAGTAAAGAATACAAATGAAATTGGGGAAGCAGTCTGCATAATAGAGAGGTTTTTTCCTGCAGAATAAATAATTCCATTTCCAAGAAGAGCAGCTTATCCACCTCCGCAGTGTGAATGCACACGAAGCCGTGATACGATCTCTTCAGAGTCGATTAACAGGAGCGAGGAAATGAATTCTGGAAATTGTTTACCCACTGGCCCCAGGAGGTGGTGGGCAATGTGCTGCTAAGGCAATTGGTTTCCCAGCATCTGGGGATTAAAATACAACAATTGTTTGCAGTCGGACTCAGAAGATCCCCTGTAGAAGTGAAGTTCGACACAACAAACCATTGAATGATGTAAATATAAATTGTGGTCTATGCTGTGGCTTTTCCACTAACATCCCGCCTCGTGGCAGAGCTGTGCGTGGGAGATCACGGGGAGAGAAGGTGGCACTTGATCTTCCAAGGGTTAGAGTGTGCACTATAGATGGATGGGCTGATGCAGTACGTATGTAGACACACTAACATGTTCCTGAATCAGCCACACAGAGGGCTACTAGATACGCAGCGATGGACATTTATGTATGTCAGGTGAGGTGGGAACACTACACAGCCATCACTAGGTAGTTATATGGGGGGGTGAGTGGTTGTTTCTGTCTGTTCTGCTGTTCAGAATACAGATTAAATGCTAGTTTTATTTTAATTATGATCATTCATGTGATCATCTCAGAATTTATGGGCTATTTCTCTTATGGAAAAGTTGGCTGTTTTAAACTTCAAAGTGAAAAATCCACTGAGTTGTTAAATGACTACAGTATTTGTGCTTCCTGGAAGATGACTTCTTCTGTCATGTCAGTGAGACGGGAGTCAGCTACACACCTGATTAAATCAGTTGCATTCTGATAAATCAGTTGTATTCTGATAAAACAGTTGTATTCTGAGTTAGCTGCTCCCCCATACAAAGGGAAAGGGTAGAAGTGGTTGGGGGACCACCAAGTAGGAACCTGGAAATCACTCCTTGTGAAACAGAAAGGATGAAGAGTGAGAAGGAAGGTGGACAAGGGCCAGACGTCAGCCTGGCCAGCATGGGGGCAGGGTGATGCCCCTCCACGAGCTGCGCAGGTTTGGACTCTCATGGGACTGTGTCACCTGGGCTCTGCTGCTGCAGGATCTCCACTGCCCACCTGAAGGCTGAGGCCACGTGAACCTGGAGATCCCTGCATGGACTGTAACGGTCTCGGTGGCTGTGGAAGGAGCACATGCCATGGAACTGGAGAGAGGTACCTGCCTCAAAACTGGGACGTAAAGAAGTATTTCAGTCACCATTTCTCTCCCATTCTGACTTGGGAGTATTTCTCTGAGCCACAGCTGGGAGGCTGGAGGTTCATCCTGTTTTCATTGCCAGCATCTGCTGTTCAATACAGAGGTTTTTTTAACCAGGTAAAGATTCGAGGTTTTTAATGAAGAAGCACTTTTTTTTATTATTATTTGAACTAGACATCTTCCTCCAAGACAGACAGCGCACCTGCTGTGGTGGATATGGGGTTATTTCTGGGGCAAACAGCAGAATTTATGAGATTCTGCTTTTTTGGGATCCTCTTGTGCTGAGTGTGATACAACATGGTCCCCTCCTCGTCTTGCATCTCCACGGAGCAGGGTGACAGGGATTCAGCCATCCGCTGCGGGCACGGCTCGTTGTCATTAGGGAGTGAACGAACAGCTAACGAGTCTGTCTGGAGCATTTCCTTCCCTTCTGATCTTGGATGAACTGAAGATCTCTCTGACCTGTGTAGTGGGATGCTGGCAGCACAGACTGAGGGCACGAGGCTGTTCCTGGAGCCAGTTTGTGATTATTAACCACTTTCATGTACTCAGCTGAGCTGTGCTTTAAGAAGAGTTTGGGGACTGAGGATCTGGGCACAAGAAGCAAGAGATTTCTCTGTCATCTCTCACTTTGAGACTGCCCCTCTTGTCCTGAAGAGCTGTCAGACCCATTTTCTGCCTGGTCCTTTCTTCAGATGTAGTCAGCAGAAAGTAATCCAGATCAGTTTTGTTCGCAGTCACTGTGCATCTTGCTGGGGTTCTGTGTTCAGTGACACGAGTAGCTCCAACTGCATCTCTATTAATGATATCTTGTGCAAGCAAATCTTGGAAATCCATTGAGATGTATTTTTGCTCTGGCAACGAGCAGTTAACTCTAATGCCCTGGCTGCTGTTAACTTCTGAGGCCAAATGATTGGCAAACGGGTGAGAAATGTTTTGAACTTTTGCTGTATTAAATTTAGTCTTGTTTGTTTAAAATCCGGTCTCACGACTGGTAACTCTTCCACCGGGATCATAAAGTGCTGAGGACTAGACCTTCATGATGAGATGTGGTGGGGTCATTGGCTGGTGTAAACTTAATGGGAAATGTCGTTTAAGTTTCGTCCGTAGAGACCTGTAGCTGTTGAGAAATGCAATTATAATGCTTTTTCACATTCAGGCTGTTCAATTAATAGCGCTGGGTGATGGGTGCCTGTAGTCTGAGAAGTCTCAGTAGCAACGTTGTGAGGTTTCGTGGAGGCAATAACATTTGATTGTACTATGGAGCCTGAATTTTGCTTGTTCCCTTAGTGCTCGTTTGCATGCCATTATTTATAAGCAACACCTTCTGAATGCTGTAAATATGAAAAGTGTAAAATTGTCTCATCTGAGTTTATTTTGCAAAGATTTGCCTCAAATGCTTGTGTAATTCGTGTGCCTAAATCGCGAGTGTGTGTTGAAGAGTGAGCAAGGATGCAACTTCAGCTCGTCACGAGCGGGATGCAGAAAGCAAACCTCCCCCCAGAGAGCCCAGCTGTGGAAGGCCATGGGGATGGGGAGTGGAGAAGGGTGATAGCAGTCACCTTTTTTCCCTGAAAATACCAAAAGGCCAAGTCAATGTAAATGCAGAATTTCACTTGTATTTACAAAATATTGCAGCTTCAAATCAGTAGAAAATATCTTAGAAATTTGGTAATTTGATTAGCTCTATTTTGTTAAAGCCACATTTGTTCCTAGGGCAAGGTGTGGGATTTCAGTGATTATGCTTTCCCCACACAGCGGACAAATCTGGCCAATAGCTGCATTTGGGTTATAAATCTTATTCCAAACTATCTTCAGAAAAAAAACCCAAAACAAACTCAATCATTCCAGTATCTTCAGTGGGTGCTGTGATGAAAAATCCACCCTACTTCAATTTATTAAATGTTTTCAGTTCACAAAACATCTGGGGCTGAAACGTATATCATGACGTGAGGGAAAAGAATCTTTTCTTTTTATAAAACACGCTGTATTTGGCCAATTTCCCTTCAGCCTCCCAGGGTCACCAGATGCCACGGGGATATCCTTGCCGCTTTTAATCACGGTTGCTTCCAACCGTGGTGAAAAGGCAAACCTCTCTGCTCTGCTGGAAGAGGTTTGCTTTTACTTGAACTCTGTAAGTCGTACGAATTGCTTCTTTTCAGCTTCCTGAATTTCTGGCCTAACGGGTTACGTTGCCCACAGGCAGGTAGCCACATCCAGACCCTCATGGGGTCGCAGAGCCTGCAGCACCGCAGCCGGGAGCAGCAGCAGTACGAGGGCAGCATGAACAAGGTCACCATCCAGCAGTACCAGCCCCCCCTGCCCATCCAGATCCCCTCCTCCCAGAGCGCCCGGGCACCCCCCACGGGGAGATGCTTGATCCAAACCAAGGGGCAGAGGAGTACGGACGCCTACCAGGAGCAGGTGAGAACGTGTGTCCATCCAATAACACTTTGGCAAGAACTTTTTGGGGGTTTTCTGCTTTTTTTACAGCAGGGAAAGGGATCATAGAATCATAGAATCATTGAGGTTGGAAGAGACCCTTGGGATCATCGAGTCCAACCATCTACCCTACTCTACAAAGTCCTCCCCTACACCATATCCCTCAGTACCCCATCTAAACATCCCTTAAACACATCCAGGGATCGCAGGGCAATAAGAGAGGGCATCACGGCTGAGCTGGAAGCTCAGCTCCTTCCCCTTCCCCAGCACCAGCGACTGGGACCAGTGTTTTTCTTGGATGGACTAAGCAACACAATATCTGGCAGTGAAATTCCTGAACAGAGCTGACATCCCCGGGTCATCCTGAATTAATTAGCAATCTCTGCCAGTTCCCCAGTAACCTACTTCAGGGCTGACAGTGCAGCCTTTGGCAAGACACTGGTCTTCTAGGCTTTGTATCAGCTGCTCTAGTTTAGTTTTTAACCCTACGAAAGCTCTCCAGTGCCCCCAGCCTAACAAAATGGGTGCGGATGAGTTTCCTCATTAAGTGGCCCTACTCCCGTTATCTTTGGCCTTAACAGTTGCAATAACTGTTGGAGGCACCTGAGGTGCAGAACGAGGTCTGGAGTCGTTAGCAACCCTTTTGTGTAAAGCGGTGAAGGACCCAGACCAGCAGCTGCCTGCCTTAGATCCCCGAGGGCAGCGTGGAGATTGAGCAGCAATTGCTTGTGTGAGTTGCAGGACGTGGCTCCACGAGTAGTCATTAAGCTGTGGTGAAGTCATTTTTATTTTATGTTCAATTACCCAGTGCCGTTTAGAGTCAGAGAGAGAGACTCAGCACTTTTTCCTGGAGTGAGGCACTTGTAACAGTGTTCAGGGCAAGCTCTCGGAGCTGGGGCCTGATGCTGAGGGTGATGGGAACATCTCTGAGCTTATCCCTTGTACTTATCCCTTGGGTTTGTCCCAAGGAGATGTGAGACACCTTCTGGAAAAATAAAAGTGCACAGGATGAAGTCTCGCTGACAGAGATCAATGGTCAAGTGAAGGTGAAAAAATTGGCCAGCGTGACCTGCTCTCTCCCAGGTCCAACGGGTTTTAAAATATTTTAAAATATATATTTATCACAATATTCTACTGACTTGTACTGTATTGTGCAATACAAGTTTTGAGAAGGTCAGCCCCTCTCATTAATGGTGAAATGGGATATAAGAGACAAAGATGCCGTTGTTGCGATGGGCTTTAGTGTTGGCATTGACTTATCTTGCCATGTCTTTTCAACCTAGTTTTGTGTGAGAATAGAGAAGAATCCTGGCCTTGGTTTTAGTATCAGTGGTGGAATAAGTGGACAAGGAAATCCATTCAAACCTTCTGATAAGGTAAGTTATAGATTTCTCTCTAAATTATCCTTATTTTAGAGTGCCATTTAGTGGAGACGTAGATAAAATGAGCAAAATTTTTATGCACTTCTGTTGTGATAATTGAAAAAGAAATCCCATACTTGGCTTTTTTTTTTGTTAGGAGAGTGGTGTTCAGGGTTTTTTGGTTAATGAAGATGAGAGAATCAAAACAAATCACGTGGGGGTTTTATATTCCTTGTATATTGCCTTGTATATTGCCTTATATTTCATGTATAAGATAATTTTTCAGACTGTTTTCTGGAGAATCATCTCTCAAAGCTGTGAATTCATGTGTTCTGTGCGGTAAAAGTGTCTGGAGCTTGTTGACAAACAAGTACTGTGGGTATCTCTCTGCTAAACATACTCTTAACATTTATAGTCTTGGATAATGCTGCCTTCAGTTCTAAGAAGCAGTCAGAACCTCTGTAAATATTGAGAATGTTTGGCAAATGATGAAATGAAAACTATCTTTTAATCTCTTCTCAAAATTTGAGATCTGTGTGCAAACTAAAAAGATAATTTCCCCATCACTCTGAATTACAACGGAAAGCTAATTGGAAATGTAAAGTACGATTGGAAATACCAGTCTAACTCAATCTTAATTCCTCTCAATTTTCAGATTGATAATCCCTGTTTTGAATGTCAAGAATAGCCCCATTTAATACATAACCCTCAGGCATTGTGATTGCTGTCCCCTAAAACATACTCAGTTGTGGTGTCCTCTGAGACATCACACTGGGATTGCGCTTTGTAACATCATGGTTGACTTTTCCACAATTCCATGTATGCTGTTAGAATTAAGCTGTATTTCCACCGCTGCCGGGAATTATTTAAGGAATCACTTGCCTGGAATTATTGAATAGGGTCTGTGTCCCAGTGTGAGTGTGTCTGCACCAGTAACAGCTTAGACTGATTTCTGCCAGTAACAGAAATGCAAAGTTGTGTCCTAAGGGAGTGACAGGGTGGTTGTATTGAAAGAATTAATAATTCAAAGGTTTTTGTATGTGTTGTTACTCGGAAACGTCGCTTCCCACAGCGTTACCTCAGATTTATCATGTTTCCAATATCCGGGAAGCGATAAGAGGGTGCTCCTGTCTCTCATTGTTTGCTCCAGTCCTTTGTGCTGGTTTTGTCACGAGGATGGCACAGGAGCAGCCCCTGGCTCTGCTCCCCAGGGGCTGGGGTTTTTATAAGGATAACAGATGTACTTGCTCCAGAAGGCTGTGATGTCCCCCAAGGACAGCCATGGTTTGCGTGGTGACACCAAGCAGGGCATTTCCCTGGTGTCCCTGGCGCAGTGGGGATGACAAAGGAATATAATAAGGTATAATAAGAATGTGGATGGAACAGGAGGTGCAGTTCCAGAGTCTGCTGGAGGTGAGGCTGAGGGTCCAGAGGTGCAGGGCTGCATGAGCTGTGCGGGACAGATTCCAAATATTCATCCTCTAGGAACTCAGTCTCTGATTCAGGGTTTTATTAACATCTTCCACTGAAATTCTGAAAGCAAACCTAAAAATAGCCTTTATTTCTTACTATTTTTTTGTCCTTTCAAAGTCACTCACTCCTCAGACACTGGATTTAGTGAGACCCCGTACACCACTGGAGTGGGTATCTCACCAGCTGAATACCAAGACTGCTTTTTAGAAATTGTTTTAAACTTTATTTTTTTTCCCAGAGGAAGTAAGCAAAGATAACTGTATAGATTATGGTAATTTGTTATTCTAATAAATCAATGCTTGGTACATTTTAATTATCTTCCCGATGGCCCTGTTGCTCTCGCCCTATCCAAATTGGATGTTAATTTTGTGGGGTGGAATCTGAGTTTGGAATGACCCACAATTACGCTTGTATCAGGCGATCACTGGCTGAGGGTCACGGAGAACTGCCACAAACCCCCGCTGCTGCTTGAAAAGAAAAAAATATAAAAAGAATTCGGTGTTTAGAGCAGTGCCAGGGTACGTGAAGTTAGGGAGATGCCTGTTTCGGGCAGTAGTTCTCGGTGATAGCATCCTAACCTCTGTTACTTCTGACCTATAGGGTATCTTTGTTACTAGGGTTCAGCCTGACGGGCCAGCCTCCAGCCTGCTCCAGCCCGGCGACAAGATCCTCCAGGTAGGGATGGCTTTAACTCAGCTCCCTCTCTGGAGATGGTGTTGTTTTCGCTGCAAGTTACCTGCTAATTTTGTTTTCGTTACGGCGCTTCAGTCATGATTTATAAGGGGGTGTTTTAGGTGATCACAGGATCACAGAATCTTAGTGGTTGGAAGGGACCTCTGAGATCATCGAGTCCAACCACATAAAAAAAACAACAAAAAGCCCAAACAAACCAACCAACCAACCAAAAACCCCAAAACCAAACCACCACCACAAAAACAACAAACCTAAAACCACCACCCACCAACTAAACCCCACACACTGCACCCCACCACAACCCAACAATCCCAGGCACTAGAGCATGCCCTGAAGAGCCACGTCTACACGTTTCTTAAATACCTCCAGGGATGGTGACTCCACTACCTCCCTGGGCAGGCTGTTCCAGTGCCTGACCACTCTCTCAGTAAAGTAATTCTTCCTAATATCTAATTTGAATCTCCCCTGCCGCAGCTTCAGACCATTTCCTCTGCTCCTGTCATTATTCCTTTGGGAGAAGAGGCCAAAACCCACCTCTCTACACCCTCCTTTCAGGTAGTTGTAGAGGGCAATGAGGTCTCTTGTTGGCTGGGTTGTTCCTGCTCCCTCCCCAGGGCCACCGATGGAGGCAGCTGGACACCAGCACCAGCCTCCTGGGGTCAGTGGGTTAATGTCACAGCAAGGAGCTGGGTGACACCATTTAAACTCTAAATTAAAAATATTCCCTATGTCACATCCACTGTTTTCCACACCCCCAGCACAAGGAGGTGCAGGGAGAGAGGAGCTTTACAAGCAGTGCCATAAGTCCGTGGCAGTGCGACACGGGGACCGTTGTCACCTTGGCAGGTGGTGTGACAGTGGTGCGAGGGGCCATGCAGTCACGTTCCTCCACGGGATTGTAACTGGCAATATCTTTGCTTTTCTTTCACTGCCTCAGCATTTTTGAGTGCCCTCACGTGAAAAACAGTCAGTTACTGGATCCACGGCGGTCATTGATCTCATGAGGGAGTTAACAGAGAAAAAAACCTCCATGGTTGTGATGAAGGGGATTTTATTTCTCAAATACAAGTGGTGTGTTGAGCACACCCTTGTCTGGGATCACAGAAAGTAACCCCAGTGTCACTGGTACTGGAGCACCTCCATCCCTGGGCACCTTTTGTGCCCCCACGCAGAGAATTCACTTCACCTGGGGTGATACACAGGAAGATACTGTCAGACCAAGGCTCCAGGGGCAAATTTTTTAGGCATTTATGTGGAAGCATTTGCTTGGTGGGATGTTCTCAGTCATGCTGCTGTCAAGCGCTTGTGTCTCTCCCCAGGCTTAGGAAAAGAGGGAGGGAAGATTTAAATCCATCCAATTAAAAGCCTTTTAAATTTTAATGGATGGTTTTACCCAGCTCACTGAGAAATTGTCATTCCTACACACAGTTTTGCCCGATGCCTGTCTCTTTGACAGGAGAGTGTGTCTGTGTCTTCTGCAGTGGCCATGCTCTGGCCCTTCCACCTCCAGGAGCCCACGGTTCTGCTGGGACCTGGGGGAGCAAAACTGTTGTGTCCTTCCTTTCTGTGACATAAGCTCCGGGGTTATTTGTTTGATAAGTAAGAGTGGATTTTGTGTTACACACCCAGCAGCGGTGTTGGGAGGCGACTGAGGAGGAGGCAGAGGGGAGAGCAGCTCTGTGGGTCACCGCCTGCCCCTCGCTCCCAGGAAACCTCCTTTTGGTGGCCCTGGGATTCAGCTAAAAACGTCCTTTCTGTCTGATAATCGGAACTAAATAAGAATTCAATGTGTAAACATTATACGTGGGTTTCACAGCGTGTCTTGTGGGGAATGTGAGACCACAGCAGGCATGAAAGAAGTAGATTCCAATTATCATTTATTTATATGTTAAATAACAAATCCCTCTGGCTGTGGCCTGCTTAGATATTTTTGGATGTGCATTTCCTACAGAGATGCAAGAAGAGGAGAGAGAAAAAAGTTCTCTCGCTCAAACTCCTGTGTGGGAAATCATTATATGACTATTCTTCATTTTAGCCTCGTTTTTTCCATTTTCGTTTATCCTTTCGCTCCCCCAAAATGATGACATGAAATAGCATCTCATTAGTTTTCTCCACGGGCTGCTTTCTCCCAGACCCAGCTTGGCTCTGCTCATCAGCTGGGAATTGCTGGTTTTGGATGTTCTAATCATAAAGCTGGAGAATGGAGGATCCTGACAAACTGAATGGTGTTTGCAATCAGCTTTAGAAGGTGGAACCACACACGTGAGCGGTGATAATTACACCATAGAGTGTTATCCCTACGGAGATTGGTCCTGCTGGAGGATGGGAGACAAAAGCCATGGCCCCAGACCAGCCCAGAGGCACCTTCCCAGGCACGGGAGGAGGAGGAGGAAAAGAAGGAAGAGAAGAAAGAGAAGGAGGAGGAGGAGGAAAAGGGGAGCACCCTGCCACTGTCTGACAGCCAACCTTTTTCCAAGGGTTTCTCTGTCCTCTGATACACAAGAAATGAGGATAAGAAATTTAAGAGGAGTCAGTGCTTATCTTCTCTGGCATATTGGGATAAAACCTGGGTTTATCGGTTCACACAATCTATGTCTTGCGTTTGTGCATCAGCAGTGTTACCTTAATAATAAGAAATTGCAGATTCTGTTTTGTTCTCAATGTTTTGGTGTCTCTCTGCTGGGATGAGGTGAGTACAACCACGGTGTAACCCTGCTGGAATCTGCTTAACTCACTGGAGCAATCCATTGTTCCATCCCTCGTCAGCTACTTTAATTACACTGTAAATATTGGACACTTAGCTGAAAATAATTAACTTTTGCGGTGGATGTTATATAAAGTAAAGAATACAAATGAAATTGGGGAAGCAGTCTGCATAATAGAGAGGTTTTTTCCTGCAGAATAAATAATTCCATTTCCAAGAAGAGCAGCTTATCCACCTCCGCAGTGTGAATGCACACGAAGCCGTGATACGATCTCTTCAGAGTCGATTAACAGGAGCGAGGAAATGAATTCTGGAAATTGTTTACCCACTGGCCCCAGGAGGTGGTGGGCAATGTGCTGCCACGGCAATTGGTTTCCCAGCATCTGGGGATTAAAATACAACAATTGTTTGCAGTCGGACTCAGAAGATCCCCTGTAGAAGTGAAGTTCGACACAACAAACCATTGAATGATGTAAATATAAATTGTGGTCTGTGCTGTGGCTTTTCCACTAACATCCCGCCTCGTGGCAGAGCTGTGCGTGGGAGATCACGGGGAGAGAAGGTGGCACTTGATCTTCCAAGGGTTAGAGTGTGCACTATAGATGGATGGGCTGATGCAGTACGTATGTAGACACACTAACATGTTCCTGAATCAGCCACACAGAGGGCTACTAGATACGCAGCGATGGACATTTATGTATGTCAGGTGAGGTGGGAACACTACACAGCCATCACTAGGTAGTTATATGGGGGGGTGAGTGGTTGTTTCTGTCTGTTCTGCTGTTCAGAATACAGATTAAATGCTAGTTTTATTTTAATTATGATCATTCATGTGATCATCTCAGAATTTATGGGCTATTTCTCTTATGGAAAAGTTGGCTGTTTTAAACTTCAAAGTGAAAAATCCACTGAGTTGTTAAATGACTACAGTATTTGTGCTTCCTGGAAGATGACTTCTTCTGTCATGTCAGTGAGACGGGAGTCAGCTACACACCTGATTAAATCAGTTGTATTCTGATAAATCAGTTGTATTCTGAGTTAGCTGCTCCCCCACACAAAGGGAAGGGGTAGAAGTGGGGTGGGGGACCACCAAGAAGGAACCTGGAAATCACTCCTTGTGAAACAGAAAGGATGAGGAGTGAGAAGGAAGGTGGACAAGGGCCAGACATCAGCCCGGCCAACGTGGGTGCAGGGTGATGCCCCTCCACGAGCTGCGCAGGTTTGGAGTCTCATGGGACTGTGTCACCTTGGCTCTGCTGCTGCAGGATCTCCACTGCCCACGTGAAGGCTGAGGCCATGTGAACCTGGAGATCCCTGCATGGACTGTAACGGTCTCGGTGGCTGTGGAAGGAGCACATGCCATGGAACTGGAGAGAGGTACCTGCCTCAAAACTGGGACGTAAAGAAGTATTTCAGTCACCATTTCTCTCCCATTCTGACTTGGGAGTATTTCTCTGAGCCACAGCTGGGAGGCTGGAGGTTCATCCTGTTTTCATTGCCAGCATCTGCTGTTCAATACAGAGGTTTTTTTAACCAGGTAAAGATTCGAGGTTTTTAATGAAGAAGCACTTTTTTTTATTATTATTTGAACTAGACATCTTCCTCCAAGACAGACAGCGCACCTGCTGTGTCAATACAGAGGTTTTTTTAACCAGGTAAAGATTCGAGGTTTTTCAGTGAAGAAGCACTTTTTTTTTTAATTTGAACTAAACATCTTCCTCAAAGACAGACAGCGCACCTGCTGTAGTGGATATGGGGTTATTTCTGGGGCAAACAGCAGAATTTATGAGATTCTGCGTTTTTGGGATCCTCTTGTGCTGAGTGTGATACAACATGGTCCCCTCCTCGTCTTGCATCTCCACGGAGCAGGGTGACAGGGATTCAGCCATCCGCTGCGGGCACGGCTCGTTGTCATTAGGGAGTGAACGAACAGCTAACGAGTCTGTCTGGAGCATTTCCTTCCCTTCTGATCTTGGATGAACTGAAGATCACTCTGACCTGTGTAGTGGGATGCTGGCAGCACAGACTGAGGGCACGAGGCTGTTCCTGGAGCCAGTTTGTGATTATTAACCACTTTCATGTACTCAGCTGAGCTGTGCTTTAAGAAGAGTTTGGGGACTGAGGATCTGGGCACAAGGAGCAAGAGATTTCTCTGTCATCTCTCACTTTGAGACTGCCCCTCTTGTCCTGAAGAGCTGTCAGACCCATTTTCTGCCTGGTCCTTTCTTCAGATGTAGTCAGCAGAAAGTAATCCAGATCAGTTTTGTTCGCAGTCACTGTGCATCTTGCTGGGGTTCTGTGTTCAGTGACACGAGTAGCTCCAACTGCATCTCTATTAATGATATCTTGTGCAAGCAAATCTTGGAAATCCATTGAGATGTATTTTTGCTATGGCAATGAGCAGTTAACTCTAATGCCCTGGCTGCTGTTAACTTCTGAGGCCAAATGATTGGCAAACGGGTGAGAAATGTTTTGAACTTTTGCTGTATTAAATTTAGTCTTGTTTGTTTAAAATCCGGTCTCACGACTGGTAACTCTTCCACCGGGATCATAAAGTGCTGAGGACTAGACCTTCATGATGAGATGTGGTGGGGTCATTGGCTGGTGTAAACTTAATGGGAAATGTCGTTTAAGTTTCGTCCGTAGAGACCTGTAGCTGTTGAGAAATGCAATTATAATGCTTTTTCACATTCAGGCTGTTCAATTAATAGCGCTGGGTGATGGGTGCCTGTAGTCTGAGAAGTCTCAGTAGCAACGTTGTGAGGTTTCGTGGAGGCAATAACATTTGATTGTACTATGGAGCCTGAATTTTGCTTGTTCCCTTAGTGCTCGTTTGCATGCCATTATTTATAAGCAACACCTTCTGAATGCTGTGAATATGAAAAGTGTAAAATTGTCTCAACTGAGTTTATTTTGCAAAGATTTGCCTCAAATGCTTGTGTAATTCGTGTGCCTAAATCGCGAGTGTGTGTTGAAGAGTGAGCAAGGATGCAACTTCAGCTCGTCAAGAGCGGGATGCAGAAAGCAAACCTCCCCCCAGAGAGCCCAGCTGTGGAAGGCCATGGGGATGGGGGGTGGAGAAGGGTGATAGCAGTCACCTTTTTTCCCTGAAAATACCAAAAGGCCAAGTCAATGTAAATGCAGAATTTCACTTGTATTTACAAAACACTGCAGCTTCAAATCAGTAGAAAATATCTTAGAAATTTGGTAATTTGATTAGCTCTATTTTGTTAAAGCTACATTTGTTCCTAGGACAAGGTGTGGGATTTCAGTGATTATGCTTTCCCCACACAGCGGACAAATCTGGCCAATAGCTGCATTTGGGTTATAAATCTTATTCCAAACTATCTTCAGAAAAAAAACCCAAAACAAACTCAATCATTCCAGTATCTTCAGTGGGTGCTGTGATGAAAAATCCACCCTACTTCAATTTATTAAATGTTTTCAGTTCACAAAACATCTGGGGCTGAAACGTATATCATGACGTGAGGGAAAAGAATCTTTTCTTTTTATAAAACACGCTGTATTTGGCCAATTTCCCTTCAGCCTCCCAGGGTCACCAGATGCCACGGGGATATCCTTGCCGCTTTTAATCACGGTTGCTTCCAACCGTGGTGAAAAGGCAAACCTCTCTGCTCTGCTGGAAGAGGTTTGCTTTTACTTGAACTCTGTAAGTCGTACGAATTGCTTCTTTTCAGCTTCCTGAATTTCTGGCCTAACGGGTTACGTTGCCCACAGGCAGGTAGCCACATCCAGACCCTCATGGGGTCGCAGAGCCTGCAGCACCGCAGCCGGGAGCAGCAGCAGTACGAGGGCAGCATGAACAAGGTCACCATCCAGCAGTACCAGCCCCCCCTGCCCATCCAGATCCCCTCCTCCCAGAGCGCCCGGGCACCCCCCACGGGGAGATGCTTGATCCAAACCAAGGGGCAGAGGAGTACGGACGCCTACCAGGAGCAGGTGAGAACGTGTGTCCATCCAATAACACTTTGGCAAGAACTTTTTGGGGGGTTTCTGCTTTTTTTACAGCAGGGAAAGGGATCATAGAATCATAGAATCATTGAGGTTGGAAGAGACCCTTGGGATCATCGAGTCCAACCATCTACCCTACTCTACAAAGTCCTCCCCTACACCATATCCCTCAGTACCCCATCTAAACATCCCTTAAACACATCCAGGGATCGCAGGGCAATAAGAGAGGGCATCACGGCTGAGCTGGAAGCTCAGCTCCTTCCCCTTCCCCTGCACCGGCGACTGGGACCAGTGTTTTTCTTGGATGGACTAAGCAACACAATATCTGGCAGTGAAATTCCTGAACAGAGCTGACATCCCCGGGTCATCCTGAATTAATTAGCAATCTCTGCCAGTTCCCCAGTAACCTACTTCAGGGCTGACAGTGCAGCCTTTGGCAAGATGCTGGTCTTCTAGGCTTTGTATCAGCTGCTCTAGTTTAGTTTTTAACCCTACGAAAGCTCTCCAGTGCCCCCAGCCTAACAAAATGGGTGCGGATGAGTTTCCTCATTAAGTGGCCCTACTCCCGGCTGACATCCCCGGGTCATCCTGAATTAATTAGCAATCTCTGCCAGTTCCCCAGTAACCTACTTCAGGGCTGACAGTGCAGCCTTTGGCAAGATGCTGGTCTTCTAGGCTTTGTATCAGCTGCTCTAGTTTAGTTTAACCCTACGAAAGCTCTCCAGTGCCCCCAGCCTAACAAAATGGGTGCAGATGAGTCCTCATTAAGTGGCCCTACTCCTATTATCTTTGGCCTTAACAGTTGCAATAACTGTTGGAGGCACCTGACTGTGCAGAACGAGGTCTGGAGTCGTTAGCAACCCTTTTGTGTAAAGCGGTGAAGGACCCAGACCAGCAGCTGCCTGCCTTAGATCCCCGAGGGCAGCGTGGAGATTGAGCAGCAATTGCTTGTGTGAGTTGCAGGACGTGGCTCCACGAGTAGTCATTAAGCTGTGGTGAAGTCATTTTTATTTTATGTTCAATTACCCAGTGCCGTTTAGAGTCAGAGAGAGAGACTCAGCACTTTTTCCTGGAGTGAGGCACTTGTAACAGTGTTCAGGGCAAGCTCTCGGAGCTGGGGCCTGATGCTGAGGGTGATGGGAACATCTCTGAGCTTATCCCTTGTACTTATCCCTTGGGTTTGTCCCAAGGAGATGTGAGACACCTTCTGGAAAAATAAAAGTGCACAGGATGAAGTCTCGCTGACAGAGATCAATGGTCAAGTGAAGGTGAAAAAATTGGCCAGTGACCTACTCTCTCCCAGGTCCAATATGGTCAAGTGAAGGTGAAAAAATTGGCCAGCGTGACCTGCTCTCTCCCAGGTCCAACGGGTTTTAAAATATTTTAAAATATATATTTATCACAATATTCTACTGACTTGTACTGTATTGTGCAATACAAGTTTTGAGAAGGTCAGCCCCTCTCATTAATGGTGAAATGGGATATAAGAGACAAAGATGCCGTTGTTGCGATGGGCTTTAGTGTTGGCATTGACTTATCTTGCCATGTCTTTTCAACCTAGTTTTGTGTGAGAATAGAGAAGAATCCTGGCCTTGGTTTTAGTATCAGTGGTGGAATAAGTGGACAAGGAAATCCATTCAAACCTTCTGATAAGGTAAGTTATACATTTCTCTCTAAATTATCCTTATTTTAGAGTGCCATTTAGTGGAGACGTAGATAAAATGAGCAAAATTTTTATGCACTTCTGTTGTGATAATTGAAAAAGAAATCCCATACTTGGCTTTTTTTTTTGTTAGGAGAGTGGTGTTCAGGGTTTTTTGGTTAATGAAGATGAGAGAATCAAAACAAATCACGTGGGGGTTTTATATTCCTTGTATATTGCCTTGTATATTGCCTTATATTTCATGTATAAGATAATTTTTCAGACTGTTTTCTGGAGAATCATCTCTCAAAGCTGTGAATTCATGTGTTCTGTGCGGTAAAAGTGTCTGGAGCTTGTTGACAAACAAGTACTGTGGGTATCTCTCTGCTAAACATACTCTTAACATTTATAGTCTTGGATAATGCTGCCTTCAGTTCTAAGAAGCAGTCAGAACCTCTGTAAATATTGAGAATGTTTGGCAAATGATGAAATGAAAACTATCTTTTAATCTCTTCTCAAAATTTGAGATCTGTGTGCAAACTAAAAAGATAATTTCCCCATCACTCTGAATTACAACGGAAAGCTAATTGGAAATGTAAAGTACGATTGGAAATACCAGTCTAACTCAATCTTAATTCCTCTCAATTTTCAGATTGATAATCCCTGTTTTGAATGTCAAGAATAGCCCCATTTAATACATAACCCTCAGGCATTGTGATTGCTGTCCCCTAAAACATACTCAGTTGTGGTGTCCTTTGAGACATCACACTGGGATTGCGCTTTGTAACATCATGGTTGACTTTTCCACAATTCCATGTATGCTGTTAGAATTAAGCTGTATTTCCACTGCTGCCGGGAATTATTTAAGGAATCACTTGCCTGGAATGATTGAATAGGGTCTGTGTCCCAGTGTGAGTGTGTCTGCACCAGTAACAGCTTAGACTGATTTCTGCCAGTAACAGAAATGCAAAGTTGTGTCCTAAGGGAGTGACAGGGTGGTTGTATTGAAAGAATTAATAATTCAAAGGTTTTTGTATGTGTTGTTACTCGGAAACGTCGCTTCCCACAGCGTTACCTCAGATTTATCATGTTTCCAATATCCGGGAAGCGATAAGAGGGTGCTCCTGTCTCTCATTGTTTGCTCCAGTCCTTTGTGCTGGTTTTGTCACGAGGATGGCACAGGAGCAGCCCCTGGCTCTGCTCCCCAGGGGCTGGGGTTTTTATAAGGATAACAGATGTACTTGCTCCAGAAGGCTGTGATGTCCCCCAAGGACACCCATGGTTTGCGTGGTGACACCAAGCAGGGCATTTCCCTGGTGTCCCTGTCACAGTGGGGATGACAAAGGAATATAATAAGGTATAATAAAAATGTGGATGGAACAGGAGGTGCGGTTCCAGAGTCTGCTGGAGGTGAGGCTGAGGGTCCAGAGGTGCAGGGCTGCATGAGCTGTGCGGGACAGATTCCAAATATTCATCCTCTAGGAACTCAGTCTCTGATTCAGGGTTTTATTAACATCTTCCACTGAAATTCTGAAAGCAAACCTAAAAATAGCCTTTATTTCTTACTATTTTTTTGTCCTTTCAAAGTCACTCACTCCTCAGACACTGGATTTAGTGAGACCCCGTACACCACTGGAGTGGGTATCTCACCAGCTGAATACCAAGACTGCTTTTTAGAAATTGTTTTAAACTTTATTTTTTTTCCCAGAGGAAGTAAGCAAAGATAACTGTATAGATTATGGTAATTTGTTATTCTAATAAATCAATGCTTGGTACATTTTAATTATCTTCCCGATGGCCCTGTTGCTCTCGCCCTATCCAAATTGGATGTTAATTTTGTGGGGTGGAATCTGAGTTTGGAATGACCCACAATTACGCTTGTATCAGGCGATCACTGGCTGAGGGTCACGGAGAACTGCCACAAACCCCCGCTGCTGCTTGAAAAGAAAAAAATATAAAAAGAATTCGGTGTTTAGAGCAGTGCCAGGGTACGTGAAGTTAGGGAGATGCCTGTTTCGGGCAGTAGTTCTCGGTGATAGCATCCTAACCTCTGTTACTTCTGACCTATAGGGTATCTTTGTTACTAGGGTTCAGCCTGACGGGCCAGCCTCCAGCCTGCTCCAGCCCGGCGACAAGATCCTCCAGGTAGGGATGGCTTTAACTCAGCTCCCTCTCTGGAGATGGTGTTGTTTTCGCTGCAAGTTACCTGCTAATTTTGTTTTCGTTACGGCGCTTCAGTCATGATTTATAAGGGGGTGTTTTAGGTGATCACAGGATCACAGAATCTTAGTGGTTGGAAGGGACCTCCGAGATCATCGAGTCCAACCACATTAAAAAAAAAAAAAAACTAAAAAAAACCAACCACCACAAAAACAACAAACCTAAAACCACCACCCACCAACTAAACCCCACACACTGCACCCCACCACAACCCAACAATCCCAGGCACTAGAGCATGCCCTGAAGAGCCACGTCTACACGTTTCTTAAATACCTCCAGGGATGGTGACTCCACTACCTCCCTGGGCAGGCTGTTCCAGTGCCTGACCACTCTTTCAGTAAAGTAATTCTTCCCAATATCTAATCTGAATCTCCCTTGCCGCAGCTTCATACCATTTCCTCTGCTCCTGTCATTATTCCTTTGGGAGAAGAGGCCAACCCCCACCTCTCTACAGTCTCCTTTCAGGGAGTTGTAGAGAGCAATGAGGTCTTCTGTTGGCTGGGTTGTTCCTGCTCTCATCCTAACCTCTGTTACTTCTGACCTATAGGGTATCTTTGTTACTAGGGTTCAGCCTGACGGGCCAGCCTCCAGCCTGCTCCAGCCCGGCGACAAGATCCTCCAGGTAGGGATGGCTTTAACTCAGCTCCCTCTCTGGAGATGGTGTTGTTTTCGCTGCAAGTTACCTGCTAATTTTGTTTTCGTTACGGCGCTTCAGTCATGATTTATAAGGGGGTGTTTTAGGTGATCACAGGATCACAGAATCTTAGTGGTTGGAAGGGACCTCTGAGATCATCGAGTCCAACCACATAAAAAAAACAACAAAAAGCCCAAACAAACCAACCAACCAACCAAAAACCCCAAAACCAAACCACCACCACAAAAACAACAAACCTAAAACCACCACCCACCAACTAAACCCCACACACTGCACCCCACCACAACCCAACAATCCCAGGCACTAGAGCATGCCCTGAAGAGCCACGTCTACACGTTTCTTAAATACCTCCAGGGATGGTGACTCCACTACCTCCCTGGGCAGGCTGTTCCAGTGCCTGACCACTCTCTCAGTAAAGTAATTCTTCCTAATATCTAATTTGAATCTCCCCTGCCGCAGCTTCAGACCATTTCCTCTGCTCCTGTCATTATTCCTTTGGGAGAAGAGGCCAAAACCCACCTCTCTACACCCTCCTTTCAGGTAGTTGTAGAGGGCAATGAGGTCTCTTGTTGGCTGGGTTGTTCCTGCTCCCTCCCCAGGGCCACCGATGGAGGCAGCTGGACACCAGCACCAGCCTCCTGGGGTCAGTGGGTTAATGTCACAGCAAGGAGCTGGGTGACACCATTTAAACTCTAAATTAAAAATATTCCCTATGTCACATCCACTGTTTTCCACACCCCCAGCACAAGGAGGTGCAGGGAGAGAGGAGCTTTACAAGCAGTGCCATAAGTCCGTGGCAGTGCGACACGGGGACCGTTGTCACCTTGGCAGGTGGTGTGACAGTGGTGCGAGGGGCCACGCAATCACGTTCCTCCACGGGATTGTAACTGGCAATATCTTTGCTTTTCTTTCACTGCCTCAGCATTTTTGAGTGCCCTCACGTGAAAAACAGTCAGTTACTGGATCCACGGCGGTCATTGATCTCATGAGGGAGTTAACAGAGAAAAAAACCTCCATGGTTGTGATGAAGGGGATTTTATTTCTCAAATACAAGTGGTGTGTTGAGCACACCCTTGTCTGGGATCACAGAAAGTAACCCCAGTGTCACTGGTACTGGAGCACCTCCATCCCTGGGCACCTTTTGTGCCCCCACGCAGAGAATTCACTTCACCTGGGGTGATACACAGGAAGATACTGTCAGACCAAGGCTCCAGGGGCAAATTTTTTAGGCATTTATGTGGAAGCATTTGCTTGGTGGGATGTTCTCAGTCATGCTGCTGTCAAGCGCTTGTGTCTCTCCCCAGGCTTAGGAAAAGAGGGAGGGAAGATTTAAATCCATCCAATTAAAAGCCTTTTAAATTTTAATGGATGGTTTTACCCAGCTCACTGAGAAATTGTCATTCCTACACACAGTTTTGCCCGATGCCTGTCTCTTTGACAGGAGAGTGTGTCTGTGTCTTCTGCAGTGGCCATGCTCTGGCCCTTCCACCTCCAGGAGCCCACGGTTCTGCTGGGACCTGGGGGAGCAAAACTGTTGTGTCCTTCCTTTCTGTGACATAAGCTCCGGGGTTATTTGTTTGATAAGTAAGAGTGGATTTTGTGTTACACACCCAGCAGCGGTGTTGGGAGGCGACTGAGGAGGAGGCAGAGGGGAGAGCAGCTCTGTGGGTCACCGCCTGCCCCTCGCTCCCAGGAAACCTCCTTTTGGTGGCTCTGGGATTCAGCTAAAAACGTCCTTTCTGTCTGATAATCGGAACTAAATAAGAATTCAATGTGTAAACATTATACGTGGGTTTCACAGCGTGTCTTGTGGGGAATGTGAGACCACAGCAGGCATGAAAGAAGTAGATTCCAATTATCATTTATTTATATGTTAAATAACAAATCCCTCTGGCTGTGGCCTGCTTAGATATTTTTGGATGTGCATTTCCTACAGAGATGCAAGAAGAGGAGAGAGAAAAAAGTTCTCTCGCTCAAACTCCTGTGTGGGAAATCATTATATGACTATTCTTCATTTTAGCCTCGTTTTTTCCATTTTCGTTTATCCTTTCACTCCCCCAAAATGATGACATGAAATAGCATCTCATTAGTTTTCTCCTCTTGTTTCTGTGTTACAGGCAAACGGACACAGTTTTGTACATATGGAACACGAGAAGGCTGTATTACTACTGAAGAGTTTCCAGAACACAGTAGACCTAGTTATTCAACGTGAGCTTACTGTCTAAATATTTTTTTATAAATAGTAAATATGCCTAGCCAGATCTAATGTTCAAACAGATTTATACATAGGAAACAATTTTTTTTTTTTTGCCAATTGCTGGACCAATGGCAAACGGTAGTGCCAAATGTATAATACTATATGTTAGTACCAATCATCTTGGAAAAAAAAAATATATTAACTATATAAATATATTGTTCATGTGGCTACGTATTAGTTTTAATTGTCAGCCTCTGGCTGTGCATTGGTGCGTTTTTTTAATCGAGTTACTTCTTAAAGTCAATTTCATATGATTTCAAAACACAGAAGCACATACAAATTCTTTAGGAATTCTGCTGTCCATCAGAAACACTGCCTCAAAGTTGTATATGCCTTTATAAAGATGAAATATATTAACCTGTACTTCCCATGAAATATTTCTATCATGTCACATACGAAAATATAGAGAAAAAAATATTTTCATAAACACCTCAAAGAAAGTATATATTAAATTAAATTTAATAATGTTCATTTATTTTCAATGCAAAGATATTATATGCCTTATGAAAATACCTGTACATATGCAGTGTGTATAGCTGGCTCCATATTAATTAGTAAAAAAATGTCACTATACAGGGTGAGATACTTAATAAATTCTACTGTCAACTCTGGGACCCAGGCAGGAGTAACCCGCAGGAGAATTGGGTCGCTCCCGTTTGACACGGAGTCGATTCCCTGCGAACACACTGAACGGAGGAGCAGTGAGTTCAGGCAGGTTGGGAAGAAGGTTGTGATGGGTGGCAGTAAAACTTCTGTGGATGCTGCTAATTTTATTATTTCACTTTTTTTTTTCTTTTTTTCTTTTTTTTTTTTTTAATTTGAAGTTATAGGCCCTTTATTTCCATTCCCCGCTCCCCCAGGCTCACCTTGCTGGGTATTTTCCCCCCCTGCTCCAGGCTGTGCTGGCGCCCGCTGGCTATATCCACCACCAGGGAGGCTTTAACCTTTACAAAATATTTTTATTTGAGTAACAGCCTTTTCCAGAGGAATGGGAGCGGGTTGGATCGGGGCTGTGCCGTGCTGCAGGGGAGCAGCGAGTGACTGAGCCCAGGAAAGGCTTCCCCAGTGGGGTGCAGAGGATGCCCACAGCACGGGGCTTGGCTGGGGGCACGGGTCTCCCCCAGGTTTGTAACCCACAGTAATATGGAAAAAATGTAAGAAAAAACCTCCCACCAGGTTTTTTTTTGGGGGTACCGTTTCCCTTGCCCCGAGTGATGGCGCTGGCAGAGGGCTGGGGGGACCTGCTCCAGGGGAACCGGCCTCAATCCCACCTTTTCCAGCTGGAAAACACCCTGGAAATCCCAAAGCAGAGGAGCGTGGCCATGGCACAGGGGCACAGGAAAGATTTTACCGCTCTGCCTGCGAGAACCTCTAGAAAGTCTTAGACCTTTCCTCTCTCCCCATCAAGCGCACGCTGGCCGAGGTAATTATACTTCTAATTAAATTAACCTTCCAAACCCATTGTGTATAAAGCCCCGAGTGCTGTTGGGACCCCGTATTCCTGAACCCAGAGAGGCTGGGAGGCGCTGGGGACAGACACATTTTGTCAGTTCTCTGTTTTCCACCCCCTGGGTGTGATTTCACAGCGCGCCCCCAAGTCACACCCCCCCGGCAACGGCCACCTGAGCACCTCCCTAACATCCCTGGCATTTCAGGGGCCAAAACTTCCCTCCTTAAGCCCTCATTGCCCTGTAAAAAAAAAAAAAAATAACCTGGGTTTATTCAGTATCAAATTTGGAAAATTGTAGGTAGCTGCTAGTTGGTTATGTTGGATGGGGATTAGGTCCCTAAATAGGCATTTTTGCACCTAAATTCCTCTGTGGAGCTGACTTTGTCTTTTCATGCAGAAAATCACAGCCCATAGTCAGAAATCCTTCCCGGGACTGGGCTTTGGGCAGGAAAAGGCAGTAAATAAGTAAGTAAGTAAAGTAAGTAAGTAAGTAAATAAGTAAGTAAGTAAAAAAAGGCAGCAGCTTTGGCTCCTGTGATGGTGACAGTCTGTGACCCACGGTGGTGGGGAGGGCCAGGGCTCTGCCTGAGGCCTGGAACCAGGGTAACGACCTGCAGGAGAAACTGGATAAACTGGAGAAAAAAAAAAAAAAAGAGTGCTTGGGAATCCCATAAAATCCCAATCTTTTGTGCTCGGCTGCTTTTCCACAGCCTGGGTCGGTGGGAAGCGGAGCAGCACCCGCAGGCCGGGCCGTGCACGGGCCCCCTGCCAACTGCTGAAAGGGAAATCAGAATTAAATTAGAATTAATAAAATAAGGTTAGTGCAGAGGAGTCTCAGTCCTTAACTTAGGAAAATTCCTGCCAACCGGGGAAAAGGGTCAGGGGGAGAAGCCGAAACACACAGTAGCAAAGTTTTAATATCAACCCCCACCCCCCCGAAAATACCAAATACTTTCTTTTTGCCATTATTTTTAATTGGCTGAAACAGTGTTTAGCTGGCGCTAATATTATGAGCAATTAAAATTATTTTAATGGGACTACTTAGGATTTTTATATTAATCCTTTATATTAGTCCTTCAAAATGACTCGCACTTTGGCCTTTCCTGGGCCCCCCCAGACACGGTCCTGTACACCTGGGTCAGCAGCCTTTGCTTCTAATTATGATATTAGTTATTTTAATTTTTTTACGAGGTAGGATGATGTGGCGAGTGCTGAGGCAGGTGATGGCCACCTTTTTTTAGATTTTTCCCATGCAATAAACACTTCACTGAGGATCCTCAGGGAAGGGTGAGATAAAAAAAAAATATATATATATATATATATTTAAAAAAAAAGAGGCCTGTGATGTGATTCCCTGAGCTGTGATCCCCAAGAGGTTTCATGGAGCTCGGTGTCGGTGCCAGAGCTCTCCCCAGTGCCCCCCCCAGCCCCAAACTCAGAGTCCCCAGAGCCTGGTGGCCAGATGGTGGGAAGGGGTTTGCCTTTCTGCAGCCTTGTCACAGGGCAGAAAAACAAAAGAAAAAAAAGAAGAAAAGAGGAAAAAAAGGCTGATTCCAAAATGCTTTCCTTATTTTGAGAAAAAATGTAAGACCAGAGCCAAGGGAGTCTCCTCTTTTCACAACTGAGGGGCTCCAGGAAAGCTGGGGAGGGACTCTGGATGAGGGAGGGGAGCCCTAGGAGGAGGGGGAAGGGTTGGACCCTGACAGAGGGGAGATGGAGCTGAGCTGTGGGGAAGAACTTGTTTGGTGGGAGGGTGGTGAGAGCCTGGCCCAGGTTGGCCAGAGAAGCTGTGGCTGCCCCATCCCTGGAGGGGTTCAAGGGCAGGTTGGAGGGGGCTTGGAGCAAC
>NW_015090768.1:1264235-1264600 GCF_001431845.1 Calidris pugnax | reverse complement strand
AAAAAAAAAAAGAGACATGTTTAATTATGATGGAGATGGCTGTATTGTAATTAATATTTTGAGATATAATTGTGATTTTGAGCTTAAATTATATACAGAAAATGGTCATTTTTGTATGTGTTCAAAGATTGCTATATTACAAATGACTGTACTTTTCCGTTTCCTGACGGTATGACTGTAAATACGGCTGGATGAAGAAATATTTACTACTTTATTAACATAGATTGTGAATGTACTTCAATGGTTTTTTTTTTTTTGCAGTATAAAGACTTACTGAACTTGAAAGCTGCTTCATTTTATGTGCAAAAAAAAAAAAAAAAGGAAAAAAAAAAAAAGAAAAGGAACTTCAGAAATTCTATTTTAAA
>NW_015090768.1:1263272-1264181 GCF_001431845.1 Calidris pugnax | reverse complement strand
CCCCCCCCCCCGTCTGAGGTCACAGCAGGACCCCTCCCCAGGCCAGGACCGTGGGGCGGCCCCAGGAGATTTTTGGCAGAGGCTTCTGTAGGTGCCGGAGGGGCAGGGAGGGACCCCCCGCTGTGCAGAGTGCAGCAGAGCCATTTTTCGGCTCTGGTGAACCCAACTTTTTCAGTATTTAAAAAAAAAAAAAAAAAAAAAAAAAAAGAAATAAAGACCTGCGGGAGAAACTGGATAAACTGGAAAAAAAAAAAAAAAACAGTGAGTTTTAGTGCTTGGGAATCCCATAAAATCCCAATCTTTTGTGCTCGGCTGCTTTTCCACAGCCTGGGTCGGTGGGAAGCGGAGCAGCACCCGCAGGCCGGGCCGTGCACGGGCCCCCTGCAAACTGCTGAAAGGGAAATCAGAATTAAATTAGAATTAATAAAATAAGGTTAGTGCAGAGGAGTCTCAGTCCTTAACTTAGGAAAATTCCTGCCAACCGGGGAAAAGGGTCAGGGGGAGAAGCCGAAACACACAGTAGCAAAGTTTTAATATCAACCCCCACCCCCCCGAAAATACCAAATACTTTCTTTTTGCCATTATTTTTAATTGGCTGAAACAGTGTTTAGCTGGCGCTAATATTATGAGCAATTAAAATTATTTTAATGGGACTACTTAGGATTTTTATATTAATCCTTTATATTAGTCCTTCAAAATGACTCGCACTTTGGCCTTTCCTGGGCCCCCCCAGACACGGTCCTGTACACCTGGGTCAGCAGCCTTTGCTTCTAATTATGATATTAGTTATTTTAATTTTTTTACGAGGTAGGATGATGTGGCGAGTGCTGAGGCAGGTGATGGCCACCTTTTTTTAGATTTTTCCCATGCAATAAACACTTCACTGAGGATCCTCAGGGAAGGGTGAGA
>NW_015090768.1:1262943-1263262 GCF_001431845.1 Calidris pugnax | reverse complement strand
AAAAAAAAAGAGACATGTTTAATTATGATGGAGATGGCTGTATTGTAATTAATATTTTGAGATATAATTGTGATTTTGAGCTTAAATTATATACAGAAAATGGTCATTTTTGTATGTGTTCAAAGATTGCTATATTACAAATGACTGTACTTTTCCGTTTCCTGACGGTATGACTGTAAATACGGCTGGATGAAGAAATATTTACTACTTTATTAACATAGATTGTGAATGTACTTCAATGGTTTTTTTTTTTTTGCAGTATAAAGACTTACTGAACTTGAAAGCTGCTTCATTTTATGTGCAAAAAAAAAAAAAAAAG
>NW_015090768.1:1253775-1262733 GCF_001431845.1 Calidris pugnax | reverse complement strand
GGGTTTAATATTTTTCCTAGAACTTTTTTTTTTTTTTTTTTTTTTTTTTTTTTTTTTTTTTTTTTTTTTTTAAAAAAAAAAAAAAAAAAAAAAAAAAAGTGTTTTGAATAACATTAAAAAGTCTCTTTATTGTATAAATAATAAAAACGTCACCTTATTGTAATTAAGTTGCGTCGTCTTTTACTGCTGGGAAGGAGCTGGGGTTTCTGAACCCACCGTGTGTGTGAGGGGAAGGGGATGGTGGTTCCCAGTCCCTAAAGAAGGGGGGCTCCAGGAAAGCTGGGGAGGGACTCTGGATGAGGGAGGGGAGCCCTAGGAGGAGGGGGAAGGGTTGGACCCTGACAGAGGGGAGATGGAGCTGAGCTGTGGGGAAGAACTTGTTTGGTGGGAGGGTGGTGAGAGCCTGGCCCAGGTTGGCCAGAGAAGCTGTGGCTGCCCCATCCCTGGAGGGGTTCAAGGGCAGGTTGGAGGGGGCTTGGAGCAACCTGGGCTGGTGGGAGGTGTCCCTGCCCAGGGCAGGGGGTGGGATGAGACCATCTTTAAGGTCCCCTCCCACCCAAACGAGTCCGTGACTCTCTGATGCTCTAATTACCCGATATGGCAGAGACCTGAAAACTGAAGAACTACCCTTGTCCAGCTGTAGCTCCTGTGAGACATCGGATAAGAAAAGGGGTGACCATGAGCATGTGAAGAAAAGCTCAGTGTTTGCTTCTTTTTTTGGTACAATAATACAAATCACATGGGGATGTTGGGGAAACAAGGGGAGGGTTGGGGAGGTGAGGGCAGCAGCAGTTCCCTCACCCACCTCGCTCCAGAATAGCTCCTGACATGGTCCAGCTCTAGAGACAGGACCACCCCGTCCTTCTAAAAGGAAACACCTTGCTCCTTCCTCTTTTCCTTCCTCTTCCCCTTTTATCCTTTCCCTCCCCTGTCCCTTGCCCTACCTTTTTTCCTTCCCCTTCCGAAGGTATCTCATTGTCACTGGCCAGAAAACTTAATTATAGCCCATGCTTTAAAAAAATAATCCCCAAACCATCCATCTGACAGCAAACATTTATTGTCTCAGTGCAGATTCCAACACTGACCCCCTTCTCCATGCACAGGGTTTCCCCACGTCCCCTCCCCACCCCCTGTCACCAGCCCCTGGCTCAGGGGCTCCAGCCACTGTCACACACCGAGGGGTGACAAGGCTCAACACCCTCCAGGAGAGCATAAAACAGCCACACAACACTCTGCTACTTCTGCCTTTGGCTCAAATACTTTGATGTTGACAATTCTTTTTTAAAAAGGGGTTGTGGCTCCCTCTGAAGGCGCAGGGGCTGGTGGTCGTTGGTACAAGAAGTGTAAACATACATTGTGGGATTTTATAAAAAAAATGCACTTTTGAAACGTGCGGCCTCGAGGGGAAAATGTCTGATGGGAGAGTTCGTTCTTCAGGTGCAAACTCCAAACAGTGGCACAAAGGTACTGTGGCAGGTAACAGGGGGCTGAGGAGGGAGGAAGAAAGAGGAAGAGGAGGAGGAGGAGGAGGAAGGCAGCCAAACCTGGAGGCGTTTGGATCAGGTGGGGATGCGGCTCCGCAGATACTCCAGCACGGCGGCGGTGCCTCGGGCCAGGACGGCCGCCCGCGGGGTGCGGAAGGGGTTCCCCTCCAGCAGCAGGGTCCTGCAGGAACACACACTTATGACTGACTCTTGTAGAGCTTTTTCCTTCTACCAACCCATCCCCGCCCTCCACAGAGACCTCTGAGCCTTCTGAAATCCCCCGTTCATCCCTCTTCTGTTCTGCTACGGGGATGTCACTTTCTGCTTCCCTCCCTCTCACTGTTCTCTTCTGCAGAGACGTGGGGATTTTCGTTCATGCTAATAAATCAGTGCTGGTGCATTACTGCAGACACACCACGCTCCTCCAGCAAGAGTGAGAGAAAGAACATCTAAAATATAGAAATGGCACAGTCAAAGGGGAAAAACACCATCCACCCCCTGCCCTACCTGCTCCTGGTCTGCACAGCTCTCTGCGGAGGTTTGTGCTGGGGGCGGTGTATTTTTGGGTAATATTTTTTAAGTCCCACTAGAAAGTGCACTTTAAAGGGGAGAACCAGAGGGACCAGTAACTTGTTGTGTTTGAGAAGAGAAGCTGTTTGTGTGTCACTGGTGTGAGGGTGCACACAGCCCCCTCTCTGTATGAGTTACTGGAGTTGGAGAGCGTTCCCCTCTCCCTCACAGCAGGAGACCGGGCTCCCCCACAGGCCCAGCAGCGTCTCTCTGCACCCACCAGGTCACTGGTTTAGGCTCTAACATTAGATTCACACAAACCAACAGCACCTTCCCATTTTTTTTAAAAAAATCCCCCAATTCTCTACCATATTGAGGAAATAGGGAAGAAATTAAATGGTGAGAGGGACCCTTTTTGTGCATCGAGACCGACCAACAAACACACCACCAATGGCCCCTCTGAAAATAAAGACTTTAAGGGTCTGGAGCGGGTCCAGAGAAGGGCAACAGGGTTGGTGAGGGGTCTGGAGCACAAGCCTTGTGAGGAGAGGCTGAGGGAGCTGGGGGTGTTCAGCCTGGAGAAGAGGAGGCTGAGGGGAGACCTTCTCGCTCTCTCCAATTCCCTGAAAGGAGGGGGTAGCCGGGGGGGGTCAGTCTCTTCTCCCAAGGAACAGGCCATGGGACAAGAGGAATTGGCCTCAAGTTGCCCCAGGGGAGGTTTAAGATGGATATTGGGGAAAATTTCTTCATGGAAAGGGTTGTGAAGCCTTGGAATGGGCTGCCCAGGGCAGTGGAGGAGTCCCCATCCCTGGAGGGATTTCAAAGCCGGGCAGAGGTGGTGCTGAGGGACATGGGTCAGTGGGGGTTGGGGCAGTGCTGGGTTGGTGGTTGGAGTCTCTGGAAGGTCCTTTCCAACCCGCACCATTCTGTGATTCTACAATTAGCACCTTTTCCTCTGACAAACCAGGCCCTGAAGGAATCAGTCAGGATATGTTTCTATAAAGCAGGTCCCCACAGAAGCACCCACCTCAGCGACTCGCAGTTCCCAAGTTCAGGAGGCACCTGGAGGAGGTCGTTGTTCTGCAGGTCCAGTGTCCCCAGCCTGTCCATGCGCTTCAGCTGCAGGGGGTCTATGGAGCCCACCTGGTTGTTACTGAGCAGGATGGTCTCCAGCGCCAGGATGCGATAGAGGACACCAGGAAATGCTTTAAATCTTTAAGGAAAAGGAGGCAAAGCACTGAGAGTCAGAAATGGGGCGTTAAAAAATGAGCAGCCTCTAAAATCGGACATTTGAATCCCCATCCCTCCCTCCCTCCCTCCCAGTGGCTGCTTTAGGGGGGCTCCTGTTGGCTCCCACTCCTCGACACACTGTTCACAAGGCTCTTTGATCCCTCTTTTAACTGGCTTCCAAAACTTTTGTAGCAGGAAGTTCCAAAAACACCCCCCACTGCCTAAAGAAGTACATTCATTCATCTGTTTTAAGCTCACAGCCAGTCCACCGAGTGCCTCCTCATTCTTACACCACAGGAAAATCACTGAATTCAGCCCAGTTCTTTTGTTATTGTATATATAGAAAATCTAAACAGTTGCTCACCTGTTAAAAGAAAGATTTATCACTTGCAGTCCCGTCAGTGCCTCCATCTCCTCAGGCAAGGATGTCAAAAAATTATTTCTGTGTATCAAACGGAGACAAACAATGATCAGTGACCTCTGCAAAGCCTTGGTTAAGCATCTGCAGAGGCACTGCGGATGAGGGACACAAAAAGCCATCACAGGAAAATAAGGACCTTTCACTAGAAGGTCCCCAGACTTAGAGCTAAATTATTAACCACTGAGATATCTGACCTCGTTCCCTCATCAATCCCATATTATCCCCCATTTCTGCAATCTTCAGCTTAATTCCTCCATCATCAGCACATACATCACTGCATCACAGGGGCTGAGGCTGGTGGGGACCTCTGGAGCTCCTCTGCTCCAGTCCCCTGGGGCAGGTGGCCCAGGACTATGTCCAGGAGGGTTCCGGGTATCTCCAAGGATGGAGACTCCACCACCTCCTTGGTGGTACTTGGTGACCCTCACAGTGAAGTGATTCCTGATGTCCAGAGGGATCCTCCTCTGTGTCACTTTGTACCTGTGGCCTCTGGCCCTGTCCCTGGGCACCACTGGGATGAGCCCAGCTCCATCCTCTCCGTCCCAGCAGGGCTTTGTACCCATGGATGAGACCCCCTGAGCCTGCTCTGCTTCACACTGAGCAGCCCCAGTTCTCCCAGCTTCTCCTCGTGGGAGATGCTCCAGTCCCTTCTGCATCCCTTCGCTGGACTCTGTCACACCACAGGCAGGATACTTTAAATCAAATAAGTCTTTAAATGCAATTTAGCATCTCTGAGACCCTCTTATGACTGAGGCAAGACCTTCCATCACAGCAAGTCTCGGAGCTCATCCACTTGGTTTTCTGTGTTTTTCTTTGACTGATCCCTAAATCCAGGCCACCGTTATTCCAGACCTGCCGCTCCCTCAGCCTTCAGGGAGGCATTTGGGGAAAGGGAGATTAATTTCAGCCCTGCTCTTCCCCTCCAACAGATGGGCTGCTTTAAAAAGAAGGCACGAAAAATAAGTTACCAGGAAAGGAAGTCCAGCACACGTCACAAACCTGAGATCCAAATGTGTCAGCTTACGGAGCAGGCAGAGCTCCAGGGAAACAGAGGAGATTTTATTGAAGCCAAGGTTGACGTCACAAAGCGAGTCCTTCAGCTCCGCAATCCTGAAACCCAACACAAACACGCTTTTAGTCTGTAAGCTCCTGTTTGCCTTCTATTTTCTAAGTTATTGGAAAAAAACCTGCTTTATTCAACAAATCAAGGCCACTCGATGTCGTTTGACAGTTCAGGAGCGGTTCTGTGGATGGAGACAATGGAAAGGTCACCTGGGAAAGCTGCCCGTCCTGGCGCCTCACACTCCATGTCAAGACAAAGCTCAGGATTCCTCTGCTGACATTATCAGGAGAGTAAATTTTCTCTCAGAGATTAGGAGAGTTAAACATTCAGCACACCTGGGTCCACGAATGGAAATGAGCCCAGCTCCATCCTCTCCGTCCCAGCAGGGCTTTGTACCCATGGATGAGACCCCCTGAGCCTGCTCTGCTTCACACTGAGCAGCCCCAGTTCTCCCAGCTTCTCCTCGTGGGAGATGCTCCAGTCCCTTCTGCATCCCTTCGCTGGACTCTGTCACACCACAGGCAGGATACTTTAAATCAAATAAGTCTTTAAATGCAATTTAGCATCTCTGAGACCCTCTTATGACTGAGGCAAGACCTTCCATCACAGCAAGTCTCGGAGCTCATCCACTTGGTTTTCTGTGTTTTTCTTTGACTGATCCCTAAATCCAGGCCACCGTTATTCCAGACCTGCCGCTCCCTCAGCCTTCAGGGAGGCATTTGGGGAAAGGGAGATTAATTTCAGCCCTGCTCTTCCCCTCCAACAGATGGGCTGCTTTAAAAAGAAGGCACGAAAAATAAGTTACCAGGAAAGGAAGTCCAGCACACGTCACAAACCTGAGATCCAAATGTGTCAGCTTACGGAGCAGGCAGAGCTCCGGAGTCCCCATCCCTGGAGGGATTTCAAAGCCGGGCAGAGGTGGTGCTGAGGGACATGGGTCAGTGGGGGTTGGGGCAGTGCTGGGTTGGTGGTTGGAGTCTCTGGAAGGTCCTTTCCAACCCGCACCATTCTGTGATTCTACAATTAGCACCTTTTCCTCTGACAAACCAGGCCCTGAAGCAATCAGTCAGGATATGTTTCTATAAAACAGGTCCCCACAGAAGCACCCACCTCAGCGACTCGCAGTTCCCAAGTTCAGGAGGCACCTGGAGGAGGTCGTTGTTCTGCAGGTCCAGTGTCCCCAGCCTGTCCATGCGCTTCAGCTGCAGGGGGTCTATGGAGCCCACCTGGTTGTTACTGAGCAGGATGGTCTCCAGCGCCAGGATGCGATAGAGGACACCAGGAAATGCTTTAAATCTTTAAGGAAAAGGAGGCAAAGCACTGAGAGTCAGAAATGGGGCGTTAAAAAATGAGCAGCCTTTAAAATCGGACATTTGAATCCCCATCCCTCCCTCCCTCCCTCCCAGTGGCTGCTTTAGGGGGGCTCCTGTTGGCTCCCACTCCTCGACACACTGTTCACAAGGCTCTTTGATCCCTCTTTTAACTGGCTTCCAAAACTTTTGTAGCAGGAAGTTCCAAAAACACCCCCCACTGCCTAAAGAAGTACATTCATTCATCTGTTTTAAGCTCACAGCCAGTCCACCGAGTGCCTCCTCATTCTTACACCACAGGAAAATCACTGAATTCAGCCCAGTTCTTTTGTTATTGTATATATAGAAAATCTAAACAGTTGCTCACCTGTTAAAAGAAAGATTTATCACTTGCAGTCCCGTCAGTGCCTCCATCTCCTCAGGCAAGGATGTCAAAAAATTATTTCTGTGCATCAAACGGAGACAAACAATGATCAGTGACCTCTGTGAAGCCTTGGGTAAGCATCTGCAGAGGTACTGTGGATGAGGGACACAAAAAGCCATCACAGGAAAATAAGGACCTTTCACTAGAAGGTGCCCAGACTTAGAGCTAAATTATTAACCACTGAGATATCTGACCTCGTTCCCTCATCAATCTCCCATTATCCCCCATTTCTGCAATCTTCAGCCTAATTCCTCCACCATCGGCACATACATCACTGCATCACAGGGGCTGAGGCTGGTGGGGACCTCTGGAGCTCCTCTGCTCCAGTCCCCTGGGGCAGGTGGCCCAGGACTATGTCCAGGAGAGTTCTGGGTATCTCCAAGGATGGAGACTCCACCAACTCCTTGGTGGTACTTGGTGACCCTCATAGTGAAGTGATTCCTGATGTCCAGAGGGATCCTCCGCTGTGTCACTTTGTACCTGTGGCCTCTGGTCCTGTCCCTGGGCACCACTGGGACGAGCCCAGCTCCATCCTCTCCGTCCCAGCAGGGCTTTGTACCCATGGATGAGACCCCCTGAGCCTGCTCTGCTTCACGCTGAGCAGCCCCAGTTCTCCCAGCTTCTCCTCATGGGAGATGCTCCAGTCCCTTCTGCATCTCGGTGGCCCTTCACCGGACTCTGTCACACCACAGGCAGGTTACTTTAAATCAAATAAGTCTTTAAATAGCAATTTAACATCTCTGAGACCCTCTTATGACTGAGGCAAGACCTTTCATCACAGCAAGTCTCAGAGCTCATCCACTTGGTTTTCTGTGTTTTTCTTTGACTGATCCCTAAATCCAGGCCACCGCTATTCCAGACCTGCCGCTCCCTCGGAGGCATTTGGGGAAAGGAAGATTCATTTCAGCCCTGCTCTTCCCCTCCAACAGATGGGCTGCTTTAAAAAGAAGGCACGAAAAATAAGTTACCAAGAAAGGAAGCCCAGCACACGTCACAAACCTGAGATCCAAATGTGTCAGCTTACGGAGCAGGCAGAGCTCCAAGGAAACAGAGGAGATTTTATTGAAGCCAAGGTTGACGTCACAAAGCGAGTCCTTCAGCTCCGCAACCCTGAAACCCAACAAAAACACGCTTTTAGTCTGTAAGCTCCTGTTTGCCTTCTATTTTCTAAGTTATTGGAAAAAAACCTGCTTTATTCAACAAATCAAGGCCACTCGATGTCGTTTGACAGTTCAGGAGCGGTTCTGTGGATGGAGACAATGGAAAGGTCACCTGGGAAAGCTGCCCGTCCTGGCGCCTCACACTCCATGTCAAGACAAAGCTCAGGATTCCTCTGCTGACATTATCAGGAGAGTAAATTTTCTCTCAGAGATTAGGAGAGTTAAACATTCAGCACACCTGGGTCCACGAATGGAAGCTGCCCCCACAAACCTGGTGGTATCCTTAAAAATCAGCTTTTGTGATTTTCTTGGGCTACCAGAGCTGCAGTAACCTTCCTCCGCGCACAAAAAAAGACTATTTATTCCCATTAGTATCAAGAGAAAGCTTTCCCTTGACTGTGGATGAAGTAACAAGTGCAACAATATCAAATGCTGTGTGATGGGACACAAAACCCATGAAGAAAGGAGGCAGGGAAACTGTTCAGGCCTCCTTAAAAAAACCCACAAGGGATTATTCTGAAGCAGCGGAATTTAAACAGACCCTCAGCTACAGTACAACGCTCTCACCCCATGAAGTGGGGAATCCACAGACTGTCTTCATACAGGAAAAAGATGGCTTTGTAGGGACAACAATACTACTCTGTACCCAAGTCCAAGCACTTCATTGTGCTGAGAAGCCTCTCCTCGTGCAGCTCCACCAGGCCTGGCACAGCGAGAGGGAACACCCCACACAGTGAAAGCCCCATTGAGTGGGGTCAAGTGCCTTTTTACTGCCATCGTCATGTTCATCAACGGAGCCACCCGTGTGCTACTCACACCAGGAACTACAGAGTGACATGGGGTTGGAAGGGACCTCTGGAGATCATCTCCTCCAACCCC
The DNA here is from genome assembly GCF_001431845.1 of Calidris pugnax. NCBI lineage: Eukaryota > Metazoa > Chordata > Aves > Charadriiformes > Scolopacidae > Calidris > Calidris pugnax. The sequence continues at coordinate 1,254,252 of NW_015090768.1, read as the reverse complement.
CTGCCAGAGAGCAGGTCCCACAGGAACGTGTCCAGATGGGTTTGAATGTCTCCAGAGAAGGAGACTCCACCACCTCCCTGGGCAGCCTCTTCCAGGGCTCTGCCACCCTCACAGCAAAGAAGTTCCTCCTCATGTTTAGGTGGAAATTCTTGTATTCCAGTTTGTGCCCATTTCCTCTTGTCCTGTCACTGGGCACCACTGAAAAAAGCCTGGCCCCATCCTCCTGACACCCACCCTTTCAGTATTTACAGGTGTTGATCAGATCCCCCCTCAGCCTTCTCTTCTCCAGACTCAAAAGCCCCAAGTCCCTCAGCCTCTCCTCGTAAGAGAGATGCTCCAGGTCCCTCATCATCTTTGTAGCCTCTGCTGTCCCCTCTCCAGCAGTTCCCTGTCCTTCTGGAACTGGGGAGCCCAGAACTGGTCCCAGTGCTCCAGCTGGGGCCTCCCCAGGGCAGAGCAGAGGGGCAGGATGACCTC
>NW_015090768.1:1233313-1247099 GCF_001431845.1 Calidris pugnax | reverse complement strand
GGAGTCCCCATCCCTGGAGGGATTTCAAAGCCGGGCAGAGGTGGTGCTGAGGGACATGGGTCAGTGGGGGTTGGGGCAGTGCTGGGTTGGTGGTTGGAGTCTCTGGAAGGTCCTTTCCAACCCGCACCATTCTGTGATTCTACAATTAGCACCTTTTCCTCTGACAAACCAGGCCCTGAAGCAATCAGTCAGGATATGTTTCTATAAAACAGGTCCCCACAGAAGCACCCACCTCAGCGACTCGCAGTTCCCAAGTTCAGGAGGCACCTGGAGGAGGTCGTTGTTCTGCAGGTCCAGTGTCCCCAGCCTGTCCATGCGCTTCAGCTGCAGGGGGTCTATGGAGCCCACCTGGTTGTTACTGAGCAGGATGGTCTCCAGCGCCAGGATGCGATAGAGGACACCAGGAAATGCTTTAAATCTTTAAGGAAAAGGAGGCAAAGCACTGAGAGTCAGAAATGGGGCGTTAAAAAATGAGCAGCCTTTAAAATCGGACATTTGAATCCCCATCCCTCCCTCCCTCCCTCCCAGTGGCTGCTTTAGGGGGGCTCCTGTTGGCTCCCACTCCTCGACACACTGTTCACAAGGCTCTTTGATCCCTCTTTTAACTGGCTTCCAAAACTTTTGTAGCAGGAAGTTCCAAAAACACCCCCCACTGCCTAAAGAAGTACATTCATTCATCTGTTTTAAGCTCACAGCCAGTCCACCGAGTGCCTCCTCATTCTTACACCACAGGAAAATCACTGAATTCAGCCCAGTTCTTTTGTTATTGTATATATAGAAAATCTAAACAGTTGCTCACCTGTTAAAAGAAAGATTTATCACTTGCAGTCCCGTCAGTGCCTCCATCTCCTCAGGCAAGGATGTCAAAAAATTATTTCTGTGCATCAAACGGAGACAAACAATGATCAGTGACCTCTGTGAAGCCTTGGGTAAGCATCTGCAGAGGTACTGTGGATGAGGGACACAAAAAGCCATCACAGGAAAATAAGGACCTTTCACTAGAAGGTGCCCAGACTTAGAGCTAAATTATTAACCACTGAGATATCTGACCTCGTTCCCTCATCAATCTCCCATTATCCCCCATTTCTGCAATCTTCAGCCTAATTCCTCCACCATCGGCACATACATCACTGCATCACAGGGGCTGAGGCTGGTGGGGACCTCTGGAGCTCCTCTGCTCCAGTCCCCTGGGGCAGGTGGCCCAGGACTATGTCCAGGAGAGTTCTGGGTATCTCCAAGGATGGAGACTCCACCAACTCCTTGGTGGTACTTGGTGACCCTCATAGTGAAGTGATTCCTGATGTCCAGAGGGATCCTCCTCTGTGTCACTTTGTACCTGTGGCCTCTGGCCCTGTCCCTGGGCACCACTGGGATGAGCCCAGCTCCATCCTCTCCGTCCCAGCAGGGCTTTGTACCCATGGATGAGACCCCCTGAGCCTGCTCTGCTTCACACTGAGCAGCCCCAGTTCTCCCAGCTTCTCCTCATGGGAGATGCTCCAGTCCCTTCTGCATCTCGGTGGCCCTTCACCGGACTCTGTCACACCACAGGCAGGTTACTTTAAATCAAATAAGTCTTTAAATAGCAATTTAACCCAGAACTGGACCCAGTGCTCCAGATGGGGCCTCCCCAGGGCAGAGCAGAGGGGCAGGATGACCTCCCTCCACCTGCTGGTCGTACTCTTCCTGATGCCCCCCAGGATGCCATTGGCCTCCTTGGCCACCAGGGCACATTGTTGGCTCCTGGGCATCCTGGTGTCCACCAGGACTCCCAGGCCTTTCTTCCCAGAGCTGCTCTCCAGCAGGTCAGCCCTGACCTGTCCTGGTGCAGGGGGTTATTCCTCCCCAGGTGCAGCACCCAACACTTGCCCTGGTTGAATTTCATCAGGTTCCTCTCTGCCCAACTCTCCAGCCTGTCCAGATCTCACTGGATGGTGAAAGGTACACTTTCATTTGTACTCCAGCCTGTCCAGGTCTCGCTGGATGGCGAAAGGTACACTTTCATTTGTGTGTGTGCACACATACATGGCACAAAGTGTAAGCATACCCGAGTATTAAAAACACAAGATGCTGAGGAACAGAAGCAGCAATAAAGTAAAAAGAGAGACATACCTTGGAGGGATCTGACTGAGCTGGTTTTTGCTGAAGTTGACAGTGGTGACAGGGTGGCTTCTGACGGCGTCGAACATCTCCTCGGGAACCACGGCTGCCTGCTTCTCACTGAACCAGGAAAATAATTTGGGTGAGTAACACCAACAAGATCACCATTTCCTATTTATTAACAAGAAGTTTCCGTCTTCTTTTAAAAAAAAGACAAGTAGTGAAATCAATATATAAATATCTACAGCTTGAGGAGCTTGGAGGGCTGCTCATCAGCAAGTTACCCATCGCTGCACCGTCCTTCACGGTGACAGCACCATTCCACACCCTGATCTCTCTGTAGGAAAAATCCCTGAGTGATGTCACTGTCTCAGCAAAGATGGGAACGCTGCAATCTGGGTAGCAAATTCAGCATGAAACAGATTTCCTTCTTTTGGCTCAGAAACATCCCACACAGAGCGATGTGTGACCAGGGGAACTGCATCTGGAGCTCCTCAACGTGTGGGGGGACCAAAGCCACCCCAGCCCTTTCACCAGTCACCTCCTCTCCACGGTCTCAGAAATAGGTTTTTCTTCCTCCTTCCCAACCTGACAAGGTATTTTAAGAAACATGTAGATGTGGCACTTCAGGGCATGCTCTGATGCCTGAGCTTGTTGGGTTTTGTCTGTCTGTGTGTGGGTGTGTGTGTGTTGGTTTGGGTTGGTTGGTTGGTTTTGGTTTTGGGGTTTTTTTTGTGGTTGGACTTGATGATCTCAAAGGTCCCTTCCAACCATGAATATTCTGTGATTCTGTGATGTTAGGCTGCTGGTTAGATTTAAGGAATAACTGAATCACCTACAACAAGATGTTTTGAGACTTAATGATAATTGCTAGAGAAGTTTAAAAGGTACTAAAAGCACCTGAAGGCATTAAGCATTTCAGCGAGTTAAAAAGAATGTTACTGCAGAGCATTTGATAATACAAAGAAATAATTAAAAAACCCTTGCAATTCAAATCTGGCTCCTCCTGAGCAGACAAATTAAAGTGAAAAAAGCACAAAAGCAGAAGGATTTGCAGTTTAGTATACATCATAGATTAATAATTTTTTTAAAAGCAAAAAATAAAAAAAAAAATATATACAGCTTTAGAAGCAGGTAATATTTCAAAACACATACCTATATTCCAGTAATTTTAGTGTAGTTATGGCATGCATGTTAATCCTTGACTCACTTGGAAGAGTCATGGCTGTCACAGGAGGCTCTCCATTTGGGTTAGTTACATCATCTAGAGATAATAAACGTATATTGTCACACAAACTGCAGTCAGCTGGGGTGCCCTGAACGGCCTGGGTGGGCAGGGTCGGTGTCCCCATCACCCTTCTCAGTTCTCCCTGTGTTTGGGCTCAATTGCATATTGATTATTCCAAGATTCAGATTATTTCCGAATTTTCAGATTCAGATTTCAAAATTCAGATTATTTCAAGAATTTTCTAGTAAGGGTTTTTTGTAATCTTGGGTTTCTGATTTGTTTGAGGGCTTTTCTTGGTTTTGTTCTTTTTTTTTTTAGGGAGGAGAGGGTTTGACTCAGATTTTGAAAAATGAGGTGAGGAAGTGACAGAGCTGTCACTGCCTGTTCCGTTGGGCTCCACGGGGCGGGGAGCTGGAAACGAGGACAAAAAGGGAAATTGAGTGAGCTGGAAAAGACGACCCAGCTCATCTACATCCAGAGCAGCAAATCTGACCACAACTGCAGCTGAAACATGAATATTTATAGACCTTCGTCGTAGCCTTCTCTGTAGAGTTTTTTGATTACTATCTACAATCCAAGACAAAGCTATTGGTGTTGCAAGGCTACTCTGAATGTTAAGAAATGCAGATTAAAAGCATTTTCCTGCCCATCTGAGGGACAGTGTCACACCCTGGGGACTTACAGACACACAGGGTGGTGCTGAGCTTCAAGTCCAAACACAGGACAAATCCAACTTCCACTAAAAAAATATCGAACAAATCTCTATGGAAATTCAGCAGCATTCATGAATAAAAGTCTACTAACAACTGCACCTCACTGCAGCAATCCCGTCGTTAAGAAAGGCCAAAAGGGTCAAAAACAAGCTAAAAATTTAAAAAAAAAAAAAAAAGAGTGGGCTTTCTCCAGTTTAAACCTCTACAGGAATAGGAGTGCTACCGGTTTAGCTCCAACTTAGATGCTGTAACAAGTAGAGTGCCATAGTAAGCACTGCTGTACATGCAAGACATCAGTTAATTTTATTATCCACAATTATATTATCTATTATACTTCACCAGATAAGCTTCTGAGTACGAACTCTAGCATCCAATTAATTTTTGTCAAGTTAATAGTAAGTCAGATTTGCATGGGACCTGACATTTTGAAGCAATTTTCCAGGCTGCAGTAACCTAATTAATACTGCCATCCTCTGGCAGACGGCAAGAAAACCCATGTCACAGAGACAGCAAAGATGGGAACGCTGCAATCTGGGTAGCAAACTCAGCATGAAACAGATTTCCTTCTTTTGGCTCAGAAACATCCCACACAGAGCGATGTGTGACCAGGGGAACTGCATCTGGAGCTCCTCAACGTGTGGGGGGACCAAAGCCACCCCAGCCCTTTCACCAGTCACCTCCTCTCCACGGTCTCAGAAATAGGTTTTTCTTCCTCCTTCCCAACCTGACAAGGTATTTTAAGAAACATGTAGATGTGGCACTTCAGGGCATGCTCTGATGCCTGAGCTTGTTGGGTTTTGTCTGTCTGTGTGTGGGTGTGTGTGTGTTGGTTTGGGTTGGTTGGTTGGTTTTGGTTTTGGGGTTTTTTTTGTGGTTGGACTTGATGATCTCAAAGGTCCCTTCCAACCATGAATATTCTGTGATTCTGTGATGTTAGGCTGCTGGTTAGATTTAAGGAATAACTGAATCACCTACAACAAGATGTTTTGAGACTTAATGATAATTGCTAGAGAAGTTTAAAAGGTACTAAAAGCACCTGAAGGCATTAAGCATTTCAGCGAGTTAAAAAGAATGTTACTGCAGAGCATTTGATAATACAAAGAAATAATTAAAAAACCCTTGCAATTCAAATCTGGCTCCTCCTGAGCAGACAAATTAAAGTGAAAAAAGCACAAAAGCAGAAGGATTTGCAGTTTAGTATACATCATAGATTAATAATTTTTTTAAAAGCAAAAAATAAAAAAAAAAATATATACAGCTTTAGAAGCAGGTAATATTTCAAAACACATACCTATATTCCAGTAATTTTAGTGTAGTTATGGCATGCATGTTAATCCTTGACTCACTTGGAAGAGTCATGGCTGTCACAGGAGGCTCTCCATTTGGGTTAGTTACATCATCTAGAGATAATAAACGTATATTGTCACACAAACTGCAGTCAGCTGGGGTGCCCTGAACGGCCTGGGTGGGCAGGGTCGGTGTCCCCATCACCCTTCTCAGTTCTCCCTGTGTTTGGGCTCAATTGCATATTGATTATTCCAAGATTCAGATTATTTCCGAATTTTCAGATTCAGATTTCAAAATTCAGATTATTTCAAGAATTTTCTAGTAAGGGTTTTTTGTAATCTTGGGTTTCTGATTTGTTTGAGGGCTTTTCTTGGTTTTGTTCTTTTTTTTTTTAGGGAGGAGAGGGTTTGACTCAGATTTTGAAAAATGAGGTGAGGAAGTGACAGAGCTGTCACTGCCTGTTCCGTTGGGCTCCACGGGGCGGGGAGCTGGAAACGAGGACAAAAAGGGAAATTGAGTGAGCTGGAAAAGACGACCCAGCTCATCTACATCCAGAGCAGCAAATCTGACCACAACTGCAGCTGAAACATGAATATTTATAGACCTTCGTCGTAGCCTTCTCTGTAGAGTTTTTTGATTACTATCTACAATCCAAGACAAAGCTATTGGTGTTGCAAGGCTTCTCTGAATGTTAAGAAATGCAGATTAAAAGCATTTTCCTGCCCATCTGAGGGACAGTGTCACACCCTGGGGACTTACAGACACACAGGGTGGTGCTGAGCTTCAAGTCCAAACACAGGACAAATCCAACTTCCACTAAAAAAATATCGAACAAATCTCTATGGAAATTCAGCAGCATTCATGAATAAAAGTCTACTAACAACTGCACCTCACTGCAGCAATCCCGTCGTTAAGAAAGGCCAAAAGGGTCAAAAACAAGCTAAAAATTTAAAAAAAAAAAAAAAAGAGTGGGCTTTCTCCAGTTTAAACCTCTACAGGAATAGGAGTGCTACCGGTTTAGCTCCAACTTAGATGCTGTAACAAGTAGAGTGCCATAGTAAGCACTGCTGTACATGCAAGACATCAGTTAATTTTATTATCCACAATTATATTATCTATTATACTTCACCAGATAAGCTTCTGAGTACGAACTCTAGCATCCAATTAATTTTTGTCAAGTTAATAGTAAGTCAGATTTGCATGGGACCTGACATTTTGAAGCAATTTTCCAGGCTGCAGTAACCTAATTAATACTGCCATCCTCTGGCAGACGGCGAGGAAACCCACGGCACAGAGGAAAACTCACACATGCCATTTTCAGTAAGAGTTGCTCCTGTGTATTATCCAATATTAAAGAGGTTAAGCATTTTTTGCCATTTAAGCGCAACATAATCATTTCCATATTATATTTATCATGACTAGTGAACTCGCTCATTTTGCCTAGTTTATCCTTTAGAACTTAAGATGTCAAGATTTCTAAAGATAGTTCACTGAAGTCCTGTTTGGATAGAATTTCATCTTCTCAGCATGCAAATTACTAAAACAGTCTGACAGCCTGTGTCCTATATACTAAAATATACAGTCATCTCCCTTATTTTGTTTAGGAAACAGAATAAAAAGGAAAAAAAAAAAACAGATGCCGAAGTATCTCAGTGAATTAGGAGCCATGGGATCAATTTGGAAAGTGACCTGAGTGCGTAGAAGCAACCAGCAACTTTTTGTCTGCTTTTTTAGTGTTATCCATCTATTTTTCCAAAGTGCTGTATCTGTCAGAGAAAGGTGATACAGTCATCGAAGTCAGCCTGAGCCAGAGCTCTGAGCCCAAGAGAGGGTTCTGCAAAAAACATACAGCATTGGGCAGAGAAGAAATCCCCTTGAAATATTCCATCTGATTTTCTGCTTTAGGACTTTTTAATTATTTCTATAGGGAATGTTGGGATTGAGACTATTAGATGGTAAAAATATGAATTATCACAGGCCAGGACTAGAATGAGGCTTAAAATAAATCAGTTACTTTTGCCCCCAAAACGTTTCACATTCTTAGTCACCATCCTAGTAGACCTTAAGCATCACCAAGGCTTTAAGGCAGAGTTTTTCATGTACTTTCTGGTAATCACAGGACTGTTCTGCCTGTGTTATTCCAGGAATGAGTAACACAGAACAGCTCTGCAAACCCTCACCTGCTCAGGCTCCCAGCGCAGGGACGGAGCCAGCAGGAGGGCAGGTGGGAAAGGAACCAGCCCTTCTGCAAACCTCCCATCGTGTTCAGGGGGAAAATAAAAAAGCTACTGGAATTCCTCATGTAAAATGCACAAAGGGACCAGGGGAAAAATACTTAAGATTATTAGATTATTTTTCTAACTGATAATCCTCAATAAGGAATGCTTGTTATGCAGTATTATCTAACAGAGTAAGAAAAAGCAACAGCACTGAAATGTAAGAGCAAACTGTTGAGTAAAGAAAACTCTGCTACTGCAGGTTAACTGGAGGGACCCGGATTTAAACAGCTACCCTTGCAGGCTCCAATTCATTTTAATTTCTCAGATTCTCTTTAAAACGCAATGCAGTAGAGCAACATACCTTGGATTTTGCTTCTTAGATATTTCAGCAGTTCCTGGGTGCCTTTCTTAAAAAGAAAAATAGAAAAGAAAAGGCAGTAAGGGTTTGGGTGCCAGGGTTTATACAGCTGTTTTCACAACAAAGAATGAGGATCCCAGTCAGGAGTGGGAACCCCAGCACTGGAGACGATCAAAGCCACCAAATGCTTCCTCTAGAAAACCCCCCTCTGCAGCAGCTTATGAACTCCCTTTTTTACACCTTTGTTCATCTATTCCAGCTGAAAATCTCCCACCCCGTACCACTGCCTCCCACTCCTCATCTTTAGCTTTTTATCTAAAGCTCTTAGCCAGTTCCCAGGGCAAGGAAAAATGTTCACATGAACTTAAATCTTCTCTTTAAAAAGGTCTAGCACAGCTGACTGTTCAGTGCTCTGCTAACTTTTTATGGCCAAAACTATAAACTCTGGGAAAAACACTGCAGTTTACATAATTCGCATGGATTTTTAACAGCCCAATTCTCCAAATATTTGACTTCCAACCCTCTCACAGCAACTTCTACTGGTCAAACTCAGTTACTATGAGCATAATTGATGAGTAATTAAACATAATCTCATCTAGCCCATTTGTTTTAGGATAAAGCTTGGTTTTCCTTATGGTTTTACACCCTTTTCCTTGATGCTTTAAAACCAGGGACTGAACTACCATGCTGAATATGAAAGCATTTCTCATTCCAGCTGATATCGATATAGAATTAGAACAATTAGAAACTGGCTGATCTGAACGCTGGGGGGATAAAAAAAATGTGGAAGTGGGAAAGGAAGGATCTCTCACAAGGAATCTGATGACAGAAACAGAAGAGACTGAGAAATAGAGGAGGAAGAGCCTGGGACATCTCAGGGAGGAGGAGTTCCTGGAATCCTTGTCCCTGTCATTCGCTACAGATGTGAAATGCACACAAGAAATTACACGCCTCTAAGCTTCTACCTTTGAAAGATAAAAATCCTCTGAAGCCACAGAATACCAGAGGTGAAGCAGCCCTGCAGCCCTCACTCACACTGCATGCACATTTTAAGCCAACTCTGAACTCTGGAAGTATAACACTACCCATATATACTGTCTGTGGTGCTTACTTGCAGAAGGTCCCTTCGAATGGTTCTCAAAGGATTCCCCTCCAAGGCCAGGAATTTCAGGTGAGGAAGGTTCCCCAGTGTGTAAGGCAACCTGCAAACAGAAACAACTCATTACAAATCCTGAAAACTCAAAACCAATTCTGAAGAATTCACAATGGTTTCCCAGATGGTCTGGTATTCTGAAGCTCAGGCTCGAGTAAAAAGATACAGAATATATTACTTTTAAGAAGGGCGTGGTTTGATCACAGCAGGTACGTAACACAGAAAGGGCTCCTTCATTTTATGATTGAGTCCTTTTTTAATTACATTTTACAAAGCGAAACACACCAACTCTACAATTAGTTGTCATTAGATGCCATTAGCTATGCCTCATCACAGACGGGATGCAGTTCTTAATATTACCTACTGATATCATTGTTGGCGAGGTCAAGTCGCTCCAGCTTCTGAAGCAGAGTGATTTCATCAGGAACTGATTTTATCTTGTTGTCTCTAAGTTCCAACACAGAGAGGGAATTCAGATGCTTCAGATTCTCTGCATTTAATATTTCAATCTGATTTTCACCAGCATGTAATTCCTACAGAAACAAAGATCACCTACAATTACGTTACTCTGGCAAAATTACTTTATAACTCACTGATCTCCTAAATCATGGCACTGGTAAAAACATACGGTGACATGGAGAAAATACAGATCTCGATTCTCCTTCACCTGCGTATGAAATATCAAGGCCTCCAAACATCCAGAGATGCTACAAAGTACTTGGAAGATCTCATTATGCTAAAAGGAAAAATTTAAAGTATACTTTCTCTGGAGTTACAAATAAAAAAATGATAGCGAACAAAGTAAATTTATCCAGAAAATGCTCCTAGTGACTATAAATAATGGTTGCAGGCAATATTAGATCTAGTTTTTCAGCCATTCCTCTTCTAAATATTTCTTTTCTTTTCCAAATCTGAAGAGTACAAACTGCAAACAGCAAACCTGTCTTCCAAATGACCTCAAGATTGACCAATGTGGACAATAAGATTAATTGCAAACGAGGATGTATTAAATAGAGTTCTACACGCAGAATTATAAACTTTTGATCAAAGCATTTCACAAAAATCTGTGTTTGAAGTAAGAGCTGTTGTTTTAAAGGTTACAGCAAATGCATTTACAATAGACCAACCGTTTCAAACCTCACCTTCAGTAATTTGCAGGAGGGAAATTCTGGTAAGGAACGTAATTTATTTTTTCTCAGATAAAGTTGTTCCAGAGACGCCATAGTCGCTAGTTTAGAAGGTACAGTTTCCAGGTAGTTTTTAGTACAGTCCAGCTGTCTTAAGCCTACAGAAGTAAGCATGCAAGTGACAAACAGAAAAAAAAGAAGTCAATTTCTACCGAATAAATAAATAGCCCACAAATAAAATGATAATAAATAAAAAGCCCATAAATATCCTGAGCTTTAAAATAAATAAAACAACATTTTCCCAATCAGAATTATTGAAGAAATCCAATCAGTTAGCATCACATGCCTGAAAACAAGGCATCTGCTTTTCATTTGCTCTTCACAGGACCCCTGGCACGCTTTCAGTGACACTGCCAGACCCTGGCTCTTGTTTAGAGTGAGGGACTGGAGGGACAAGAAAGGGTCTAATACTGCAGACCAACTCGGACAGATCTGCAGGGAATTTTACAGCATTTATAAAAGCTGGCAGCCTACCACCTCTTCCTGTGCATCTGCCACAGCCATTACACCAGGTGGTTCCTATCAGCTGCAGTCAGATTGATATTTAGCATTGAAGTATTAGAATTCAATTTTATCACCCTCTAAGTTATTTTTTTCCCTCCAGTAACTTCAACTCTCCCTCATCTGTGCTTTATTTGCCACCCAATCCATGCAATAAAGAAAAAAATTGGCCAAATTGCTTATTGCAGTCTTAAGGCTAACAACCTCTAAGCACAACAACATTAATCCTTACACTTTTCTGATCACTATCAAGAAATATGAACCATAAGAGGACTCAAGTTTGATATACAGCAGCTGTAGCTGATTTTTTAAAATAATTCATAACTACCATTCTTGAGAATACAGTAACCCTTTAAAAATAGATTTTAAAAACCCAATATGCAGTACATTTCTGAACACAACTACAGAACTGGCTGTATGGCACTTCATAACCTGAGGGAACTCACTCACTTCTCATGGCGCTGATATCTGCAGGCAGGTCCTTGAGCTGATTACAAGCCAAATTGAGCCGCACCAAGTTAACGAGCAAAGCAAAACTTGTCGGAATGTCTGTGAGATGGTTGTTGGACACATCCTGAAAATTAAAAAAAGAAAGAGAGAGAGAGAGGTTAGAAATAGAGACGTTTAAAATATCCCCCGAGTACCACTACTGCAAAGTTAATTACTGGCAGAACATTAAAATTAGCTGGCTGACATCTTCAGTATCTCCCCGGTAAAAATATGAATGGAAGAAACAAGTCTCCCAGGACTGACAGATCACAAGGGATTGGATTTTTCTCAAAATATTTGGCAAACCAAGAACAAAACAAAAAAAAAACCCCTACCCTGCTATGTAATAACTGATAACCTACATAAGTCACCAGAATATTCACAGCGCTCTGCCATCTAAACTGCGGGATTTTTAATTAGCAGTAGCAAAACATGGATAAATCAGCCTTTCTGCACAAAGAAATATTTTTGAAAAAGTTGTAATTTACTAGTTCTTCTAAATGGACAAGCTGCCCAAATCCATCCGGCAAGCAACTCAGCTCGTTGTGCTGAAGGAGAAGGCTTCTCAAGTTTGACAACTGCATCACCTCCTCTGGGATACTTTTCAGCTTGTTGTGGCTGGTAGGAAAACATGGAACACAAAGGGAAAAACCAATTACCAGGTAGTTTTAAGAACAAAACTACATAAAGAACACTTCTGCTACATATGATGCTATCCAGAGCAGAGTTACAAATTAGTTATCTTTGCTTATTTGTTCAAGAATACTTCTAATCATCATCTGAATTTACAATATTCCAGCTGGATTTTACATTCGTTTTATTTAGTTCACACCCACAGCAGCAGCACAGCCTCTTCCACCTCCTGCACTTACAAAATGACTCCACTAAACAGAAAAACATGAGCTTTCCAGCATGAATAAGATCTATATCATTATTTCCGATATAACATTATTCATGAAAAAACATATTTTTGTTCTTTTAAAACCAAATTGCCACATCGAATGTAGCACATGGATGAGGTACATAAATGTAGATACTACTTTTGTGTGATTATTCAAAATATCACTGTTTTCACCTTCCAAGCAAGACTGTGGTTCTGAGTATGAGTGAAAATAACTTCAACAAACCTAAGACCAGCAGTTTTGATCCCAAACTTACGATTCTCGATATACTAACATTCTTTAGAGAAAAATCTGAAAGTATTTTCTGAAAGAAAACGTGACATACTGCAATGTCTTATTCACACTGTGGAAGTCAATGCAATATTTCTCAGGTTCCAGTTTTGTAACATGTACTTACCTGACATCAAGTTTCTGAAGATTTTCTAATTGTCCTAAAGCCGAGGGAAGCGACGTCAGTTGATTGTCATGCACCTGGGAAACAAAGTTTTTAGAATACAGTTACTCATTTGTACCTTGTAGGGTTTTCTTTCCCTACCCTAGAAACAACTCAAGCTAACCTAATACACAGAATAATTTTGTACACAAGTAGCAGAAGAATTTTGTACACAAGTTCATGCCTCAATGCGATGACCAATAGCAGCCATGCAACTGCCAATCTGTCAAAATTCTCCCAAATTGATAAATGCTAAGAGATTAGAGATGAAAGGGAGAGTGTGTGCAGGAAAGGTGGTTGCCTCCTGTAACAACTCTTCCTTCAGTGTCCATAGAACTTCCTGGATCGTGGTACTTACATCCAGAACGGTGAGAGCAGGCAGAAGTTTGACATCCTCGGAAAGACACTGCAGTTTGTTTGAGGCGAGGATCAGCTTGGTCAGATCCGTCTGCTCCCACCAGCGATCCGCGGCACCAAAGGAGAGGTTCTGATGGGCTTCCTCTGGAGTATCCAAGTTTATCCGCCACACGTGTTGAGGCACTGCAAGCACAAACATGCACGTGTCAACTACATACTGATGACACACTCAAATTCTCCACTGTTGTAATGCTTTTCATATATAGAATCATAGATTGGTTTTGGTTGGAAGGGACCTTGAAGACGGTCTCATTCCACCCCCTGCCCTGGGCAGGGACACCTCCCACCACACCACGTTGCTCCAAGCCCCCTCCAACCTGCCCTTGAACCCCTCCAGGGATGGGGCAGCCACAGCTTCTCTGGCCAACCTGGGCCAGGCTCTCACCACCCTCCCACCAAACAAGTTCTTCCCCACAGCTCAGCTCCATCTCCCCTCTTTCAGGGTCCAACCCTTCCCCCTCCTCCTAGGGCTCCCCTCCCTCATCCAGAGTCCCTCCCCATCCCTCCTGCAGGCCCCATACAGCCAACTGGTTTTCTAGAGAACGTTTTTCCAGGGAGGACAGTAACAAGCTGATGGAAATCTGCCCAGTAACCGCCAAAACTAAGCTGAGCCGCGAAGAGGCGCAGGAAATACTCCTGATCCATAGAGCCACAGAATGGAATTACGGCTGCCCGGCCGCCCTGTTCCCCTGCCCGGCCCGGCCGGGTTACCCGGGGCCCACCGCCCGCTCCGATGGCAGCCGCCCCGCTCCCCCCGGGCCCCGCTCCCCGCACTCACCCTCGGTGAGGCCCCGGCCCGACA
>NW_015090768.1:1230163-1233303 GCF_001431845.1 Calidris pugnax | reverse complement strand
GCGGGGCCTAGCGGGGCCGCTCCGGCGGGGCCCGGCTCCGGCAGCCGCCCGCTGCCACACGCCGCCTCCCCCGCCGCCATTTCCCGCCCGCTGGAAGCCACGGCGGCGAAATGGTGCCCTGAAAGGCGACCGGCAACTCACCCCCCCGCCCATCCCGGTACCCGGGGCCATGGCACTGGGAAACCCCTTTCCATCCCGGGGCTATTGGACCGGCAACCCCTCCCCGCCTCCATCCCGGTACCGGAGGGCCGGCAACCTCCCCTCCATCTCGGGGCCAAAGGACCGGCAACCCCCCCTCTATCCCGGTACCTGGGGGCCAGAAGACCGCCAAACCCCCCTCCATCCCGGTATCCGGGGCCAGGGGACCAGCAAACCGCCCTCATCCCGGTACGCAGGGCTGGGGGACCGGCAAACCCTCCTCTCCATCCCGGAGCCAGGGGACAGGCAAACACCCCTCCATCCCGGGGCTATGGGACCGGCAAATCCTCCTCCATCCCAGTACCAGAGGACCGGCAACCCCCCCTCCATCCCAGTATCCAGGGCCAAGAGACCATCAAACCCCAATCCATCCCGGTACCCGGGGCTAAAGAAGCAGCAAACCCCCCCCTCCATCCCAGTATCTGGTGCCAGGGGACTGGCAAAACCCCCTCCATCCTTGGTACCCAGGGCCAGGGGAGCAGCAAATCCCTCTACATTCCAGGACTTGGGGTTGGGGGACTGGCAAACCCCCCTCTATGCCAGTACCCAGGACATGGGACTACCAAGCCCCTCTCTATCCCGGTACCCCGGGGGCAGAGGACTACCAAATGCCCCTCCACCCCGGTACCCGGTACCTGGTACCAGCAAGCCCCCCTCAGATCCCCGTCCCCAGGATTCCTGCAGAAGGGAGGCCAAGCCAGGCTGTCCTTTGTGTGAGGTGAAAACGGCCACTTCCAGCCCCATCGGGTCAATATGTCCCTCACCCAGCACACCCGCTGGCAGCTTCAGCCATAATTCCCCCCCAAAAAATCCAAAGTAGGAGCCCTGTCCCCCTCGACAGCAACCCAGCACTTGGTAAGCGGGCACCCACAGTTCCAAACGGCCTGTGAATGGGGCAAACATAACCAGACACACCAAATTCTCACTAATTATCACAAAGGAGAGTCCACAACACAGGACAATTGCATAGATCTCACCTCCTGCCCTTTCTCTCCCCTGTTGCTCTCTGCCAAGGCCGTCACCTTCGTCACAGACATCAACCCAGACCAATTAACCTGGGAAAAATATTTTATACCCACACAGGAGGTAGAAGCCGCTTTTCCATCTGCTTATTGTTTTCCCTTTTCCCATTAGTGGAGAGTTTACAAACTAAATAACGAGATTCCAGACTGGAAAAGCCCTGGCTGCCCACCAGCAGGTGGGATTCCCAGTCACTGCTTCTGCTGTGGAACCTGCCAGGGGGATCCGTGTCTGCCTGATCCCACCAGCCGTTCCTGCCGGGACAGAAACGATGAAAAATGAGTACATTTCCCCCACATCATTCAAGTTTTTAGCTGTAGCTCTTGCCACTCTCAAACAGCAGGTTTGTGTTTCAAACGCTACTACCCTTACAGAAAAAAGCCTCTACTATGATAGTTCCATTGAACTTAAAGGTAATTAGTTAAGGAGCAAAGACCACGTTAGGTGGAGACTCTCGTACTTCAGGCACTACCTCTTGGCTAAGGGTTTTGCCCTCATTAGCTTTTCACCACCTTTTTTTAATTCCCCTTTTTCCTGTCTCCTCTCTCTTTGGGAATCTCCAGGTAGCACTCCCTGAGAAAATGCTGGGTATTTCAACTGAATATTAAAAAAACCACAGTGCTGGAAATCCCAGAGCTCTGTGTGAATTCTTCGCTTTTGTTCCTGTAAGAGGAAGGTTTCTTGGGAAGGGCGGGAGCAAAGCAAGCTGGAGCCAGTTCCCAACAGGCAGAAACAACGACAAGGGATGGGAAGGGCTGAACTTCCGGGAATGGTTAATATTCATTACTTTAAAATTGCTTCTATGGCATTGGGAAATAACCGATTGCTTTATTCACAATCCGATGCCAGGAGTGATAGAGCAGAAAATGTAGAGCACTCACCTCTACATAAATACAATTAATCCATGTACCAGTCGGCCTTGCCTGCTTAAAATGTGGCAATTTTAAGCTTGCGGCTCTGGAGGAGCCCAGTCCATCCCAAACACCCTGAGCAGGGCACTCTCAGCAGCACACCAGCGGGCCAGCCGAGGCCTCGGAGACCATCCACCCCTCTGAAGACTGGCCACAGAACCACAGAATGGTTTGAGTGGGAAGGAACCCTAAAGATCGTCTCATTCCACCCCCTGCCCTGGGCAGGGACACCTCCCACCACACCAGGTTGCTCCAAGCCCCCTCCAACCTGCCCTTGAACCCCTCCAGGGATGGGGCAGCCACAGCTTCTCTGGCCAACCTGGGCCAGGCTCTCACCACCCTCCCACCAAACAAGTTCTTCCCCACATCTCAGCTCCATCTCCCCTCTGTCAGGGTCCAACCCTTCCCCCTCCTCCTAGGGCTCCCCTCCCTCATCCAGAGTCCCTCCCCAGCTTTCCTGGAGCCCCCCTTCTTTAGGGACTGGCAGGGGCTGGAAGGTCTCCCCGGAGCCTTCTCTTCTCCAGGCTGAACCCCCCCAACTCTCTCAGCCCCCCCTCCCAGTAGAGGGGCTCCAGCCCTACCAACATCTCTGGGGCCTCCTCTGGACCTGTTCCAACAGCTCCATGTCCTTCTGATGGTGGTGACCCCAGAGTTTGGGGGAGGTCTCCCCAGAAGGGAGCAGAGGGGCAGAATCCCCCCCATGACCCTGCTGGCCACGCTGCTGGGGATGCAGCCCAGGGTGGGGGGGTTTCTGGGCTGCCAGCCCACGTTGCCGAGGCGTGTGGACCTTCTCATCCACCAACACCCCCAAGTCCTTCTCCTCAGGGCTGCTCTCCAGACATTCTCTGCCCAGTAGGGATTAGTGCTTGCACAGAAGCACCCTGGCACCGCACCCGCCATCGGGATGCGCTCTCCTGCTACCGGCACAAAGGACAGCTCGGGCTCAGCGACCCCTGTCTCCATGACACCCCCTCAGCCCCTGAGGCGAGAGGCGGGCCGCCCCGCCGCACA
>NW_015090768.1:1184387-1229798 GCF_001431845.1 Calidris pugnax | reverse complement strand
CCCCGGCCCTGCCCGCGGCCCCTCCCGCCTCCATGGCGGCGGCGGCGGCCTCCCGCCGCGGCGGAGCTGCTAGGCCGCGGGCCGCCCCCGCCCGGTGGTCAGGCGCCGGGATCCCCGCCGGGCCTCCTCGGGCAGCGCCGTGGGGGTGCTCTCGGGGGATCTCCGCGGGCCGAGGCGGAGCCAGCCGCTTCCGTACGCCTCTGCGGCCTCCTTTCCGCCCTGCTGCAAGAGGTCATGTGCCTGTTACACTTGTCATTATTCACGTAATTGCGTTATGCACGTACGGGGGGGAAAAGACACTCCTTTACGGCCTGCGATTGCCCGCGGGATTCCTCCTGTCAAACCCACATTTTTCTCTAGGACCCGTTTGTTCCAGGGCGGTGTAACTAACCTCTGCAGTTCTGGCTAACCTCCGGGGCTGCTGGGGAGGTTTAGGATGGATTTTGGGAACAATTTCTTCACGGAAAGGGCTGGGAAGCCTTGGCAGAGGCTGCCCAGGGCAGTGGTGGAGTCCCCATCCCTGGAGGGATTTCAAAGCTGGGCAGAGGTGGTGCTGAGGGACATGGGTCAGTGGGGGGTTTGGGCAGTGCTGGGTTGGTGGTTGGACTCCATGATCTGAAAGGTCCCTTCCAACATAGAGGAGTCTAACTCTAGGCAGTTTATGGATGCTTGGCCATAAAACTAGAATTTTTACATAAATAAGCGTTCCTTGCAAAGATTTCTATGCAAAATGTGCAGGTAATCACTAATATATAAATGATATTCATAATGATGATAAATGATACTAAATAATAAATATTATGTTAGACGATAATGTTGATTTTGGCCATGTCAGTTTGATTTCTTTTACAGAACCCAATGTCATTATATGTTGATCTTTTGCATAAGCATTATGTACATTAATTTTTCTTTTTGCCATGATGAGCAAGGATTGTTTGAGGAAAAATCAAACAAGAACACGCTAAATTATTTTTAATATCCAAGACTATTTGGATTTTAATTTTTTTTTCATTTTAGGGGAAAAAACCCCACAACCTATTACAAAGCATTCATTTTTATCATAATTGAATCTTCAATCCTTGCTAATGCATAACCAGGAAGATTCACCCATCCTGCTAGCTGGTTATATGTGTGGATTCAGAACCAGTATTTCTGGTGATCTTGCAGTTTCTTTCTTTGGGTTGGATTTGGGCAGTTTCGTGTTAGAAATGGGAGGAAATGGAATGCATGTGTAACTGAAACTGAGGGACAGTTCCAGACAGGAGAGTTGTGGTGTTAATAGCAGGGATAACTGGCCTTAAGTGGCAGAACCATTAATGCTTGGCAGCCAGCTGAGCAAATCACCTCTGAATAGATGCAGGTATTTGTTGTGCTGCTCTGTGTTTCAGTATTTTTATTACAAATGAACTCTGTTTCTGTAACTTTGTAGTTTTAGACATATTAACTAAGCTGTTAAAAGATTACTTTTGTGGTTCAGAATGAAGTGCCCCACACAAAAAAAAATATTCTGATGTTGAATGGCATGGTAATGGGCAAGATCTTTTGCCTTGTCTGATAAATGCTAATGAACATTATACCAGGACTCTACCAGAATGCCAGGCTTACGTGCAGTTGCCACTGGTAGCTGGTCTGCTGAGAAACGAATGACAATTTCTGTTCCCAAGGGAAGCATATGGATTGGTTCTTTTTTTGGCTGGTGTCTTGGTTTTTTTGGGGGGGGAGGTTAACTCTGTTTCTTCCCACCCACTGAACATGGTGATGTTGAAGAATACCTCTTGCATGGACAATCCTATTCACTCCAGCCTGGTTCTAGCTTGATTTTTACATAATAACAATGCCAGTAATAACGTTTGTGTAGGTGGCAGAAATATCCCTTAAAAAAACCCAGATTTAATATTTAAGGTGCTGGTTGCAATATGAGTGGACTTTGTTGGAGCGAGTAGTTGGAGGTTGTGATAGGAAGGTTAGATTTCTGCTGTATTTCAGAACCTGTTCATCAGAGTTGGTACGTTGTTCAGACCCCCACCCTGGTAACTCCTGATGTATCTCAGCATTCCTTGGCACCATCTCTGGGAGAGATTCACTACATTTTTCGATCTGTGGTGAATTAGAATAATTATGGCCTTTTTTTGGTAACTGTTGAGAACATCCTGTTCCTGATGAATTTCACTCAGCCACAGCTTGGATTTTAGAGAGACTGGAAATACATTTTTAAAAACGAAATGCGGTGACGTGCATTAATTCTCAGGCTGCATTAGGCATAGCCTTACCTATTTTCAGTTGTTCCTATAGACTGAGCTAGCTGTGCAGTTTAGTGCAGGGTGGTACTTAAGTAAATAAGCAGTATCTGCTCTGTTTCATGTTCCCCTGTTATCACAGACATTTTAAGAAGGTTTGAAAGTATTGTATTGCATTTACGTAACAAAGAGTTTATTTTTATTTTTTTTTGCAACTTAGATTAGTATACCATTCAGGTATGCCATAACTCCTTGATTTACTTTTCTTTAAAATTTTGCTGCTGTAATTTTGTTAAACACCGTCTGCTAATGCTGCTTTGGTTTTTATGGTTTTATGCAAATGCCTCAAGAAAAGGCACCATTTTGGCAAGTGACTGTGTATTCCTAGATACAAAAGAGCTAATAGTTTCAGGTTTTCTATCTCTGTGCCATTTATTGCTACAATGTTACTTTCCAGTTATTAAATGAGCAAGATGTTGGCTGAAGTGAATGTTCCTAATTTTAATATTTTACAACTGCAGTACAACTCCAGTCTGATTTTTAACATCAGGTTAGATTCAAAGTATATTAAAGAGTGATCTGAGGGACGTTTAGGGCAGCAGTTGAGTTTGTGTAACTGGTGTGTTGGGCTGACCCCGCGCTCAGCGGTGCTGAAGGTTAGATAGGGTTTTTTTTGGCATTTGCACTAACAAAAATAGATCTTGGACGTCTTTCTTGTTGCTGCTGAAGTCGTTCTCCTGAATTCTGACAACTCCCTGCGCTTTCACTGCATAAAGACTCGATCAACCCAGTTATTTTGGCAGTGGGATGCATTTTGAAGAGCTATTCTTCTAATTGTTTCAGGGAATCTAGTTAGTAAAGGTGGATCTTTGTCATGCAGAATTAATATTTTTCAGAGCTACCTCTTTAGGTTAATTTGTACCCCTGGTCCTTGCGGAGCTGAACAGCACATGTACCCTGGACTTGGTCAGGAACTTGGGCTTTAGGACTTGCTACTACTTTCAGTACCTGCCCTGGGCCTTCTGGAGGCAGCTTTTAACTTGTCTGCTGCACAGCTGTGTCAGCGTAACAATTTTTAATGCTGTCTTTTAGTTTATACATCTGATTAAACCCATTTTCTGGATATATGGATTTTTGAAACCCGTTCTGGACCTTCACTGGGTTGATTCTGGTCTTTGGGGGTTTGGCCTTCTCTCAGAGAAGGAGAGGGGTGCACAGTTGTATGGCCTAAAATTCTTTCCTTTTGTTGTAGGAAGCAGATTTTTCTGGGTTTTTTTGGGTTTTTTTTTCAAGTGACTGAAAACTGGGTTCTCTTTTGGATTTTCTATGCCTGGGATTTTTTACACAGTTCTGCTGACAGACGCTCCCTTTGAGCTGTGGAGCAGGTACAGCCCTCTCTTGTAAGGAGGCCTGTGTTTACTGATGGGTCAAAAGTTCCTAAAGAACCTATTAGTGAGATTTTCGCTTCTTGAATTTCTTTGTGTTTGTTTCTGTTACTGCTGCATGATGGATGCTCATTTAGCCATGTACATCCCTCCAGAATGAACTCGGCAGTGTCTGTGTGTGTGAGAAGAAGCACAGTGAAGTTTGGTCTTGAAGCTTTTATGAAATTGTGTTGATAAGTAAAATCTTAGTGGTCCTTTAATCATTACCCTCTCCATTTCATAATTTACCTTAAGTAATTTGAGACGTAAAGCAGAGAGTGTAAAACTTCTGGTTTTATGAACTTATGCAGTATATGTAATTTTTTATCTTTCTTGAGCAGAGTTTTTCATCTTCCCTTCTCACAGACAGGTCATGAAAACTAATTTGCATTTAGGTGACTGGTCATAGATATGAGGCAATAAAACTATTTCAATTTGCATTTAGGTGACTGGTCATAGATATATTGTTCAGTTACAAATGAGGCAATAAAACTATTTTTGCAATTTTATAGTGAATTGGCTTCATTTGTGTCTGTAATCACGCAAAATGGCATTTGATACAAAACCTGAAATCATGTAGAGAAGGACCCCATAGTCCCCTGTGGCTTCCTGGGTTGGCAAAGGTGGGGAGAGGATCGAAGTTACAAGTTCCATATTGTCCAACTTGCTTCCATCTAAATAATTTCTTTCTTTCTTTCTTTTTCAGTGATTCTCCTTTGCCTGTGTCATCGCGTGTGTGTTTTGTAAAGTTCCATGATCCTGACTCAGCAGTTGTGGCCCAGCATCTGACAAACACTGTATTCGTTGACAGAGCGTTGATAGTCGTACCATATGCAGAAGGTTTGTGAATTGTTTAATGGCCTATGAAGCCGTTTTATTCCAGTATAGTTGACAAAAATGGGGATTAGTAAATGTCAAACATATAAGATATTACATTTTGAAACCCTTGGTATATTGCCATTGGCCCATAGATTAGATAATTATTTTTATCTGGTGACACTGAATGAAAGTGGAAAGTTTACCTCTTCCTGATTTTGTATGTCTTTCAGGTTAGAATATTAACATTTTTGTTAGAATTATGTGCAAATTTTGCTCTTTATCAGTCTCAGTGAGACGTTTTCCTGAACAGACTTATGCAAACAGGTCAACGTTTTAAGGAGATTTTCCCTGAATAATGAAGTGTTTGCCACTTTCACGTAGGCGTAAATCTCTTCACGAGAATGGTTTCTCCCTCCCCGAGAGTGCGTGGGAGAGCAGATGACTATTTCCTTGGGATCTGCTGCCACTGCCTTTAGCAGGAGCTTCCCTGGAAAGGCACTCACTCCTTGTGAAGTCCAGTATACCAAGGGTTTGAATAATTACGCTTTAATTTGAAAGTGAGATCTTCCCAGAGGTGCCAAATTGGGCACTGGTACTAGTTTTTTTTTTATTCCAAGTTTTCTTGTTCATCCTTGATATATTTTACAGAATTTCACTAAATAATAAACTCTTCTCTCTGTTATTTGTGTGTGTGATTTTTGTAGTGGAGAAGGCAAATGCAAAGCCCTTCCAGATGACTGAAAAACAGTGGGTCCTCTGCAGCTACAGGGGATTCTAGACATTAACTAAAGGCCAGCAAGCACTCAAGTCCCCAAGTGTTTTCCTGGTGTAACCACTTGTTAACTACATTTTCTCTTCTTCTTTTTATTTTTACATTTTAGGGTGTTACAGTAATTTGAAAGGCAATGAGCAGGGTTTTTGGAACTTACCTTAGAAACAAAGTGCTGAGAAGACACCTCTTCTTACAGAAGTCTTATTAAACTCTTCTAGACTTGCTTTAGAAGTAATTGATTTCTATTGTACTGTTTTCTTGCTTTACTTCTGAAATAATGGCATTTCCCAGATCGCTTGAAAGAAATATAATCTCTGTAGATTAAGTCATACTAGAGTAATAAATTTGGTACGTGGCCTGGGTTCAGAGCTATAATCTAGACATTGCAATGCTGTAGGCTGTCTTTTGAGGCCCGGGGAGCTGTCTTAGCTTTGTATTCCTGAAATTTAAAAAAGATACGAAAACTTAATTTCTGGAATGTAGGAATCTGCAGCATGACCTTTGATTGAGAGAGAGGTGCTGCTGTTTGAGAGCTGTACAGAACACATCCTGAAATTGCTGTTGAGTTACTGCTTCTGCTGTTGCTAGTTGAGGTTTCATAGTGTAGCAGAAAGGCATCGTGTCCTCCTCTTTGCCTTAAAGCATGATGTGGAACAGTCCCTCCGAGTCAGCACTGAGACATTCACCAAGGCCCATGCTGAAAGAAACCAATGTTTAACTTTTCCAATAAGGATAAAAAAGGTTTTTCTCTTTGTCGGTCTGACTTTGTCCATTGTGCTTGATGGTGGATAAATCTGGCACATAGAGAAAGCTGCCCAGTACTTTTGGTTCAGGTGGCGTAACGAAAATAAAATTAATATATAAGTAGAATATTCTAATGGGCCTGTTTAAATCAAGGGCTGTTTCCTGGGGTGTCCTAGCGGTCCCGAATGTTGCCGTTTTTGGCTGAATGATGTAGTGTGTCATAGCCAATGACTTTCTGCCCCGGAGTGTGTAATCACACACGTTTGTCCCCAGGCTGGAGGAGAGTTTCCCCTGTGAGGGCAGAGCCAGGGTCCCAATTCAACAAGCTGTTTAAGCACCATACAGCAAGATTCTTAAAACCCTCGTGCAATTGCTCGTGTGCTTAAAGCCAGGCATATGCTTAACTACTGTGCTGAACTGGGCCTTTTTATCTCTTTATTTTCTATTGTGATAATTCTGTATTAATATTGCCTGTCACTAAAGCAAATGTTTGTTATCTGTTTAGTGCAATAATTATCCCCTATATCACAAGCGCACTCCAGTTTTAGCACACACAGACATTTTGCTGTTGGCTGTTGCTTTGTGTTATAGAGCTATACACAAAGTCTACGGTAAGGCTTAGTATTTGTAATTTTCACTGTGATATTCCTAGATTTGGAAGGAACTCTAAGGTTAAAGGTGGCTGGGGGGGGTATTTAGGTTCTTTGGTTAATGTTTGTTTCTTTTGTCTGTTTCTTTTTCTTTCATTTCTACACATTCATGCAGTATTTCATGGTTCTAACAAAGCAGCAGTAAAAAAAGCTCTTGAAGCATGAAAATTAACTGGTGAGGGGCCTCATTGCTTTTTTTAAAATTGTAGTTTATTTATTTCTAAATACTTTTTTAAAAAACGATTAGAGGATCAGATGCATGATTTTTTTTTAATGGATGCAGATCTTCTATGAGGTGTCTCAAGATAAGTCTGAGGATTTGTATTTAGATGCAAGAAATGTTGTAGTTGCACTAATTTGAAATGTTTAGCTATAATTTATAAATATCCTCTGAGACATAATTTTGCATGCAAAATTACCCCATAATCTCTCTGTAGGTATGTTAATATATTTATGCATTGATGCCCTTTATCTAAATGACCTTTTTCCCCCCCTCTCCCTCCATAACTTTTGGTATCTAAATTGATGACAGCTCAATGACACAAGCAAGATAACAGTGCTGTGTATTATACATTTGTTTATATTATCGGCACTTCTCAGTATAGGTGGAAGGAACCATTACCTTTATTTAACAGTGGTTTTTCTTTTTTGTTGTTGTGTTTTACAGTTCTTTTCCCTGGTTCAGCCTGAACTATATACCAGGCCCTGCTGAAAATACCACCCAACAGTTTTCTTCTGCAGCTTATCCAGTTTCTCTTAAGTGCCCTGTACATATTGTATGTTTTATGATGAGATGCAGTTTCTTAATATGTATTACAGAAACACTACTGGTATTTGCAAATATATAGTAAAATTGTTTTATTGAACTCTCATTTTGGGGGCTTGGGCACATTAACAAATTAATCCATCTGTATAGGGCTTTTGCTGTTGGATAGAATTAAAAATACCTACACAATTACTTGTTTCGTGGTAGGGCCCTTAAAATTCTCTGTGCAGAGCAGGCAGTGAAATAACACGCTTGTCTTAGTTGGCTGCAAGATTTTGGGCCAGAAGTTTCTTCTGCAGTGGCAGTGTGTAGCAGCATTCTTGGTACAATAAGCATGGCACATATTGGAACAATTGCATTTTACTGCACAGGTAAGGAATGTGCCACAGTATCTGTATGTTTGCACCCCTCCAGCCACAGACACACAGACACAGCGCGGATTT
The DNA here is from genome assembly GCF_001431845.1 of Calidris pugnax. NCBI lineage: Eukaryota > Metazoa > Chordata > Aves > Charadriiformes > Scolopacidae > Calidris > Calidris pugnax. The sequence continues at coordinate 1,221,943 of NW_015090768.1, read as the reverse complement.
GAAGATCTGCAGAGACTTTTCATTTCCATTTGACAAGTCAGCAAAAGCCCTACGCTTGATTCAACCAAAAAAAAAATAATATATATTTCCATACCTTCTCTTTAAGTTTTACAAAATTTATGTGGTAGGTGTAAAAGAAAACATAGTGAACTGTACCATATTATTAACCCCTAAATCAAACTTTTTTTGTCTTGTGTATCTTGATTTTTCTGTGTGCTTTATAGTGAAGCAGCCGACACGAGTCGTTGTTCATAAAACAGCTTTTGAAAGTTGAGAGCACACCCCTGGAGAACCGACTGTGCTTGCTTACGTTTGGTTCATGACTTAAAAATCGAGTACAGGTGATGAAATCTTGGCAGTGTTAACAAAAAAGTAGTGTGTATTGTGCTATTTTTTTGCTCTAGAAACTTAACCATTTGTAGAGAAAAAGGAACAGTCAAATTTTCACCCATTGAAGTTTCATTCTGACAAAAAAAAAAAAAAATTAATGATAAATATTAATAGACATCGAGCTTTGTATTTTAGCCAACATAAGTACTTTCAACAAACTCAGGTGGTGTATCAGGGAGACATTTTCTGGGTGTATTTGTGTATTTTCTGCCTCTGGAAAGGAATGCTCTCTAATGCCAGGCTGTTTCTCTGCAGGAGTTATTCCTGATGAGACTAAGGCTTTGTCTCTCTTGGCACCAGCTAACGCCGTGGCAGGTCTGCTGCCCGGGGGGGGACTCCTGCCCACTCCCAACCCACTCTCTCAGGTAGGTTTGCTGCTTGGAGTCAAGGGAAACCATTCCATGTTTTCTCTTGCCTTCTAACTTACTTTCTGTTGGGTTTTTTTCAGGACAAATAGACTGAGGTGCTAATGCTATTCCTATAAAGTTTTAATTGATATTTCTTCATGGATTGTTACAGCTCTCTGATACAAGTTGTGGCAGAATGGTGTTAATTTACTAAATGGGATGCTTTGATTTCCCTAATATGATGCTTCTGGTATCTCAGGAGCCCTGTGTGTTTCTCTCTCCTCCCTCTTTTATCCATTGTACGCCCACAGACAGATGTGACAAGCAGTACAGATCTCAGAGATTTTAAATTCATATGGTTGAAGGAGTTGATGTGCTGTGGAGATGCCTTCCCTTAATGCTCCAACCAAAGGGAAAAACTTGTAGCCTGTATTCCCTTCTCATCTAAATACACAAGAATTTGGGTGGAAGATGAACAGTAAGAATAATACAGTGTGGAAAAAGTTTCAGTCAAAGCACGTACCTTACTAGAGAACAGAGGATCAGGAAAATTAATAAGACTAAATCTTCATTCATTCTGCAGTTCTCAGATCTGCTTCTTCAGCTTGTGCTGAGCTCTTCTGTATGTATCTTCTGTTATGATTTGTGATTGCATGAAACATACTTGCCGTTGAGTTGTTCAGAAAGTCTCTTTAACCCAATGTAGAAGGAAAAGTCGGAAGTTTAACTTTGAAACTCAAGGAAAGGGATGGAAGAAACAAATACAGTCTTAAAGATTTCTTTCACCAAAAACTGTATGTATGTATGTAAAGTCCTGAAAACCGTCATGCCTTCCCTTAATGCTCCAACCAAAGGGAAAAACTTGTAGCCTGTATTCCCTTCTCATCTAAATACACAAGAATTTGGGTGGAAGATGAACAGTAAGAATAATACAGTGTGGAAAAAGTTTCAGTCAAAGCACGTACCTTACTAGAGAACAGAGGATCAGGAAAATTAATAAGACTAAATCTTCATTCATTCTGCAGTTCTCAGATCTGCTTCTTCAGCTTGTGCTGAGCTCTTCTGTATGTATCTTCTGTTATGATTTGTGATTGCATGAAACATACTTGCCGTTGAGTTGTTCAGAAAGTCTCTTTAACCCAATGTAGAAGGAAAAGTCGGAAGTTTAACTTTGAAACTCAAGGAAAGGGATGGAAGAAACAAATACAGTCTTAAAGATTTCTTTCACCAAAAACTGTATGTATGTATGTAAAGTCCTGAAAATGGTTGTCGAACCGTCTTAATTTTAGTTCTGTCAGTGAATCCCAGCCTACTCCCAATCTGCTTAATGGTAGAATTTATTAAACTCATCCATTTATGGTCATTCTTTTCAAAGCTGGTTGTGTAGCTCCCTTTGACTTACTGGGAGTCGGGCATTTAACTCAGTGAAAACCATTGAGCTGTGGTGGCATCAGCGTGTGGGGAACGTGGCTTTTTTTTCGGGGCTGCAGGGAGAAGCCTGCACCATTTGAAGAGCTCAGTGAACTCAGAAACTCATGGGCAAAGAGTGGAAGGTTCCTCACTCCTGACTACGTGCTTTTGTGCTGGCTCTGGAGCTCCTGGGGTCCCTTGGTGCTGTGGTAGCTCAATGCAGCCGGCACAAAAATATGGTTTTTGACAGCTCAGTGAGCAGACAGTGAGAAGGAAGGAAGGGAGAGCGAGACCTCAGCAGCAGCACAGCATAAAATTAACATCAAAGCATGGGGATTTTAGCACAGGCTGTGTTTTGTTTCAGTGTGTGGTTTGATTTTCTCCCTTCAAATGGCTAAAAAATGAGGTTCTTCTATGAGGCATTTAGGTTAATTTAAGGCATTCAGACCTACGCCGTCATTCTGCTTTTTATTCCAGGAGCTTTTCAACCCGTTTCCCAGTTCCAACCAAATTTGAGAGATTTGTAGAGATGTAGTATTATTACATTGTCTTTTAACATAAACTATGTTAATTTCAATCCTAAGTTGATTCAGATATATGGGAGTTGGCTCAGAAACTTGTAATGAATTTTCATTTTAACACCTGAAAATAAGTTCATTTTGAACTATTTCTTGAATGTAGTGGGATGCTTAACTTGTTTTTTTTATATTTTTTTTTTTCCCTACCCATTGGGATGCAGAGGAAACAGAATTTCACTTTAGAATATTTATAGGGAAAAAAAATATCTTTCATATACTGAATTTTGGAATATCTGAATAGGGAAACCTGAAATACTCTTGCCAAACTTAGTATAATGTTTTCTGTTGCTGGAAACCTAAGTAAAACCTAAGTTTCCCCATGTCTGATGCTTGGGTATCTTGATCTCACCGCTTTTTATCCAGTGAAGATGGCTTTTTGTCTAATTGCTGTTCTCCTTGCAGATCGGTGCTGTCCCTTTAGCTGCTTTAGGAGCTCCCGCTCTCGATCCTGCCCTGGCTGCTCTCGGGCTTCCTGGAGCAAACTTAAACTCTCAGGTACCTCACACACTGCAGTTTCTCAGCAGTCAGAAGTATATTAAATAGCAGGCTGAAGAGCTGGAAATGCTATACTTGAGTCTGAAGAAGTGTTACAAAAATACTACTTTTTATTACAGGCTTGGCTCGGTGTAGCCTGCACAGGTGGCTGGTGCTTTGAACTTCTGAGATTTATTATAGAATTGTTTTTTGGAGTAGCAGGTTTATAAAGGACCACTTTTCTTTTGCTACCCTCTTTTCTCTATTTCAAGTATTTTTCATTTATATCAGTTTAACAGCCACTGTCTGAAAAACCCAGTGATTTGGAATAAATAGTGTCTGCAGGAGTATCAAATTAAATGCGGGAAAGACATAAAAATAATTTGGGACTAGTAATGAAGTGTTTCAGGTATGCTCATTATCGAGTGCTGAATCTGTCCTGTACTTACAGTAAAAGAAAAATTGTTTGATGAAAGTACGGAGCAGACTTTATTATAGACTATAGTCTTTTTTAAAATGAATAAAAAAAGTACTAAGTAGGAGTAGAATATGGAGTTAATATTTAAGATATGAGAGCCAAATACTGTACAGACAACACATTTTACAAGAAATAATAATTTAATCCATTGCTAAAAAATCATCATTCAGCATTCTTTGTATGCATGGCATGTGTAGTAACAAGCAAATAGTGGTGATAAAGAAATAAAAAATTTAAAAAAAAAAAGCATCTTAAACACATATTAGAAAAATGTAATGTGATGAAGGGTTGTTTCCTTTGTCCATTAAGGGAGCTGATGGCAACAAACTGTTAGAATTCAGCACATGGTTGCCTCTGGATAAAGGAAATTGGTGGAGACTAAACATTCTGCTGTTCATACCCCACTGGCACAGGAGGGGACCAGTTCCAATAATCTCTGGATTTGCCTCAGAGCTGTAAAATACATTTTTGGTGGGATTTTTAGAGTAAAGAAGCTTTTGGTTATTGTTCATAAATTGACATTGAGGACTGCCCATAGACAGGCAACTGGGTTCTCTAATGAGGTCTCTGTTCTCTTGAAGGAACAGAGAAATAACCTGTAAATACCAGAAGTGTATTTTTATTTTAAAGTGCTTTAATTCTGCCCTGGAAAGGGCTGATATTTGGCCGCTGTGGGGAAAAAAGGTACCTGAGCACCACTGAAAAGTGATGTTCTCACCCTCAGCACCATCTACAAATTTGAAAACAGAACAATATCCCTTTTGTCTGTAACATCTTTGGGGTGTGGGGTTTGTTTTGTGGAGTATTTTTTTTATCTGTGGACACTTTCTACTGTAGCCACTGCTGAGGAAGAGAATCTCCTTAAGCATACACATCTCCCAACGTGGTTTTAACTTGTTTTTTTTTTTCCCCCTCACAGTCTCTTGCAGCAGATCAACTACTAAAACTTATGAGCACAGTGGATCCAAAGTAAGTGTTTACAAATATTTACAAATATTTATATTGCAATATACTCCTTCTCAGGAATATCTGTTGGGATTCAGTATCCAGTCTTTGTCCTGCTGGATCTGACTAAGGTTGAAGAAAAACAGTGTCCTGGGGATCTTGTGCAGACTCTTTTTACTGTGGTAGAGAGAGAAGAAGGGGAGGAAGCAAAGATTATTCAGCCTTGCATCTACGGAATAATTAATCTCTGGGATTTCATTTTGCTGGAGATAGAAATTCAGTTTGTGTCTGTGGTATAGAGGTGCAGCCAGCACCTCCCGTCCTGAAGGGCCATGCCCATGGTGGGGGCTGGACGAGGGGACCTCTAAAGGTCCCTCCCCACCCAAAATGTTCTGTCATCCTGTGGCTGAGGACAAGCCGAGACCAGCAACTGGGGTCAAAGCCAACAATAAAAGAGTCTATTTACATTACAGCCATCAGGAGATAATAAAAACCAACATGTCTTATTACGTGGTAGAAAAAGGGAGCAAAAAGCAGTAGCATGAGTATTTGCTAGTTTTTATTTCAGTATTCAGAAAAAGGATAACTTTATTCAAAATATGGCATGGGGACAGCAAGTAGGGAAGGGTTGTAGCACTTCATGTATTCACGTGCTGTTCAGCTATTGGTAAGGTTGGAGCAGGATGGTGAAAGCATGTGCCATAGGGGAACAGCTGGTGGGCAAATTAGTAGATAAAAAGTGCAATAAATGCAAAGAAACCACCTCAGCCTTGGGACGGCAAATTGCAGGGAGCTTTGGGGAGAATTCTTTCAACTCTGGGCTTGGGGAAAGCATGTCGATGCGTGCTTGTCCTGCTGCTGGAATGGCTAAATAGATCTTCCCTGCTATTTACAGTTCACTGGAATTCTGAGAGCTGGATGTGCAGGTGTCTTGTGACACTGTCTCCACATCTTACACTTATTCTGTTATCTGAACGGTGACAAAACACAGGCAGATGCTGATTCCCTGAGATCAGCTGCTTCGAACAGGCTGCAAATCTATTTCTTTGATTCCTCCACACTGAATTGGTAACATCCTTTTCCATCTGGCAGGTTGAACCATGTAGCTGCAGGCCTTGTCTCACCCAGTCTGAAGTCAGATACCTCCAGTAAAGAAATCGAAGAAGCTATGAAAAGAGTCCGAGAAGCACAGTCACTAATCTCTGCTGCTATAGAGCCCGGTGAGTTTCACTCCTAGAGTGGGATTTAAATCCTAGAATTCAATTCACGATGGAGTTTTGATGTAGGTGATAAAAGCAGCCATCAGGAGATAACAAAAACCAACATGTCTTATTAAGTGGTAGAAAAAGGGAGCAAAAAGCAGTAGCACAAGTATTTGCTAGGTTTTTTTTCAGTATTCAGAAAAAGGATGACTTTATTCAAAATATCAAAATGTTCTGTCATCCTGTGGCTGAGGACAAGCCGAGACCAGCAACTGGGGTCAAAGCCAACAATAAAAGAGTCTATTTACATTACAGCCATCAGGAGATAATAAAAACCAACATGTCTTATTACGTGGTAGAAAAAGGGAGCAAAAAGCAGTAGCATGAGTATTTGCTAGTTTTTATTTCAGTATTCAGAAAAAGGATAACTTTATTCAAAATATGGCATGGGGACAGCAAGTAGGGAAGGGTTGTAGCACTTCATGTATTCACGTGCTGTTCAGCTATTGGTAAGGTTGGAGCAGGATGGTGAAAGCATGTGCCATAGGGAAACAGCTGGTGGACAATTAGTAGATGAAAAGTGCAGTAAATGCAAAGAAAACACCTCAGCCTTGGGATGGCAAATTGCAGGGAGCTTTGGGGAGAATTCTTTCAACTCTGGGCTTGGGGAAAGCATGTCGATGCGTGCTTGTCCTGCTGCTGGAATGGCTAAATAGATCTTCCCTGCTATTTACAGTTCACTGGAATTCTGAGAGCTGGATGTGCAGGTGTCTTGTGACACTGTCTCCACATCTTACACTTATTCTGTTATCTGAACGGTGACAAAACACAGGCAGATGCTGATTCCCTGAGATCAGCTGCTTCGAACAGGCTGCAAATCTATTTCTTTGATTCCTCCACACTGAATTGGTAACATCCTTTTCCATCTGGCAGGTTGAACCATGTAGCTGCAGGCCTTGTCTCACCCAGTCTGAAGTCAGATACCTCCAGTAAAGAAATCGAAGAAGCTATGAAAAGAGTCCGAGAAGCACAGTCACTAATCTCTGCTGCTATAGAGCCCGGTGAGTTCAACTCCTAGAGTGGGATTTAAATCCTAGGATTCAATTCACAATGGAGTTTTGATGTCGGTGATAAAAAAAACAGTGTCCTGGGGATCTTGTGCAGACTCTTTTTACTGTGGTAGAGAGAGAAGAAGGGGAGGAAGCAAAGATTATTCAGCCTTGCATCTACGGAATAATTAATCTCTGGGATTTCATTTTGCTGGAGATAGAAATTCAGTTTGTGTCTGTGGTATAGAGGTGCAGCCAGCACCTCCCGTCCTGAAGGGCCATGCCCATGGTGGGGGCTGGACGAGGGGACCTCTAAAGGTCCCTCCCCACCCAAAATGTTCTGTCATCCTGTGGCTGAGGACAAGCCGAGACCAGCAACTGGGGTCAAAGCCAACAATAAAAGAGTCTATTTACATTACAGCCATCAGGAGATAATAAAAACCAACATGTCTTATTACGTGGTAGAAAAAGGGAGCAAAAAGCAGTAGCATGAGTATTTGCTAGTTTTTATTTCAGTATTCAGAAAAAGGATAACTTTATTCAAAATATGGCATGGGGACAGCAAGTAGGGAAGGGTTGTAGCACTTCATGTATTCACGTGCTGTTCAGCTATTGGTAAGGTTGGAGCAGGATGGTGAAAGCATGTGCCATAGGGGAACAGCTGGTGGGCAAATTAGTAGATAAAAAGTGCAATAAATGCAAAGAAACCACCTCAGCCTTGGGACGGCAAATTGCAGGGAGCTTTGGGGAGAATTCTTTCAGCTCTGGGCTTGGGGAAAGCATGTCGATGCGTGCTTGTCCTGCTGCTGGAATGGCTAAATAGATCTTCCCTGCTATTTACAGTTCACTGGAATTCTGAGAGCTGGATGTGCAGGTGTCTTGTGACACTGTCTCCACATCTTACACTTATTCTGTTATCTGAACGGTGACAAAACACAGGCAGATGCTGATTCCCTGAGATCAGCTGCTTCGAACAGGCTGCAAATCTATTTCTTTGATGCCTCCACACTGAATTGGTAACATCCTTTTCCATCTGGCAGGTTGAACCATGTAGCTGCAGGCCTTGTCTCACCCAGTCTGAAGTCAGATACCTCCAGTAAAGAAATCGAAGAAGCTATGAAAAGAGTCCGAGAAGCACAGTCACTAATCTCTGCTGCTATAGAGCCCGGTGAGTTTCACTCCTAGAGTGGGATTTAAATCCTAGAATTCAATTCACGATGGAGTTTTGATGTAGGTGATAAAAGCTAATGGTCTGCAAAATACTGGCTTAATGCTTTCATGTTTTATAGGGACTTAATTTATACTTGACAGCTTTTTAATTGTCCTGCAGGGTGAGCACTGTGTGTGTCCTGCAGAACGATGCAGGAATTTACTCATCTGTTGTGTTTTGCCCAAAATTCACTTGATTTGAAGATTGCAAAATGCTGGAGCTTCCCCTGGTGGGGGTTCATACTGGAGACCTCATTGGAAGCAGCAAGTGGCTTAACCACTTGCCATCCTAGTGGTGGTTGTTCTTGGGCATGATTTCCTTCCTTGGCATGCCTAATCTGCAGAAGCTTGTAAATAATTCTTTATTTTTGTAGTTTATTTCAGTAGATTTTATTTTAGAATAAGTTGCAGCAGTTCATCCATGGATCTCAGAGCCACCAAAGTAATTTACAGCACTGGAAATAGAGTTTTGGAGCCTCCTGATGGTTCTCAGGAAAGAATAGAGCTCCTGTTCTTTTACTATACTGGAAAAAAATGTGCTGGTTGTTTTGCTTTTTGTGGGAAATTCAAAATAGTAATTTGAGAGATTCTTTAGCCCTTTGTAAAACAGCAGAGATGCTGAGATTTTCCCAAGACCTCCCCTTGCCCTGCAGCTGTCACCTTGCAACTGACTTAAATTTAACATTTTCTGCACTTTGACTAATCCAGTTTTGCGTAAAACTTTCTGTTGGTTTTATGCCGTGTACACGTCTGTGTCACGTGTTTGCTCTTTGTGTCATCTCTGGAGGAAAAGGACAGATAAGCCTTAATTTCAAACGTCAAAATATTCCTTAAGTTTTCTTTATCTTATGAATATCTGTAGCATGAAGCTCAACTTCCTTTCCTTTATAAAATCTTCTTGAATGCTAAAATAACATCGGGGGTTTTTAACTATTCTTTTCCTTTTTTAACTCCAGACAAAAAAGATGAGAAACGAAGGCATTCGAGGTCGAGGTCACGCTCCAGGAGGAGGAGGACACCTTCTTCATCCAGACACAGGTAGTTGCCTTATTTGCTTTAAGAAAAGAAACAACAAAAAGACGTAGCTGGAAACAATTCCTTCAAAAACTCTTCTTGAATGACACTCCTCTCCTGGTGGAGGAGCAGAAACGGTGTGAGGAAAGCTGTGATTTGGCTGGAGTGTGGGATGGAGCCTCCCTCTGCTTCTGTGGGAAGGGTTTGGAGAGAGGAGGGAGAGCAGAAAATACCTCAGAAACAGCTTAAACTGCGGCGGAAAGAACTTGGGGACGCCCTGTCCTACCCAGCAGTGTTGGGACTCTGGGTTTATTTCACAATAAATTGTTCCTTATGTCAGATAAGAAACACCTTAGCGCAGAGGCTCGTTTGCTAACTGTAATTAGTATATCAAAATGTGCTGTGTTTGCCTCCCCTGTCCCGTGTGTTGCCGGCAGACGGTCAAGAAGCAGGTCGAGGAGAAGGTCCCATTCCAAATCGAGGAGCAGGAGGCGATCCAAGAGCCCGAGGAGGAGGAGGTCTCACTCCAGAGAGAGGAGCAGGAGGTCGAGGAGCACATCCAAAACCAGGTAACTGCCTCAGTACATCTCTGCTGTTGGCTAGAGATTAAACTATTGCATTTGGGTGCTTAATTTAAAAAAATAACAAACAAAAACACTGGGGCAGAATGAACTGGTGGCTCTTTTTAAAGTCACAGTCTCTCGTAATGTCTTATAGAATGACATGAATGATATGTCTTAGGAAAGCAGGAGCTGCAAGCATCTACACATCCATACACAGAAGCTATAAATGAGCTGTTCTTTTATTTTGTTGTAGATAATTGTAATTTTTGTTTCCACTGAAACAGTGTGAGTGGCCCCAGAAATACTAAGCAGCATGTGCCATCCAGTGCAGGCACCGTGTCTTCATTCCTTTCCCTGCCTAGCAAAAGTAGCAAACACTGTTTGACTAGTTTGAAAATCAAACTTAACATCTGTATTTTACTAAAAGGGATAAAAAGAAGGAAGAGAAAGAGAAGAAACGTTCTAAAACTCCTCCCAAAAGCTACAGCACAACCAGGCGATCGAGAAGCACAAGCAGGTATGGAAACATGGCCATTGATGGCCACTGTCACAGAGCAGTCTTGTGTGTAGCAGGACCATGATCCAGCTGGGAATATCCTGGCTGTACACACAAATGTGTGAATACTCTCTGCCTGGGTCTACAGGATGTTTTATTTTTCCCCTGATACTGTAATTTTCTGGAGAAAGAGTTTCTCCTTGCTCTATATCGAAGAGAGTGTGATCCTTTGAGGTCATTCAAAGCACTTTGAGGTCACTCTTAAACCCTTTCCCCACTTATGGAATGAATACATGCAAAACGTGTCATTCTTTTTAAAGAATTTTCCAAAATTAACTTGTAATATTGACAAGAACAAGCTGTTTCGTTTCTGTTTGCAAGAAGAGCCAGTGTCCCCAACACAGCCTGAGCTCGGCAGCTTGTTCCTGGGGGTGGAGGTGGAACAGGGAAGAACTTGCTCTGCTGATCAGCAGCTGGGGAGGATTTTCAGCACTTCCAAGAGTAAATACCCATTTGGAATTCTGTGTATGTGCTGCCTTTTGAGCCCTGCTGGGCTTGGAGCCAGAGGGGAATCACAGAATCACAGCATGGTTTGGGTGGGAAGGGACCTTAAAGATCATCGAGTGCCACCCCCTGCCCTGGGCAGGGACACCTCCCACCACACCAGGTTGCTCCAAGCCCCATCCAGCCTGGTCTTGAGTATGTGTAGCTTTAAAACAAAACAAAACAAAAAGCCAAAAAAAAGCTTTCATCACTTTTTCCTGCAGGGAAAGACGACGTAGGAGAAGCAGGAGCGGATCCCGGTCACCTAAAAAACCCAGGTCTCCTAAAAGGAAAATGTCCCGGTCCCCATCTCCAAGAAGGTCAGTTGAGCCTTTTTGGCTGAAAAAAAATAGTGATAATAAAGGTGTCTGGGTGGGAAATTCCCGAGGAGTGAGCTCTGGCCACGGTCACGGTGGGGATTGTAGGAACATGGTGTGTGTTTGGTGCTTGGCTTATACCCAGGCGTGGGTTGAGAGAGAGAGAGAGGGGGTGGATCTCTGCTGCCACTGCTGCTTTTGGTGCCATTTAATGTGCTTTGAGCACAGAACTGCTCTGGGAGTGCCCATAAACTCCAAACCTGGGGTATTCCAGGGCTGAGGAGAGACCTGGAGCTCCCAGCCCTTTGACTCCCTGTGACAGGAGTCACCCGGGCGTTTGGTGATCCTCAAACTGGAGCTGCTCCTTCATCAGACCCTCTGGAGCTGATGGGCTTACCAGGGTCTTATCCTGGTGGGAGGTAAGAACCTCCCATCCAGACCTGTTGGCTTACCAGGGTCTTATCCTGGTGGGAGGTGAGAACCTCCCATCCAGACCTAAGAAATGAGGTTTTTTGGTTATTTTCTGAAAGCCAATGATGTGTTATAGTCACATACAGCTCATTCTCCCTTTAGATGTGTCATTGTGGGTAAGGTCTGGACATGGTCTGTGGTCCAGTTGCAGAATGGCGTGGTGGCAGCCTTCATTCTTCTCCGTGCTCTTACCATTGCAGACATAAAAAGGAAAAAAAGAAGGATAAAGACAAGGAGAGGAGTCGAGATGAGAGGGAGCGGTCAACCAGCAAGAAAAAGAAGAGCAAAGACAAGGAGAAGGATCGGGAACGGAAATCTGAGAGCGACAAGGACGTGAAAGTATGTTTAAAACCCTCCTCAGCCCCACGGGCCCTGCTGTCCCGTCCCCCTGGAACTGGGGCTTTGGGAGCAAGTTTTACCTTTGTTTTTTATCTCGGCAAAGCAGGTCACAAGGGATTACGACGAAGAGGAGCAAGGGTACGACAGCGAGAAGGAGAAAAAGGAGGAAAAGAAAATGGCAGATTCTTCCTCCCCGAAAGGCAAGGAATGCGGGGCCGAGAAAGGGAGCGGGGATTCTGCCAGGGAATCCAAAGTGAACGGGGACGATCACCACGAGGAGGACATGGACATGAGTGACTGAGCCCTGTCCCCGCAGCCTCGGTGTGTCATTCCTCTGTCATTCTTTTACGCTGTACCCGTTAACCCTCAGTTAGATGTCTGATAACAGCTCCGCGCTACGCCCCGTTTGTAAACCCCCCCGTACTAACTCCCACCAGAGCAGCCTCCTGGTGACCCCGGGGTGGTGGGGCCCGGCCGTGGGGCTCTCACTGGGCACAGGAAGCCCTGCAGGTGTCCCCAGCAGGCAGGGGCTGGGTGGTGAGAGGCCCCCGCTGACCCAGCTCACCCCATAGCGTCCCCCACCCCCCACAGACCTCCGTGGGGCACACACAGCCTCCCCGTGCCCGGTCCTGCCGCTCCGGGGGGACCTACTCAAGGGTCTTAAGTGTGACTACACAAAAAAAACCCACAGTCCATCTGAAAACGAGCGTCCTGATCCTCCTGATCGATCGTCCTCATCCTCCTGATCTAGGTAGTTCTTTTGTTTCTGTTGTATTTTTTTAAGCCATGTGGCTGGGGTTGCTTGGTTTTGTTTTTCTGGTTTCCTTTGGCTTTTGACAAGAGTTAAAATGCACTAACCTTTTTGAGGGCTTGGTTTTTTTTTCCTTTTGGATGGTTTTTATCTTTTTTTAACTCCGTTCCAGCCCGTCTGGGGCGAGGTGTGGTGGCTCCACAGCCCCGGGGAGGGACAGATCTCCGCGTGCCCAGTGACAGAGGGTCGATCGGCGCGGTTTCCCTGATCAGGGGGTTTGATTTTGTTGCAGAAAAGGGTAGTGCATTTTAAACCTGACCTTCCTACGCTTTCCAAAGCAGGTCGACTTGATAATGTACTTTTTACTTGGATCTCCAGTTGTATAAACTAATAAATTTGTGTTTGCTGTCACTGCAGTAGTAGCCTCATGCGCACGGTGAGCCCGCCCTCTCCGCAGAGTAGTTAGAGCAGCCCTTTCCTCCCTCCCGCCCCTTCCAGAGCTTTTACTTTTGTGCAGGTAAAAAACCAACCCCGAGCCGAGCGGGGGCTGGGTCTGTGCCATGTCGATGTACAGTTTCTGAAATTGTTTTACAGAACTTTGATAATAAAAACCCTTAAACTCACACTCGTGTTGCTGGAAACCTCTGCTGGTGTTTGTTTGCACCCCGGAACCTACGTTTCACCTCCCTCTCTCCCTCCCAAACTTCACCTCTCTCCCTCCCAAACTTCACCTCTCTCCCTCCCAAACTTCACCTCTCTCCCTCCCAAACTTCACCTCTCTCCCTCCCAAACTTCACCTCTCTCCTTCAGAGCCTGCCTTTTAGTTCATCCCACCCATTTTAAGGTGACGGTAAGGACTTGGTCTCTTCAAAGCTGAGGAGCTGCCCTCCTCAGCTCATTACGCTAACAAAATATTTTAATTTGGGGGAATGAAGGGAATGAGCTTAAACAGGAACGTAGAGGTGTTAAGGGACAAGTGCTTTTTAAAGGAAATACGTATTTGTAAAAGCTTTTTGTATTTCCACTGAACTAAGGCCTTCAGGATGGTAAGGGAGGGGCAGAAAGACCCGGCACCCACAAAGGGAGGGTCTTTAAAGGAGGGGTCTGGGGGTGAAGCTGGAAGTGGTGCTTGAGCCCAGGCAAACCACTGTCTTCTTAAACCCTCCTTTGGCCCTGGGCAAAGCAGAGCTTGCCCTTGAGTGGGCAGAGTTAATAAAGAGTTACTAAAAGTTAAATAAGAGTGTTGTTTTTAGAATTTGTAGAAATGTAAATTTTTTTTACAGTGAGTGTTTTGTCAGACAGTGGGAGGGAGAGTTCCTGTGGTAACAGCCAGACCTAGAGGAGGTGCAGGACGGCTCCCTGGATGGGCCTTTTTTGTTCTCCTCACCCTATTTCTAGGTGAAGTTCAAGACCATAAAGGGATTTACAGCAATAGAGGGGATCTCCTGGGGCAGGGGGTGGTGCGCTCGGCTCTGACCCCTTCGTCAAGGGCTGCCTGTAATTAAATGGAGGTGGTTTTGAGTTTATTTTACTCTGGCATTAACCCTGCCTCCAGCTGCTGGGCCCAGACACAGGAGGAGCCCCTTCGTCAAGGGCTGCCTGTAATTAAATTGAGGTGGTTTTGAGTTTATTTTACTGTGGTGCATTAACTCTGCCTCTGGCTGCTGGGCCCAGACACAGGAGGAAGGTGTGTGGTTTCACACCACCTCTGCTTATTGATATTATTAATAATTAATCACTGTCCATCCCCTTGGATCATCACCCCCGTAGGATGCTGGGGGGACCAGATGTCACAGGTCCTCCCTGGGACCTGGGGAGGAGCTGCTGCTCTCAGCTCTGGGTACGGCACCACCTCCCAGGGTTGGAGCCCTGAGCCACCATAACAACTCTATTTTAGTAATTAGAAGTTGGTTTGCTAATTACTACAGTGTGTAGGGCTCCTGTCCCTCCGGTGAGCACCCCCCCCAAAGCCACAGGACCCCTTCCCTGTGTGACTGAAGCAAATCCTTACCTGGGGAGGGGTGTGCTCAGCTCAGCGCTGCAGGCACAGCCGCCCACGCTCACAGGGGAGCGATTTTAAGTCAAAAACCCAAACCCCACAAAGCTAAAAACACCTTTTACAAGGCAAACTGAAACTTCAGGAGTTTCAGGTTTTGGTCTCCGACTCGTCCCCGGTTCCTCTGAGATGCTGCTGTTATGACCAACAGTCACAGCTTCTTGTTTAAATAAGCGTATTTGTGGATTTTAAGGTAAAACTTGTGTAATTCCTGCCCGGGAAAGGTTTGTTTCCTCCCTCCCTCCCCGGTGGCTGCTTCTAAACTCTGACCCTCAGCTCCCGGTCACCGCCAGGAGCTGCCGGCCGCGTCCTTCCTCCTCCAGCTGGAGCTTTACAGAGGGCAAAGAACAGTCTCGAATGAAAATGCAGGATTTTATTTTAAAAAATGACCAATAAAATGCCCTTGCAGGACGCCGCAGGGTGAGCTCAGCCCCTGGGACCCAACCCCTGCCCAGAGACGCGTCCCCCTCCCCGCAAATCCACCCCGAGCCTCTCACCTTCAGAATCCAACAGCACGGTTTGGTCTTTATTCTAACAAATGATACAACCAAAAAATTCCTATTAGTGAAGGTCGGTTAAAAACATGGACCAGACAAACCAGTAAAACGCAAAAAAAACCCCAACAAACCCAAACAAAACAACAAACAAACCAAAAAAAGCAAGTGAGGTTGTTTCCGTGACAATCACAAAGGGCAAGGACCGGAGCAGCAGGGCAGGAGACACCTTAGCACAGATGAACCAGTGCCCTCACCCTCCCAGGAGTTACAGATCAAGAACAAATACATTTTTTAAAATAAAAACCAACCCCAAACCAGGCGGTGGCTTTGCAATCACCCCACGGAGGTGGGTTTCCAGCCCAGACCCACCAGAGGGGCCCCGTAAGAGTGGGGCAGAAGGGCAGGGAGGGGAGCGTGGGGCCGGGAGAGCAGCTCCTGGGGGAGGGGAAAGGCAACACCTTCCCTTGGCCACAACCCAGAGCCCTGGGCTGGAAGGACCAGGACAATCACTGGGTTAAGGAACAACCCCAGGGATTCTTCTGCAACCATTTCGTATTTCAGTTGACCAAATTTAATGGCTGGTTTTTAATAGTCATAAAAAAACCCAAAAAACCTCACGGCCATCAGGGGAAAATAAAAGTGGTGAGAGTGGGAAGAAACAGAGCCCTGGGCTGGAAGGACCAGGACAATCACTGGGTTAAGGAACAACCCCAGGGATTCTTCTGCAACCATTTCGTATTTCAGTTGACCAAATTTAATGGATGGTTTTTTAGTAAAAAAAAAACCAAAAACCCTCATGGCCATCAGGGAAAAAAAAGTGGTGAGGGCAGGAAGAAACGGTGGCCAAACCCTGAGGAGAGGTGGCCTCTCCTGAGCACCAGCAGCGAGGTTTCCCCACCTCGGCTGCACCTCCACGGCCACCACGGGGCCAAGAGCAGCTTCAACACGTGGGTTGGACCCTTCCCATGGTGTCCCGGGGCAAGGACAGTCCCCACACCCACACAAGGCCAAGGGTGTCCCCTCAACACGGTCTCAAGGAGAAGATAAGGGGGGAAAAAAGCAAAAAAAATTAAGTTTCTCTAGGTCAATCCCGCTAGAAAACATGAATTTCCAGCTGGAACATGAATTCCCCAGGGCTGTGGGGAGGAGGTGGGGGGTGAAGGGGAGCGGTGTCCCCAGCACAGCCCCGGGCTCCCTCTGTGCTGGGGACACTTCTCCCTCCCACGGAGCATCCAGAGACACAACCACCACACTTTGTGTCCCTACAACACAAAAACCTCACAAGAAAAACAAGTTCTAGTGAGATGTGACCATTGGTGTGGAGAGCCACCACCACAGACCGGCACCAGCACCACCAGGCTGCTGGGACACCCCGAGGTTGTCCCTCAGCCCAACGTCCCCCCAGCTCCTGAGGATCCATCAGGAACCTGCCCACTTCAAAACTTGTCCCTGGAATAAGAAAACACATCACCAACAGCTGGAGGGAAACATCCCGAGGAGCAGCTTCATGGGGCTGTCACAGGAATCTGGGAATGGTCATGGAAGGGAGGGGACAAAGTGGTGGGAGCCAGGTCCACAGGGAGAACAAAAACATTGGGGTACGCTCACCCTAAGAATGTAAAAAGACCACCAAATTCCCCCAAATCCGTGTCCACCCTTCTCTGCTGACGCTCCCAAATCAGAGCAAGCCCTAGTGCACAGCAACCTGCTGCAAAAAGTTCCTGCACATCTTAAAACTTATCAAAGTCCGTGGGTGTGAAGTCACCAAGGTTACAAAACCCCACAAAACCTGGAGCTGGAGCCTGAGGAAACCAGCCAGAAGCTCCAGGACCTCCTGGGGCTGGGTCAGACACCCCCTCCCACAGCAGGAGCCCTGCCCGGGCAGAGACACACAGACCCCCCCCTCGCACCTCAGGCTCCACAAAAAGCTGTTATTTTGATTTTTAAAGCCTGGAAAACCCAGTCCATCCCAGTGCCCTACAGCTGGGAGCGCTCCTGCCCCCTCGGCACGCTTGGTCACGGGAATTAAAACAACCAAAAAAACACAAAGAAATACAAAATGCGTGGTTTTTTCCCTGTAATAAGGATTTCTGACAGTCCCCTTCTGCAGAAAGGCGGGGGATGCCCCACACCCAGCAGAAGACCTGGTCCCACGGTGCTGCCCACCACGTCCCACCCTGTGGGGGGGTTCCAGGTGGGAAAAGCCCAGCTTTGGCCCCACGGATGCTGAGTCCCGACCTCCAGCACCCAGAGGGTGACTCTGTCCCTACACTGGGCCCCATGGCGGGTGCTGCCCTGCAGCAGGAGGTGGGTGTCCTCATCCCACCCATGTGAAACCCCTGGGGAATTCATCATCACTTGGGAGAACAAGTTCTATCATTCCCAGGGAACGTTCCACACCTCAGAAGGAATCACAGCTCTACACTTCCCTTTGCTCCCCCCCCAGTCTCATTTTAGGTTTGATTCTGGGTGGGTAACTCCAGGGTTTGGGGGAGAGCCTGCAGCACCAGCTCCATGGGGAGGCTGAGGAGCATCAACCCCAGCTTTGGGTCCATGGGGACTTTGCTGACCTTCCCGTGGTTCCATCGATCCCAGCGTCCAGCGGTTCCTCAGGACCCCTCCTCTTCTCCAGAGCAGCCTCTCGGGGTTCACACAGATGATTCCAGAGGTTTCTGCAAGAACATCTGCTCCAGTTGGGTATTTCCATGGTCCCTCCATGTGTCCAGCTCCCACTGCCTCGTGCTCGGCCACCTCCATCCACCCCCCGCAGGGTCACTCCACTTGGCTTCCTTCGCTAAGCAGCCACGACAATCTTCATTATAAAGTTTGATACTTAACTCTATTGTAATTTCCAGAAAAAAAGAGTTTTAACTACAGTGCACAAAGAATATCATTTTGAAAATATTTACATATTTTTTTTTGTACAATGACACCACAGCACTTTAATCTAAATTTCTTAATACAAACAAATAGCACCATTAGCCTTTTGCACAAGTTCTTCCCAACAGACCCAAGAGCTGGATTGTTGTTGGATGAGGGGACTGGGACCACTTGGACCGAGAAGGAGCTCACGACGGGGGAGCGCTGAAAGCCAGAACGCTACGGGGAAATTAAGGAAATTAATCTGGAAACTCCCAAAGCATCTGCAAATTAAAACCTTCCGAGGTGAGCCCTATTCCCTGTGAGCTGCAATGGAACTAACTTCAAGAAAAACCTTCTCCTCTGCAGATTTAACACTTTGAGTTACTGCTTCAGTCACTCTTTACCTGCACCCCGTGCTCCCCGGTGGATGCTCAACCATCACGGAGCAAATCTCCCAAGTGGAGGTGAAAAAACAGAAGGGACAAAGGGAGGATTCCCAGCCTGGGAAGCTCCCAGCAGGACCAGGGACAGGGCAGGGACAGCAGGAGGGAGGGGAGGGAAGGGCAGAGCCAAGGGGGGTGAGGAAGGGCTGGGGGAGGAAGCACAGGGTCCCAGACAGGGCCAGCAGCACCTCGGGTGGCTGTGGGTGCTGGGGGGGTCCCTGCCTCCCCCCAGAGCCAGCGCTGCCTCCGAGCTCTACTGCAGGAGGAAAATGCAGTGATTTGTTTTTTTTTTTAATGGTTACCATTTGGTTCATTCCTCTACAGAAAACACATTCCTTCTAATATACGTCCGACTAACATTCAAATTACTGAGCTATACAGAATGATACATAGTTTACAATTCAGGAAAACAAAGCTTGAAAGAATATAATATGGTCATCTGAAAGAGTGGCGGGGTGTGTCACCGGGCTAAGATCCAGCTAAGACATCTCAACTGTTAACGCTAATGGTCCAAAGAGTGCTTTTTGTATCACCAAGAAATGTAAAAAATTTAAAAACGAATGCTAGTCCTCAGGGCTGTTGAGTGTTGTGGGGTGACAGAGCCCCTCGCCCGCAGCACTGCACGTAGAAAAGGGTGAGGGAGACACGGGGAGACTCGCTGGAGACCAGGAACTACATGAGATGCCCGTTACAGGGACTAACATCAGTCAGTCGACGCCTGTTCCCTTTATATTCTGGATTATTGAAGTTTATCCCTTTCTTTCCGAGCCGCTTTCCCATCTCTGTCCGTGGGCTGGGGGCATCCCTTGGCTTTTGCCACGGGAAGGCTGGTGCCGGTGCTCACCACGAGGCTTCCAGTTGAGTTAGAGGTCGGGGAAACGGCTGGGGTCCTCCTTGTAGTCGTCGGGGATAGTGAAGATGGAGTCGTCAAACTCGTCGTAACGGAACTCCTGGAAGGTCACAGTGGCTGTGATGGTGGGAAACACAGGGATATCTGGGGAGGAGGCAAAAGGCAACCATGAAGAGCGAAGGAATTAGGAGGGCAACGAAACTAGAAGACAAATCATATGAAGAGCGGCTGAAGGAGCTGGGGCTGTTTAGTATGAGGAAGAGGAGGCTGAGGGGAGACCTCATCACTCTCTACAACTACTTGAAAGGACACTGTAGAGAGGTTGGTGCTGGTCTCTTCTCACAGGTAATTAACAATAGAACGAGAGGGAACAGCTTCAAGCTCCAACAGGGTAGGTTTAGACTGAACATTAGGAAGGAATTTTTCACTGAAAGAGTGGTCGGGCATTGGAACAGGCTGCCCAGGGAGGGGGTGGAGTCCCCATCCCTGGCTGTGTTTAAGGGCCGTTTAGATGCAGTGCTGAGGGACATGGTGTAGGGGAGGACTTTGTAGAGTAGGGGAGATGGTTGGACTCGATGATCCCAAGGGTCTCTTCCAACCTCAATGATTCTATGATTCTAATTGAGGTTTATCAACAGTTACCAACCGTCACCCAAAGGTCTGTAGCTACAGACACAGAGGCTGGTTTCACACCTGCAGGGGGGTGATGCAAAGCTCTTGAGGAGGAGGTGGATTCAAGCAAGTTATTTTAGAAAACACTCAGATACCCCGAGCGCAGAAACAATACCCAGCTCTATACACCACTCAAAACCTGCCAATATTACTAAGGTCTCTTTCTATGATTTCCAGAGAAGGGTGACAAAGATGGTGAGGAGTCTGGAGAATAAGTCTTATGAGGAGAGGCTGAGGGAGCTGGGGGTGTTCAGCCTGGAGAAGAGGAGGCTGAGGGGAGACCTCATTGCTCTCTACAACTCCCTGAAAGGAGGGGGTAGAGAGGTGGGGGTCGGTCTCTTCTCCCAAGTCACAGGCGACAGGACGAGAGGAAATGGCCTCAAGTTGCCCCAGGGGAGGTTCAGGCTGGATATTAGGAAAAATTTTTTCACTGAAAGGGTTCTCAGCCATTGGAATGGGCTGCCCAGGGAGGGGGTTGAGGCACCATCCCTGGAGGTGTTCAAAAGCCGGGTTGATGTAGTGCTGGGAGGTCTGGTTTAGTGATGATGCTCCTTGTTTGTTGTGCGGGTGTCTATTTTTGTCAGTTAGGTTGATGGTTGGACAAGATGATCTTTAAGGTCCCTTCCAACCTAGAAGATTCTGTGATTCAGTGGGTTTCCTTTCCTGACACAAGACTGAGGACACGGAAACCAAGGTGCTGTGAACACCCAGATTAATCTGTTACAACAGAGGACGTTGGCCTGGAAATGATACAAGATAAACGAACCTTGCCCCGTGTAGGCTTCAGCTGAGCAAATCCACAGGATAAAAGGAGTCTTTTTAATGTTTGCTTTAAAACATAACCCTTTTCCATTTTGAACTGAGGATGAACACTTCAGTTACCCTCAATAACCCACCCTCAACAGCCCAGGAATGAGCTCCACGAGCTAAGGAAGAGCTCAGCCCTCAGTAACCAGAGCTGTGCAGATGTGACAGGAGGCAGGACGTGGGCAGCTCGGAATCCCTGAGCTAAAGCAGCCTCCTGGGATGCAAGAAATCCCATAACGCTCAGAAAAGGCACCAGGAATTTTTGGCAGTTTATGCTGTGAAGATCTATACCACCAATAAACTACTCTATACATTTCCATTTGTTAGAAGCGTAATAGTTTTCTATTTATGTGTAAGTGAAAAAAACATCATCAGTAATCCTTGAGGAAAAAGAAATATAAATAATGCTACAAAATACTTAACTGATGACCAAGATCATCCTTTAATGTGAGGATAATTCCACATCTCTACATCGCTCGGAGCAAGACATTAGGAAAATGTAAATTACAGAGCTCTCTTCCTGACTGGTCTATATTTACCTTTCAGCTCCAGATTTTCCCTTAATGTCACTTCCACTAATTTAACTATTTCTCCTGAAATCTACCACAGCACACTCTTAGGAAAGAGAGCTTGTTTCCAAAAGCTCAGCACAGGTTTTGATCATATCACACCAGTACATACATGCATTCTGGAAACACAAAGCCACGAGAGCTCATCTCACCTAATTTTACAGGAAAGCCTGGTGGAAGCTTCATCTGAACAAATTCTCTAAGTTTGTTAAAGTGCTTGAAGGGTGCAATTACTTCTAGAACATTCAACAATCTGAAAAGGAAAACAGATTTCATTACAAATTCTTCTTTCGGGAGCTGTCCCCCTAGAAAAGGTAAAAATGACCCGAAGAGGAAGATGATAAAATAGGAGCTGAAAAATTACATCATGCATTATATACAACATGACATCTATCTCCTTAGAGCTTCAGTACCAGCATCATCCTCACACGCAGTTCTCAGTGCTCCATATAGTATTGATACGTGTACAAATAAGTACAAATAAATATGGAGATATTGGGGTTTTATCCTCATTTCACACAGGAGATGGAAGCCACACGCTCTTCCCCATGGGCACAAGGGACCCAACGTGGCTTTGTGAGGTTCAGGGGACGTAACTTTGTGGTAAAACTTGTTATGGGCAAAAATGTTTCAGGATTCCGTGGAATGGGGCACACAGGCCTCGGGAGAGTTAATGATAAACCCGGTGAAACCTCTGCTCTTATCAGGCAAGATAAGCACCAGGCTCTCCCAGTAACACCAGCACGGAGGGTCAGGAAGGATTCCACAGCTCCTGACCCCACCAAAACATCTTCCCCAGCGACTCCCACTTACGACTCGATTCCCAAGGGGAACTCCTGGCTCATGGCTATGGTGGCTTTGAAGGTTTTCTTGCTCTCTTTGCAGACCAGCTCCCGGCCCAGGTGAGGAGCCCTGCGAGGGACAGGGGACAAAAACAAAGTCAGCTTTTCTCTCACTGAAACCTTGGCTTTTAAGGAAGGAAGGAAGGAAGGAAAACTCAGGTTTGAAAACGGCAGTAAAGAATCCCCACAATAAAGGAAATACTTGAAAAGTAAAAGCTGTGTGGAGTAAAGGTGGGTCAGGAGCCACCACTTGGATACTGTGAGTTTTGTTCAACTGGGAGACAAGACAAAAGCAGGGAAATGGCTTAAAAATCTTCAAATAATTCCTATTATATTAATAAACACAATAAAAAGACATGCTCTGCTGTCACTGGGAGAAAATCTTGGAGAACACAGGATGGGAAGTTCTGCTGGAGGAGAGGAACAGGCAGGTAACAGGAGAACAGATCTTCTCCTCTTTGCTCTCTACTGCCTAGAAACCTCAGTTTCCCCTTCAACTCCCTCCAGTTAATCAGATTGTTAAAGGCAGCAAAAATCTTATACACACAGATATTTCTGTCCCAATAGTACCAGCTCTTCAAGCAGAACCTGCTTATTCTGCTTGAATGTTCATTCTGTCTCAAATACATTAAAAAACGAACTAATTTTAAACCCAAGCCAGCTCCATGTGCCTTTTCATAAGCCCTTACTGCAGTATCACCACATTCCCTGGTAAGATCTGACTCCAGACCAGTAGAACACCTTTGGGGAAAGGACTTTTACCACTGTTATTTATGGGACACAGGCAGTATGTGTGTTGGCCCCACGTTCAGCCAGCTGCAGGCTGGGGAAGGGCACTCAGCCACCTGCACCTCCTGCACATGGTGCTCCTGGAGATTAATTGAAATTATAGCTGTTCAGTTCCGAGTCATGCACCTGCAGGAAAGCACCTTCCAACGACCTGTGTGTCTTTGGATTCCAGTTGTGTGTGTTTTTGTACACTGCTTCTAGAGTCTCATTAAATCGTAACTTGTATTTTCAACACGGTGAATTGGATTATTCATTATTATCATAAGAAAAATGAATTACAGCAATGAGTGTCAGAAAATCTAGGTTTTATGAATTACAGCAATGAGTGTCAGAAAATCTTGGGTTTTTTTAAAAAAAGAGCCAGCTTAGACATATTTTATATTTAAATTTAAGCTGTGGGTATGAGTAGATGCCCATCCAGTACTTTTATCACCAGCTGATGCAATAAGACTGGTTACAACCACGGGTACCCACGTCCCAGCCAGTTCCTGAGGAACACTGAACACCTGAGACATCAAACCCAGCGTCCCTCTGACAGAAAACTAAACAAAAAGCACCCACAGACCAGAGAACCCCCCAAAAACAGCCCCAAACCAATAAGCTAAAGGTGTCACTAGTGTCACTGAAGCAAAGCCACTTACTTTCCATTCTCAGCAGAGATGTACTCTTCCCACGTAATGGTGTTGGGCGAGGGCGGCGTGAGCGACTGCCGTCTGACGGGCTGGGCACAAAAACAGGGTTACCTTTCTTTATATTCTCTCAGAATTTTGCCATTCAAAAGATGCAACCCTATTTCAACACTAGGAAGAACAGCAATAAAGTCCTATCCAGTTCGGAGCCGGGCTTTGCCATCTCTAGGCTCCATTTAGGTATTTGGCCTCGAATTGTATTTTACACCGAAGTTGGCTGGTTTAATAACATGGGTTAATCAGTTAATTCCAGCCTCTGAATGATAAGTAATGAAGCACAAGGCAATACAGAAATAAATTAATGGTTTTTCAAAGGCTGTACACGTGTTCCCAGCCAATGCCTGGCTCACGCTGAATAGCTCTTGATTTCATGGGGATAATCACAGGCTTAGTCTGTTATAATGAAGCTAAAGGAAAACACGATTGAATAAAAAAACAGGGAGGCATTCTAAATAATAAGAGATTTGGTCTAAAATAAGTTAAAGTGATTTGCCACAGCCAAACCCATCATCTTTTACTAAGAGGCAAATTAAAGACTGAAACATCCAATATAATCACAGAAATTCCTCAATGTGAGCACTAATCAGGGTAATTCATTAACATATCACCATGATTATACTAGTATGTCATGTTTATTGTTGGAAAATTAAGACAGTCATCATTAACATATCACCATGATTATACTAGTAGGCCCCATGTTTATTGTTGGAATAAATAAAACAAACACATTATCTACAGATTTTGCTAAATGGCTGGTGTGAAAGATTATTCTCCTACGCAGAAACTCACAGAGTGTGAAGAAACACTTAAGTTACCTCAAAATTTTGTTCCATTAAGTTGCCACCTTTACTGAGGCTCTCCATGATAGCTTTATTGCGAAGAATATCCTCCTCACTGAGATGCTCTCTTCTTTTCCTGGACTCTAATACAAGTCCATTCACCAAGTAGAAGTCTGCCAAGAAGTTTCCTACTCTTTCCTGCATGAAAGGAATTGGACGTTAGTGACTCACGGAAGATAAAAAAAAGAAGACATTTAAATTCTTGTACATCCAAATAATTGCACTTCAGTGCAATAAAATACAGTTAGGACTGAGATAATACAACTAATCACAAGAGCCCTAGGAGGAGGGGGAAGGGTTGGACCCTGAAAGAGAGGAGATGGAGCTGAGATGTGGGGAAGAACTTGTTTGGTGGGAGGGTGGTGAGAGCCTGGCCCAGGTTGGCCAGAGAAGCTGTGGCTGCCCCATCCCTGGAGGGGTTCAAGGGCAGGTTGGAGGGGGCTTGGAGCAACCTGGTGTGGTGGGAGGTGTCCCTGCCCAGGGCAGGGGGTGGAATTAAATGATCTTCAAGGCCCCTTCCCACCCAAACCATTCTGTTTCTATGACACTCCTACAATAAAGTAATTTTCAGTACAATCTTTTCTCCCCCCTGGTCAAAAAAAAAAAAAAAAAAGACATTTAAATTCTTGTACATCCAAATAATTGCACTTCAGTGCAATAAAATACAGTTAGGACTGAGATAATATGATTTACGCTGTGGCTGCCCCATCCCTGGAGGGGTTCAAGGGCAGGTTGGAGGGGGCTTGGAGCAACCTGGTGTGGTGGGAGGTGTCCCTGCCCAGGGCAGGGGGTGGAATTAAATGATCTTCAAGGCCCCTTCCCACCCAAACCATTCTGTTTCTATGACACTCCTACAATAAAGTAATTTTCAGTACAATCTTTTCTCCCCCCTGGTCAATAGCTGGAGCTTGTTATCTTTCTTCCAGGCTACTGGAATACGGTATGTACATTCAGTTCATCTACATATTCTGTGTGACATATTGGGGGAAGACATTTTTCCTCCATCCTCCTCTATTTTTCCTACATCCTGTTCTTTTACTTATTTCTCCCCGACCACATCATCCTAAGGCCACCTGAACCATTTCACCTCCAGCAGCACTGGGTCTGTGTGACCCCCTTGGAACTCACTGTTTTGTCTTCTCTAAAAAGCCACCCCGTCTGGGCCCGCGTGAAGGTGATGGATTTGGTTGATAACGTTGCCGAGTAAATATCGCTGCTCATCAAAATGTCAACCTCTTCTTCTGTTTCCATCTCAGATTCCTAGCAGAAAAATTCCCAAATACAGAAGAGGCATTAATAATAATGATTACTTCTTATGAAATAAATAAATAAATAAATAAACCTTTTCTTTTGGAACTTTTCCCAGAACGAGCATTTACTGAATTTTGAAACTGTTCTACAGAAGCTCTGGCCAAATGGTTACCAAATAGTTTAATATTAAATATTAATGCAAATAAGGCATCCAAGTGCGATTTAGCCAGCAGCCACAGCCCTCCACAGGCACAGAGCCATATGCTTCAGCGATTGGGGAATAAAGCCCTAATTAAAAGTTTTTAATTACAAGGGGTAAGGCCTAAATACGAGGGGTCCAATGAGTCACCCCATGCGTTGTTAACGACTGAAATGGCCACAGAGTGAGTAAGCGGATGCAAAGCGACGACAAGCACGTCTGAAAACCCACCCCAGGGCACTAAAATTAAGCCCACTGGGAAGATTGGAAGTAGCATGTTTCATAACTTCAAACATATTTATGTATTTGTATGTAAAATGATGAAAGATCTTCCCCAAAGATTCCCATTCTAGCTTTTTCCTCCTTTAGAAGTCCGTATTCAAAAGCACTGCTTATCATAGCAAAACCTGACGTCACCTGTACAGCTGAAGTTACAACAACCCAACAAAAATTCTCCAGTTTGTGGTTCTTTGGAGCTCATTTTGGTCTTTTTGAGAAGTACGTTTGGTTTAACACAATAAGTCAGACTTCTGATGTGAAGGAAAAGCTCGACGGGCTTCACCCCGGTCTTTACCTCGTGATGTATTCGCTGGTAAACTTTTTGTTCATTGTCTAAAACTACAAAAGATTCAGAGGGTGCGGCATCACCGTTAAAAATGAAGCTTAAATCCCCTCGTTGGCACTTCATGTCGGTAAAGTCTATGAGAGTTGTGTCCAGCCTGGGGAAAGATAGCAGTGCTTTAGCAGAAGTCACCCATAACCACTCAAACACACCAGTAAGCTCAGTGTATAAGCAGAAGCACTCATATTTTTAAAAATCACAACCAAACACACTCAGGCCTAAGTTTTCACAGAGTATTTAATTAGTGATGCCTGGATGCAGAAATTAAAAAAAAATAAGTTTAAAAAGTTTCACATTGTAACATCTCTACCATTGTAAATGCATTCCCAACTATTCTTATGCTAACTTCAAAGGAAAAGGTAAAGTTTTCTTCAGAAAAATCTATTTGGAAGCTGCCAGCATGAGGAAGTGACAGAATTTATACAGCTGGTACGTGCTACACACTGAGAAATACAACCCCTCCATGGGCTCAGCTCCCTGTTCTATTCAAGCCACTGACTTGAGTAATAATATTAGGACACGACCTAAATTATGAAGAGAACTAAGAAACAGACTAATTTTTAATTTGACTTATTTTAGTCGCTATTTCTATTTCTTCCCCTCACCAACACAAAAGAGACACTTCTGCTGACCTGGATAATGAGAAGATGGAGCCAAGGACGAAGAGCTCCTATCCCTCATTGCTACAGTATCTACTCCTTTAACAAAGGCAGTTAAAGAACCTGAATTTAGTGACCACTTCAGCTCTAAGGGGTGACTGCTTAACACTCAGCATACATCAGCCTCTGATTTCAAGAAGGAATCTGTAGCTATTTCCACAGTGCCAGCATTGTTACTCCCAGGGCACAGAGACATGAGAAGGGGAAAAAAAATAAAAATGGTCTCAGACCTCTTTGACCTAAAAAGTCAGTTCCCACCTATGCTAACAGCTTTAACAGAGCAAAATTCTCTGCAGATCAAATCTTCTGAATCATATTATTGATTTTTCGTTTGTTTTAAACTTTAGAACCTAAAGAAAACAGACAGGAAAAACATCTGAATCCCAATCTAAACCAGTTGAAGAGTTGAGCTTGGGAAGACTCCTGGAAGCACCCTTTTGAGTTTGTCAATCTGTCACATAGACCACTGTAAAAGGAGAAACTCTACCACTTTTTTTACTACATAGACTGGAGTAGCAGTATTTCCCCACAAAATAATGAGAGGTCATTTATTTGAAATTGTGTTAAAAATAACAAATTCCTATTTTTCAATTAATCATTGTCACGTCTGGGAGATACAGCCTCATACAGCTCAAGTGCTTTTGCTTTTTATTTTAGGAACTGAAGCTAAATTCACATCAATAGAGAAAAGCAGATCCTTGGTGATTTCCTTCAGACCACACCGACTCCAGCACTTTCACTGATGTGCAGATAGCCATGGCTTAGATAAAACACTGCAAAATCTGGACTTACCTGATATTTATACCTTGTTTGTGTATTTTACATGCATCAGAAGGCAGAATTCGGGAAAGTAAAGGCACTAAAGGGAGGGAGAGAGAATGCAATTAGGACACAGAGGTTCCTCTGCAAATTATTTCCATTAAAATTATCTATCAGTTTGAATCTGGATGTATTTTAACACAAATAGAGCATCCCCATTTTCCATCAGGACCTCGACACAAAGACAACTGGCCAGTACCAGGGTGTTTCCATTCAGTAACTGCAAAACTGATTTGTAATCGTGCAGACTACTTTCAGCATCAGGACATAGTTTAAAATGTCCTCAGCCACAGCTAAATCATTTATAAATTCTAATAACTCATCTTCTAGCTCTTTGAGATTTTAATCCTGTGATTTGATAGCTTATTTATACATTCTACCAACCGAAAGCCTTGCTGTAACTAAAGCACAACATCCACAAGCAGGAAAAAAATAATCCAATGTACAAAGCTTAGTCAAATCCTAGATTTGACACAGTGGAACCGCGAGTCAGTACGGAATTAAGAGATGGAGATGCAATGTCTTATCGACCAGCCAGAGACACTTCAATGTTTCCCTCTTGCAATAATCAATTTCTTAAAGTAAACAACAGCTTGTTCCTAACCCCCTCCATATTGTGTCACTGGATTACAGAAGGGAATTCAGCTCCAAAAATTAATAAGCAAAAATAACTCAGCAAAAAAGTTGCCTGTCCTTTCTTTATAACTTGGATCTTGAGAACTGGGTTGTGAACCTTCCAACACACAACCCTGAGGAGGATTTAAGCTCGAGAGAAGGAGCGTGCTGGAGACTGATACATTATCTGCCTGTGGAAGGAACACGCAGTCACTTACCCCAACTTTGAAAATCCCAGTGAAGCTCTAGATAGAAGTCACCTAGCTGGGATGAAAGGAAGAATACATTAACAAGCTTTTTAGTTTAAATGACAACTGTAAAATTTGCTGACAGACAGGCAGAAGCTGTGTTTTGCCAAACAAAGAAAACTTTTTCTCTACTGTTAGTATCTGAATTTATACTCAACTTAAACGTTGCTGAAGCTTTAACTAGAGTAGAATCAATAACGATAATTTTATGTAATTCGTTTGAACTGTTTTTAATCATTTTTAAAAATAGTAACTTACACAGCTATTAAGCTGTGGATTGTAAAAGATTTATTGTAAATATGTGCTTATAAAAGATCTATAGATCTCTTCGCTTGCTTTGACCGATCACATCCAACCCCATGGAACTCCATGTCCTGGCTTAAATTAATGAGTCAAGATTCAGCAAGAAACCTACACAAATTTCAATTTGCCCTCTGAAAATACGCTTACGTGATTATACAACAATTCCTCTACCTCCACAAACACATGCCAGCCAAGTCCTTTACGCTGCATGCAAAGCCAGGAGTGACTTGCTTAAAATTAGCAAGCGTTAAATAAACCCCTGTGCTTTATAACCGTTGTTTTAGCACGTGAGCAGCAGTTTGAAACAGAGGAAACTGAGCTTTTCCTCCTGGTTTCCCTAAACTTAGGAATGTGCTCGAGAATTGGCTGCTGGGGGTAGATGGAGAGTTAAACCAGAATTCTCTTTCATTGCTAAGCAAGAAAAGAAAGTGTCACTCACGATTAGCGACTAAACAAAATTAGCAAGAAAAGAAAGTGTCACTCACGATTAGTAACCGGTAAATTATTCACCAAAACAAAATATTTAAGAAAACCTTAAAAATCTAATGAAATATACAGATTAAAACTGTAAGTTTTAGATTGTAAAGAAGACTAGCAGCCCTGTCTTACACAAACCTTTCTATCTGAACTTCTGGAAGCTGAGAAGAAAGCATTATCTTAGAAATACCCGTAACTCTGTGACCCCTTAAAACAGACACTGTGAGCCAAGACTGCTGTTAAGAGCAAAAGAGATCTGTAAAAGCAAGTATAAACCTTGTTTACAGTTTGCCAGAGCATCCATACTAAGAAGAGAAGCCACTGCCTCCCAGCACCAGCTGTTTTTGTCAACACAACTACCTTGAACTTACCTCTTTCAGGGCTTTTAATAATCGAGGTCTCTTTTCTTCAACACTTTCCCTGGACTGCTGTTTGAGCTTCCTTAGGAGTGCTGTAACTGAACAGAAATTAAGTGTAAGGTCAATCTATTCTGTTTGCTCGTTAATTACAGGTCAGTGTCAGTATTTGATGTCTCAAAAAAAGACCAAACAATGCAAATGTAACATTTCTTAGACTCTGGAGAAATTCACTTCAAGGTACAGTGATTGTACATAGCCTACTGTAGTCACCACAGGAAGAAAAGCTTCAATGATTGTTTATAATATAAAGTATACAATCATGTCAGGAGGTCTTTTACACGTGTACTAGTAAACATGTGGGGGGACAGGTATATTATTGAACACAAGCGTAATGCCTACTCCCACTGAGAAAATTCTTTAGTAGTGAGCAGATGATGAACAGAGTGTTGTTAGGATATCACAAACTAGTGCATTAATACATTAATTATATATTAACGTATATATAAAATATCTTGAGTTTTCTGCTATGGGACATGGTAATACCAAATACTACCAACATCCACTAGTGAATAGCAGTAATTTTCCCTTTACTATATTTGCCTACTGGCCTGTTGAGATGCAACAGAAAAGCACCATCCCACTGACAACTGATACACTAAATATATGTAAGACCACAGGGAGTAATTCCAATTAGATGACCCTCTATAGCTAAAACCCACTCCCAGCTTGTAACTCCGATTTTAAACACAGAATGCTACCATACAAGCTTTTACAATCACTTTAAGCAAAGCCTTAACTCTACTCAGCATTATATATCCTAATGCAATTTCTTTTTCAGCAAGGAAATGGACGTGTAGAGCTTGTTGTATCATCTTAGATATAAACATTTCAGCTGATTAAAACAAAGTCTTCAGAGAACTAAAATCGGAGTATTATAAAAAAAACCTAGCTTGAAAACTTTTGTTTTCCTGTTCTGAATGAGGCCTCACTTTCTGATTAATGGGGAAGCAGAGGTTCTTACTCATTTGTCTGTCTCCATAGCTGATGGCTTCTGCAAGAGGGCTCCATCCCTGAGCATTTTTCACCTTTACTGGAGCATTATGGGCTAAAAGCAAGTGGGCACATTCTGTAACAGAACAGTCATCATTAGCTGAAGTAAACATCAAGGATGTAGTAATAGAATTCATAACAAAGGAAACAATAAGAAAGGAAAAGTAGTTGATAATTAATATATTAAACAGTTTATCAAAATACATATATGACTTAAAATCTAAACACACAAAAAACATTTATGTAAATCTTTATAGCACTTCCCTGTTCAATGTCAGCACTAAAAACGTAACTGGTGATCAACCAATGCACATAGAAAGGTACATGGCAGTATAGACTCCAGGCATCTCGAGAACATCGTGTGTATGGGGGGCAGAAGTTGTGGCACTAACATCCCTACGTGCTGCAGCATCTCGTGGTGAGATGGCATCTAAAGTGGGCAAAGCAGCACACTCTGACCTAGGAAACCTCTGAATACACCAACAAACAGCTGTACAGCAAGAACAGGGGTTGTAGGACGAACAAGTCATGACAGGAAAGACACTGAGGGGCTGGAGCATATCCAGAGAAGGGCAACGGAGCTGGTGAGGGGTCTGGAGCACAAGTCTTGTGAGGAGAGGCTGAGGGAGCTGGGGGTGTTCAGTCTGGAGAAAAGGAGGCTGAGGGAAGACCTTCTGGCTCTCTCCAGCTCCCTGAAAGGAGGGGGTAGCCAGGGGGGGTCGGTCTCTTCTCCCAAGGAACAGGCCATGGGACAAGAGGAAATGGCCTCAAGTTGCCCCAGGGGAGGTTTAGGATGAAGATTATGAAAAATTTCTTCCTGGAAAGGGCTGTGAAGCCTTGGAATGGGCTGCCCAGGGCAGTGGTGGAGTTGCCATCCCTGGAGGGATTTCAAAGCCGGGCAGAGGTGGTGCTGAGGGACATGGGTCAGTGGGGGTTTGGGCAGTGCTGGGTTGGTGGTTGGACTGGATGGTCTGGAAGGTCCCTTCCAACCCAGACCATTCTATGATTCTATGATATGTGGAGAACACCATCCCTGGGGGGATTTCAAAGCCGGGCAGAGGTGGTGCTGAGGGACATGGGTCAGTGGGGGTTTGGGCAGTGCTGGGTTGGTGGTTGGACTGGATGGTCTGGAAGGTCTCTTCCAACCCAGACCATTCCATGGTTCTATGATATGTGGAGAATTGATAGCAGAGCACACAACTCATGGTCCTGTGCTCCTCTGGCAACACGCTACATTTTTCACTGAGAGCATCAGTAAGAGCGTGTGTCACTGCGGCCCCCAACACTGGGTGTGCACACACTGTGCTGATACAGCACCACCACCACCTCAAAGCCACACAGTTCTCAGCCAAGACAGCTCAACCTGCCCTCCCTTCTCTGCCTGCGGCTACAAGGTGACGACAGAATGACGAATGAGTCCTTAAAATTAATGAGAGAAGCTAGCGTGCCGTGTTTCCACGCTTCGGATGAGCTGCCCTCACTTGAAACTGTTCTTCAGTTTCCAACTATGGAAAGTTTCCTCTCCACATCTCATTAGAACCCACCAGCCCCATCGCAGCACCAGGCTGGAGTTGTGGGCATGTCTCCTTATGAATAGGATGGGCAGGAACGAGGGACAGAGGCACTTCCCCAATTATTCTCCGGCTGTAGGTGTTACAGGAAACCACACCAGTCCTTCCAGATGCAACAACCGTGAGTCACTGGCAAGCACAGGGCTCGGAAAGGAAGAGATACTTCACCGGTGAATATACTATCTTTTGTGGTAAATAAACAAAAGCCCCGAGTGCTTTGCCAGCAAACAGAGAGAGGTATTTTTATGGCTGCTTAAATATAGTGCCTAACGCGCTAACCAGGCCGCACGGCGAGCAGGCAAATCAGCTCCCGTTTCCCAGCCAGGTTATGTTTCCAGTTAAACAAACAGGATGGAAATTCACCCTTTGCTTCAGCAAAGCCTGGCTGCCACGCTGCTGTATCCAGCCAAATGCTCTGCAGGCATCACCCAGAAAGACAGAAAAATGACCTTTTGGTATCAAAAAGAGGGACTAACGAGTTAGGAAAGGACCTGGGGCTCTCACTGGATCAACACCAAAGTGACACCAAGAACATGCACCCAGGAGAAAAGGAGCAGAGGGAAGGAACACCTCTCCTTGCTATGCTATACATGAGGGGAACTCATCCTGGGAATCTGCCAGCACTAACTGCTTTTTATCCTAGAGCTGAAACATAAAATCACATTTTAAGAGAGGCTTGGAATAAATACTCAACCGTACTGAATTAAAGTTGGTAAACTCTCTTCTAGCAGTTTTGATAGCAGAAGCATCTTTGATCAAAGTTGTCTGTATTTATTCATGTGGTGTCATACTGCTGTAGCTGTATGGAAAGCATCCCTTCATGACAGCTAATCACCTTGTAACCAAAACCACACAACCCCTTCTGCACCCAATGGGGCAAAACTTCTCGACACGAACTACTGACCATGATAAACTACAGCTTGAAACAAACACTGCAACAAGTGCACTTACACAGCAGATCACCAGTGCCTAAAAACACACAGCAAGTAATTACAAAACAAAAAACTATCCCACAAAGAAATGTCTTATTTAAGACTCCGAAATTACAGAAAGGCTTCTGCCTCTGTTTTCCTTCTGGGGTTCCAGGCCTCTAGTCTGGGGCCCTTGCTGGAAAAGAGTGGTTCTGATAAAGTGCCATTTCTTGCCAGTTGAAAAAACCCCTCCTATCTGTGACTTCTAGCAGGCACCTGTAAAACATATTTGCCCCACTGCTACCTCAGATTTTCCATATCTTCTTTTTCTTTCTTTTTTTTTAATTTAAGAAGTATCAATCCTGGCCGACCCCAGCAAGCTCTACCACTTCCTCTTCTGCATAAGCTGCCTCTCTCCCCTCTTCCTCGTTCCAAATTGCTTCCTGCTCCAACTCCCAATTATCTCAGATCATTTCAGAGGTATTACCAAAGCGTCCCAAGACAACTGATTGCATTTCCTGCGTTCCCCTTGCCAGATCTGCCAGATGATTCAGCCAACAGTGCTCCCCTGGAGCAGCACCAGGCACAGGACCCACGTGGCTGAACCAGCCCAAGTTGCTGGTGAATTTTACTGTGGCAGCGACCGAACAATCATGCTCCAGGTCTCTTCCCAGTCTTGAAATGTGCCTATTTCCATACTCTCTGTTTGAAGTAGAAAAGAAATATAAATCCTGCACCTTGAAAAACCTTTAAAAAGGGGGGCAAGGCTCAAAAAGGAAAGAGAAGAGCCATCGTGAGCCGAGAGGCTGCAGAGTCCTGCAGGTGTCCCAGCCTGGACACAGAGGAAACAGCCCAGCAGCCAGGCAGAAATGGGGGAAGGAGGAGGCAAAAAGCAGGTGAGCAGTTATGTTTCCACTCACAGGAGCCATTTTATTCTAGAGGATGTTCTTCTGATTCACTTTGCTGGGAAAAGCTCAACATGGGTTGTTCAACACCACCAGTAAGCAGATCAGCAGCAGAGACACCAATAACCAGAAAAGTGTTGGCAAAGAGGAAGGGCATCGTCAAACAGAAATTGGTGACCCTTCTGTACCATGAATTAATTGCACATCAGAATAGCTCACATTCCCTGCCTACACATACTCAGTGTCCCTCTGCTCCAGCTGCTTGGACACGAGCGATGCAGGTGTGACCACTTGTGACTCTACTGTTCCAGTTCTACTTCAATCTTCTGTGATATTCCAAGTTTCCCAATTCCCTTCTAACTCCACAAAAAGAGAGGAACTGGGTCCACCCACTGTTTTTGTCCTAAGCTCAAAGACTCCAACTGCTACAGCTCCCTCCCACCCTGCCCCACTCACTTCCAGCTCCTTGATTTTAGCCCAAAACAGCTCCCGTTTCTTCTCCAACTCTTCTCTTCTAAACCCGTGTGGTACCTTCTTTCCAGAAAAGCTCAGCTTTGAAACAGCTTCAAACACAAGATCACGCTCAGGAAAAATGAAAAAAATCTTGTTTTCCTCTCACCCCTAAGCCTTCAGGATAACTTAAGAGTTAATAAAATTGATGGCTTTACTTACCTTTATGTCCCAACATCACAGCGAGATGTAGAGGAGTGTTTCCTAGAATAAATAGAGAAAGAAAAAGGTATTAGATTCAAGGTAACAGAACCATAGCGACCCTCCAGGGGTTTGCACACACAACTCAAACGTTACCTGTTAAGAACCTTCAGCTACACCACCTAACGAAGGAACACACCAACCCACACCACAGCAGTTACATTTTTCTAAGCAAGCATTTGGATTAAAATTGTTCAGATAAATCTATCTGAACCACATTTTTCATGGGCCAACAGGGTTTTGTTTTTTTAATGACATCCTGAAACTTAAGAGGTCCAATTGTATCTTCAAGAAGGAGATAACCCAAACCTCTATGCTTATCATGGTGTGAGGAGCCTGCTAGTTTACAAAGAATGACATATCTGGGTTAAAAGCTACTCAAAGACATGATACTGATTAAAATTTTAAGAGCCCATTTTATTAATTTAGTACAAAATCTTTAGTGATACAGTATTGGACAGATTGTGAAGCAGCAGTAGCTTCACCACAAAAATGCCTTTTGGTTATTTTAATGCCTTGTTTCCAAAGAAAGCTTCCGAGATGATCAGCAGCCATTACAAACAGGACTCTATTTTCCTGGCTGCGCAT
This sequence comes from Calidris pugnax, assembly GCF_001431845.1. NCBI lineage: Eukaryota > Metazoa > Chordata > Aves > Charadriiformes > Scolopacidae > Calidris > Calidris pugnax. The sequence continues at coordinate 1,186,164 of NW_015090768.1, read as the reverse complement.
ATGACACATTTTGTACTTCTGTGCTTAAACACGTGCTGGAAGGCACAGAGAGTCGTTTTGCTGGATTAATGCTGCTACCAGAATCCTGACACGTTTCATTTCTGCACCTTCAGGATGCAAAAATTCTTCCATTTAACGCTATCGCTCTGTTTACGCGGTTAAACACTTTTCTTAGGGGAGTTAAATAGCTGAGAACAAATTTATTTTTGCAATTATAACAAACACAGTTGATTTTTAGGCTTATTTCACAGTGTGGTGGCAGCAATAAGCACCTGGCACATGGGAAGGACACTGTGCTGTACATGGAAAAGATGCAAGGCAGAGCATGGAGCGGGTGCTGGGCAGTGGGGCTGAAGGAGCCATTCCAGGGCTGGCACAAAGGACTCCTGTGGGTCACAGCAGCATCCCAGACAGCTCCAGCCCGCTTCGTTATGCACTCTCTAATTGTGCTAACATCCCCTGTTCTATTAATAGAGGGTTGTAACATCTGGGAGCCAAAGCAGAATTGAGAAGGCTGGATGCAGCCACTCTTTGTTAAGCCACTGAAATAATGACGCCGCTGCGGAACAAACTTGAGAAAGAGCCAAAGCGTTTACTCTGAACATTCAAATTATGCAAGCCAGGGGCAAACATTTTCCTCACCTTATCAAGCACTTCAATATGATGTATTTATAAAGAAATAGCTCTAAGCTAAGGTTTCTCTTACGTTAATAAATGTTAAAATTTACAAAACCCACCCCACCCTTCAAACGGTGAATAAAACAAGAGCCAGGCAGCTCCAGCAGCTCCAACAGCTTGGTGCAATGGCAAGAAACAACGAAACTAAAGCTAACATGAGGCCCCTGAGAGCTTTCCCGAGAACTTTGCTGGATTTCATTCAGCTGATAAGCAGAAAGTGCAGTTGTGTGACAGCACCCATCATTTCCCAACTCCTCTGCACAAGGTCCTGAGCAACCTGGTCTCCCTCCAGCCTTCTCCCTGCTCCGAGCAGGAGGTCACCTACATCACCCCTAGATCACCCCCCAGCAGAGACTTTTGCTTCACTCAATGATCGCCTTCACACCCAAAAGTATGCAGTTCAAGAATGAGATAGGAAACCTGGATACGGCAGAGAACGGGGGGGAGGAAGAGGAGCAGGCAGAAAAACTGCCTACGATAACCAATAAAGCACAGAAACTAGAATCTATTGACTCCAGGAGAAAAAAAAAAAAAAGCTAGTTATGGAAAGCTAGTTCAGGAAACTGAAAAGAGGTAACAACATCCTGCTTGATGGTCTTTAGCCAGCAAGTCCCTGGCAAGGAGTCCTCCTCTACCAGCACAAGAGGAGCCAAACTAATGGGTAACCCAGGAAAGCACCTTTAGGAAAGGGTGGAAGAGGGAAAGAGAAGGCAAACCCATAGAAAAGGGACGTTATGAGACTTAGAAAGACCATAGATCCTCCTGTTCTGGACTACCTGGCCAGTCAGGCCTTTTTCTCCTTGCCCCTGGAAAGCTCCTCTCCAGACAACTCTTAGCCTCCCCAAAGGAAAAGGGTCCCAGGAAGAGCCGAGACATGACACTGGCACATCCAGAAATCAAACCTGGAACAGCTCCTTGCAAAGTTCTGTCCCTAATCATCCCTCCTACGGCTGATACCTGGGGAGGTCACGTTGCTCTGTGGGCCTAACAAAATGGGGTTTATCAGTAGCAAAGTGAACTCTTGCCTTATCAAAATAAGCTGTGTGAGGCTGTGTGTCACAAAATGCAGGCATTATGGCGAGGAGTCACTCAGCTCACA